>NC_056501.1:1564256-1577126 GCF_014905685.2 Nematolebias whitei | reverse complement strand
TGGAGGAAGGACCTGCTGGAGGAAGGACCTGCTGGAGGAAGGACCTGTTGGAGGAAGGACCTGCGGTGACGCTCCTTTGTGCATTTAGGAGCAGGAACCTGTCACTGAACGAGCTCTCCAGTTCAGCAGCAGCTTCATGGGGTGGAGACGTTGTCCAGCAATGATGTTATTTTAGCTGGAGTCCTTCTGTCTCCCACCACCTGCACTGGGTCCAGGGGGTGTCCAAGCACCGAGCTGGTCTTCTTGATGATCTTATCTAGCTGCTTCTTCTCAGCTGATGATAAACTGCTGCTCCAACACACAACACCATAGAAGATGGCTGATGCCACTACCAAGTCAAAGAAGGTCTTCAGGACCTGCACTCCAAAAGACCTCAGTCTCCTCAGCAGGTAGAGTCTGCTCTGACCCTTCCTGTAAAGTGCATCAGTGTTGTGAGACCAGTCCAGTTTATTGTTCAGGTGAACACCCAGGTACTGATAAGAGTCCACGCTCTCAATGTTCACACCCTGGATGTTCACCGGGGTCAGTGAGGTGGACCTGTGCCTGTGGAAATCCACCACCAGCTCCTTAGTTTTAGCAGCGTTGATCAGGAGCTGGTTCTGCTGGCACCAGTCCACCAAGTCTTGAGTCCGCTGTCTGTACTCTGAGTCGTCCTCACCTGTGATGAGGCCGACTGTGGCAGAGTCAGAGAACTGTTGCAGATGACAGTGAGGGAGTTGATGGTGAAGTCTGCAGTGTAGAGGGTGAAGAGGAACAGTGCCAGCACAGTTCCCTGTGGGACCCCCGTACTGCAGACCAGCCTGTCAGAGACACAGCCCTGTGTCCTCACATACTGTGGGCGTCCAGTGAGGTAATCCAGTACCACTGGGACATGTGGTGATCCCCTCCTGATAACTCCAGTTTGTCCCACAGAAGTCCTGGCTGGATGGTGTTGAAAGCACTGGAGAAATCAAAGAACATGATCCTCACAGTGATTCCAGGTTTCTCCAGGTGGGTCAGAGCTTGGTGCCTGAGGTAGATGATGGCGTCATCCACCCCGATGCCAGGCCGGTAGGCAAACTGCAATGGATCCAACGAAGACCTCACCAGGTGGCGCAAATGGTTGAGGACCAGCCTCTTGAGGGTCTTCATCAGATGTGAGGTCAGAGCCACCGGCCTGTAGTTACTGAGGTCCTTGGGATGTTTGGTTTTTGGTACCACCCAGGAGGTCTTCCACAGTTGTGGTACTTTCCCCAGCCTCAGGCTCATATATTTATCATCATTAAACATCACCATTACTATAAAACATGCCGGTGTATCCCGGTCATCCCGGTCATCCCGGACGAGACGATCCTAAGAGGTGGAAGAAAAGCAACCAGACTTCTGTTGTAGACATGTCACCTCTCATCCAGAAGGCTTCCTTTGATCGTGGGTGGGAGTTTCAAGCTTATAAAAAGCAGTTCATGCAAGAACTTTGTCTGTGAATACGCACAAGTGATTTTTAGAATTTTATCCTTGCGTCCTCAAGAAAATTAAATTTAAAGACACCAAAACAGTAATAATTTAAAGAGTAAAAATCCTGCAACGCCACGTTCTGTCTACAGAAGCTTTTTAAAATGGTAAAGTCAGTGCCAAGATGTGCACGAGTCACTAGCCCATAACTCTGTTCTGTGAGTCGTCGGAGTGGTCGCTTGAAAAAAGCTTCCTAACGAGGTGAACATGTGTCGTTTGGGTCACGTGTGTCAAAGGATAAATGGCTGTTAAAACACCTGACCGGCTGCCCCATGGATGTTAGAAACAGAACTTGAAGACGCCTCTGCCTAAAGTTGTAAAGTTTTGAATGTAGCATTTAAATCCTTGGCAGAAGAAACCTGGAGTGATGCTGAGTCAATGACTCATCACAAAACCTCAAACTGAAACTATGAAAACTCCTTTCTGAAGCTCCTCTAATGAGCACACATCCTGCAGTTGTTAAATATTTGCCCCGTTCTTTCCTCCAATTACACAGCAACGGGCCCGTGCTGAGTTCATTTGTTGCAGCGTGAGTCGGCTCGTTTGGGATAGTTTGAACGAGACTTGTCTTGTGAGACGGGACTTAAAGTATCTGTTGATCTCCCCTCGAGTTATTCAGCTAGCAGCGAGGAACAACTGGTGCACGTCAGCAACCGTTGAACTTTAGCTCTTTATTTATCTGTGTCTGCAGTAATCAGGCTAATTGGAGTGCACAGCCTTTCTTGGACTCCTAACAAAGAAACAGGAGGGGAAATAAAAGCAAATGAAACAAGGTCATGGATTTTATAATCTACACGATGAGTCTGGATTACACGTTCATAAATAATTACCTTTCTGTAGTCCAACGCAAAAATAACATGATTTCTGCTGTTATGTGGGGAGAGGTGGCGCAGAGGTTAGAGAAGGTGCGCCTGTGATAAGAAGGTCACCGGTTCAACTCCCTGGACCGACAACATCAAAACATGTGTGGGAAAGGTTAAACGCCCACACCTGCCTCCACCCTCATTTGTCCCACTCTGAGCCCTTGAGCAAGGCCCTTACCCCCCACCATCTGCTCCCCCGGACACCCTAGATGGAGCTCTCTGCTCCACTCAGAGGGCTGTGGTAGCTCAGTGGTCTGTGGTTGTGTCAAGAAGGACATCCTCTGTAAAAACACTTGTCAAGTCTTTGTGAGAGTTCGTTCGCTGTGGAGACCCTGAAGAAAAGAACAGCCGAAAGAAAGAAAGAAAAAAGTTCTGCTGTTGTATGTAAATATTTGACCTCACGTACATTTTAGTCATTTTGAAAACTGTGAAAGTTCGTCAGTGTTTAATTCACATGAGGATTCTTTATATGGCATCATAACTAACCATGTGGTAACTACTGTAGCACGGTGGTGCAGTGGGTAAAGCTGCTGCCTCTCATCGAGCAGGTTACCCTGGTTCAAATCCCGGTCTGGAGGGCTTTATGGGTGGACTTTGCATGTTCTCTCAGAGCTGCGTGGGGTTTTTCCCACATACCAAAAACATGCATGTTAGTATGATGGGTAATTCTAAATTGTCCCTAGGTGTGTGTGTGTGAGAGAGAGAGGTTGTTTGTTTCATTAGTGTGTGTGTGTCCCTGTGATGGACTGGAGACCGGATGGATGGATGGATGGATGGATGGACGGACGGACGGACGGACGGACGGACGGACGGACGGACGGACGGACACTATGTACTTGTAAACAAAGCAAGAGGACACCAGAACAAATCAAAGACACTCCAAGAACCTTGATCACAATATCTTGGTCTAACTTTAAATAGTTTCCTCTTAAGACAAGGACAGATTAAATATGATTTTATCAAACGTCATCGAGCCGTGGAGTTTTGGTTGAAGAACTGGGCAGCCTCGTGTTGAAAACCTGTTTTCAGACGTCCTGTTTGTAGCTAAGAGTCTGTGTAGAAGATGACTGTAGTAATACAAGAATTAAAACATCCTATAATAAATCTGCTGTTGGTTTCAGTTAAATTATGTTACCTATAAAAACAGGACCTTGTTGCACCCGTTATTTTAATAAATCTTTTATCTAACAGACATTTGGGCACGTCGAAGCCCTGAAGCATCGTGTAATAGAAGTCTTTTAAACTAAATAATATATTAATGAATTTTAGTATATCAATGTAAGGTCCAGAGTGTTTTTGTCACTGACAGATTACAATTTACTGCCATATAATCCACATAATCCACAGTGCAGACCATGCGATTTAAAATGAGGGGCCGGGGCTCTGTTATATTACAACACTGCTTTTTATTGTCTCAAATGTAAGTGGACAATTACAAAAGCTGTTTCAAAGACGGATGTTTGCTGTTTCCTCCTCGTTTCATCATCAGCTATGCAGCTAGATGCTGCACGCGCTGCTGTGAACCTACAGCATGCACTTCACTTTCATTACAGTTATTTGAGCAGCAGGTGGCAGATTTGGAGTAGGCAAAATGCTTGATGTAATGTAAGAAGAAAAGAAAACCTCTGGAAGACGCAGCATGGGGTTAGAGGGACCGTGAGGTGGCGTGAGCATGGACGGCAGCCAAAGGTACTTGGTCACTAAGTGTTCATTTATTACTCGAGAAAATACAGAAGCAGCTGATTAAAACCATCAGCATGTGACATACACTGAGTGCAGATGGAAAACAAATCCACAACGGGAACTGGATGGTGTTCAGGAAATATCCTGCATCTCCTGACAATGATCCAACTTTGACTGTTGAGCAACATGGAGGTGAAAAGAAGTTCAGCCAGAAAAAAAGACCAACTGCATCAGTGCTGAAGTTTCTCTGAGGCGCCGTCAGCTGACTGCAGTCATGTGACTGTTCAGTTATCAGGCTCTTACAGAGTTAGTGACGGACGTTTCATGTTCGTGTTTTCATTTTCTGACTCCTAAAAGATAAACATGAGAGCAGTTTATTTGTGTGAAGCTCTGTCTGATATAAAGCAAATTAAGTTTCACCGCTGAAAGGAAGTTGGAGCAAAACAAAAGAAACACCAAACTTTTCAGAACCCACAGTCTCTGTGTTCTTCTCCCACAGTTTGGAGACAAATCATTCAGTTTTCTTCAGTGGAGTCAACTCAAAAGGTTAAATGGTGTCATCTGGACCAGTTTCTTTATGGGAGAAACGTTTCATCTTCCATCCAGAGGACTTCATCAGTCTGTGGCCTGCCAGCCAGATCTGCCCCATACGCAGCCTTCACTGATGTTTCAAGACAACCTCCTGTTGGACGCTCAGAAGCTTTTTACACGTGCAAAAGGATTCATCCATCCAAAGCAATGAGTCATCATGTCCAACAAATGTTTGAGACCAGATGACCAACCTGTTACTCACAGAAACAGCCTGAGGACTAAAAGGCCAATATGGGTCAGAAAAAAGATTTGTAGGCTCAATCATCCAGGTATATAACAACAAAATGGTTAAATCATTTGATTGTTATACGTGATGATGGTTACATTTTCTATTAAATGCCATTTTATTTTCACTTGTTAAATAATGTACGCATCTTTTATGATTGTCTTTGTTGTCCACTGTCGTCATCACTCTTTGTTAAATCAGGTCTCTCTGTAAATGAGTCCCTGAGGCTCAATGGGACTAACCTGGATAAATAAAGGTTGAACAAAGTTAATTTGAATGCAGAGGATTAGTTTTCATTCAACCTTTATTTCTACAGGTTAGTCCCATTGAGCCTCAGGAACTCATTTACAGAGAGACCTGATTTAACAAAGAGTGATGACGACAGTCGACAACAAAGACAATCATAAAAGATGCGTACATTATTTAACAAGTTAAAATAAAACGACAACCAAAAGAACAATCAAAGCAGTAGTTAATTAATTAATATTAATATTAAGTATACGTAAGTATTATAAGTATTATAATATTAACTATATATTAATATTAAGTAGTAGTGGTTAAAAGATCCCAAAATAGAGATTAAGCATAGTTGGGTTAAGTCTTATTTACTGTTTCATTTTATACGGAGATGTGGCACAACTTGAATATGCTCGTTGTAGTTAAAAAATTAAATTAAATTAAACTAAAAAGGGAGATGTACTGATGGGAGTTGGCCACAAAGAGGCATTAAGCTTTTCTATTTATGCAGTGTCATGCAGAGAGTGTTCAATAAAGTTTTTTTACATAAAGATGACACCTGGTGTGAGAGTCAACTCAGTAGCTACTTCCTGTTTGACATGATCAGCTGATCATGGGGGCGGCCGCTGGCTTCCAGACTCCATAGATTTGTTTAAATGGAATAAAGTGTATTTTATCCTCTAATCACTCCGTGTAACACGTGTCTGAATTACATTTTCCCCACAGATAACATTTCAATATTTTTTCTGATGATTTTTCACAACATCCCTCTGAGCATGGGCTGCAGCTCTGCAGGTAAGGGGCGTTTACCTTCAGGGAAAATTGTGCTCACCGATTGGTCAGTTGCTGACATGCCTACTGGATTGATTGACAGGTGGCCTAGAGATTCTGACTCGTGCATTAAAATAAAAAAAAACAAGAGGCCGGCCCTGCGTGGAGGCGGGGCGGCTCACGAGCAATGTTAGCGGTGTTTTGTGATTTTATC
The DNA here is from genome assembly GCF_014905685.2 of Nematolebias whitei. Classification (NCBI taxonomy): domain Eukaryota; kingdom Metazoa; phylum Chordata; class Actinopteri; order Cyprinodontiformes; family Rivulidae; genus Nematolebias; species Nematolebias whitei. The sequence goes on along the minus strand of NC_056501.1, from coordinate 1,571,050 downwards.
TTTTTAATAAAAAGTTCTAAAAAAAAAAAAACAGGGAGCGCCGGTCCTGCAGCCCACACATCAGACTGGACCTCCGGGAATTGTTGTCCCGGTCTTCCCGATTAGCCACTCCGGGTCTGGGTACAGTACCATCCTCAGACTCTCGGTCTCATCTTCATTGTCCATGTCCAGGTCTCATCTTCATTGTCCATGTCCAGGTCTCATCTTCATTGTGTAATCTGCAAAAGAAAACTACTCTGAGAAGAACGAGAGTATGAAGCAGATCGTTGATCAACTTACACACAAACATCTTTTAATAACATCCTGAAGCATGCTCAATAATCCAGGTAGAAAAATCTAAAAAAGGTAAATCTGGTCCTCTGGACTGAGGAAGTCTTTCAGATGAAAGACGAAACGTTTCTACATTTTTTGTGTTTGTCTGTTTTGCTTTGTTTTGTTTTTTGAATGTCCAGAGGACCAGATTTATCTTTTTTAGATCTTTTAATAACCTCACTCCTCCATGTAGTGACACAGTCATTTTTTTATTTCTACATCTATACCTTTTTATAAATAAACATAATAAAATGTCATATTAATAAAACATTAAATAAATCACGTTTTTGAAACACATTCCTTTAGAAACTAGTTGAAAACTTTTATTAAACATAAATGAGGAAAAATGTACTTCCTGAACCAACTCAATAACCATTTTGGACGGTTTGAGGCCTTAACAAGCTGCCTGTGGTGAAGGCCACCCCACAACAGGAGGAACAGGTACTTTGCCATGACCCAGCTGAGGTCTGCCAGACCCTAAGAAGGATCAATCCAAGAAAATCTGTTGGTCCGGACCAGATACCAGGCCCTGTCCTGAAGGAGTGTGTAGAACAACTGACGCATGTCTTTACAGACATATTTAACATCTCCCTGCATCAAGCTGTTGGGCCACCCTGCTACAAAGCCTCTGCAATCATCCCAGTTCTTAAAAAACCCACAGTAACAACTTTGAATGACTATCGTCCAGTAGCACTTACACCCATAATCATGAAGTGCTTTGAACGACTGGTCAAAGGTCACATCACCTCAATCCTCCCCCTTCACTTGACCCATTACAATTTGCATGTCGCCCAAACCGTTCCACTGATGACGCCATATCCACTGCACTCCACCTGACCTTGGAACACCTGGAAAATAAGAACGCATTGGTCCGGATGCTGTTTGTGGATTTTAACTCAGCATTCAATATTATAATCCCACAGCATCTGACCAACAAACTGGGCCAACTTGGACTGCCCACTCCCCTGCAAAACTGGATACTGGACTTTTTAACAGACAAGCCCCAATTTGTACGGGGAGGAAACAACAGGTCAGACACAATTATTCTGAGCGCAGGCTCTCCTCAGGGATGTGTTCTCAGCCCCCTACTTTACACCTTGATGACTAAATATTGTTGTGCCAAATAAAACACAAATCACATCTTTAAGTATGCAGATGACACAACAGTGGTGGGTCTCATCCAGGACGATGAAGAAAAGTACTACAGAGAGGAGGTGAAACTTTTTATAGAATGGTGCAGCAACAACAACCGGCTTCTGAATGTGGGAAAAACCAAAGAACTGGTGATCGACTTCAGGAGGAAACGGCATGTGCACACCCCGCTCTACATCCAGAACACTGCTGTGGGGATCGTCCTACACATCAAGTTCCTGGGGGTCCATGTAGATGATACACTCACCTGGTCACCTGGTCGCTGCACACCAACTCCACTGTCACAAAGGCCCACCAGCACCTGTACTTTCTGCACAGGCTAAAGAGAGCAACCTTCTACAGAGGCACCACTGAGAGTGTGCTTACCAGCAGCATCTCTCTGTGGTGTGAGAGCAGCACAGCCTCAGATAGAAAGGCACGAGAGTGATGAGGTCAGCTGAAAATATTATTGGGGTCACGATGCCACCCATTGGGGACCTGGCAAAACAACGCAACAAGAATCACCAGGGACCCCGCTCACCCGTCGTGGACTGTTCTCTCTCCTACCCTCGGCAGAAGATACCGCAGCCTGTCATGCAGAACCGTAAGGTTCCATGACAGCTTCTACCCAACTGCCATTAGACTTTTGAATCACTCGAAATAATCCAAGACTATAATATTATTTTATCCACCTGTTGTTTGATTGTTTGCACATATTATTCCTGATACATTTCTTGCACAAATTGCAAAAGTTTGCACTTATATGTATACAGCCTCCCTTTCTTTTTTTGATCTGGTTCTTATTCTTATTATTCTATTTTATTCTATATTTTTTTTTTTTATTCTTTTTTTATACTCTTTTATAGTTTATCCAGCTGGTCCATGTTTGTGACCACCTGGCAACATAAGTGTGTTCTGCAGTGCATCTCTGATGTTACGCTGAATGACAATAAAGATAATCTGAATGTAAATGTTGAAAGAAAAGCTGCTTCTTTGCAAAAGAAGAGAATAAAAGAATAACTGTAATGTACATTTGTGGTATAATTTAGTAATTTTTTCTATTCTTAAACAAAGAAGCGTTTTCACATGTCAGGGTCAGATTATAATGTCAGTTCAATAACTGCCATTATTTGTAGAGGAGTCGTTGAGCAGGACCTGAACCCAATCCTCCCAGCTGAAGCATAATCTTAATAACTGGGTCACCCTGACACTAAAATGAGCTATGATTTATGAGGAACATTGCACTCAAAGGGTTCATACTTGTAATAAGAATCCAGGACTGTCGAGCATGATTGGAGTTAATTCTGTTATTAGATTGTTCCTGGAAAAACAGGGACATGTGCAGCTGATTATCGTGGACCGGCTGATTAAAGCTTTTAATCACTCTGAATGTTGAAGGAACCTGTTTTACATAATCAAAACTTAAAATATCATTTATGTCACATAAGATGCTCATGCCTTGTCAAACTGAGTGGAGTTGGCAGTTTCATAAAACACAACATGTATTTGCCTTTCTTTGAACTCACTGACCGCTCGTGCCACGTCACAGAGCTGGAACTGGAAACCCCTCCATCTGTGCACGACGTGAGCACGATAACGAGATAGCTACATGTCAAAATCCAAGATGGCTGCCATCATATCTACATGTAAACTACCCCCCCATTTTAGGAAACTTTGATTTCTAGTTCTAAAATTGCTTGAAAGTATTGTTTCCACTAATTAGTGGGGTGGCCAAAGATTAACCTTTGGGGGCCAAGGCCACCATTAACCACCCCACAACCAAATCCCACAGAGATGGGGGACATCAGCATACTGCTTGTTTTACTTGGTGTTGACCATTCAGCCATTAGCTTTACCTGTGTCTTCTGTTTGGAGTAGCGGGGGTCTCTCTGTCTGGGAGGCAGGGGACATCCTGGACATGTCTCCAGTCCATAACAGGGACGTCCTGGACAGGTCTCCAGTCCATCCCAGGGACACACAAAGACAACCAGGACAACCATTGCCACTCACACTAACACGTAGCTTCAATTTAGAGTTACCAATTATCCTAAAGTATCTTTCTGGCATTTCCAGTAACTCCAAAGAGTTCAGAAAAGTTGCCAGCTGGAGTTGAAGAGCAGGCCATGTGTTCCATAAACGGACTGCAGTGAGATGTTCACCGTACGGATACGTGTGAAGAAGCAAAGCTCCTGGTCAACACGGCTCCACATAAAGAAGCTGGTCTGCAGAGAACATGAGTTCAAATCTGCTCAGTGGGACTTATGAAAAAGTGTTTTTGGAGATGTAGAGAACCACTTAATGGAGATGTACAATAAATGAATCAAAGTGAAAGAAAATAGTCGTTTCTATGGAAACAGCAGCATCAGCTCTTTCAGATGCTTTCTTGCTGTTTTAAGCATTAATTTGTGTGACAGATATTATTCTAGAGCCCCCAGCAGGAATCATTGTGATGGTCAAAATAAAACATATTTTCTGTTCCTCATAATGTTCATAGAGTTCTTCAAGCAATCTAACACTTACAAAGTTCCTTTTAATGAAATCTGAAACAAACGTTTTCAACGAAATCATTTCATAACAATCTGCAGCAAATTAATGCTGCTGCTGCTTCTGCTGCTGTTGCTGCTGCTGCTGCTGCTGCTGCTGCTGCTGCTGCTGCTGCTTCTGCTGCTGATGCTGCTGCTGCTGCTGATGATGATGATGATGATGATGAAGACAGCTCTGTTTAATCTAATGACGAGGATCTTCAGCCTTTTTCACACAGTTTTCACCAAATCTGTTTTTATTAATGGAGTACATCACATCACAGCCACAAAGTTTAAATCCCAAACTTTAAACTTTTTAGTGTCCGAAACAAAAATGTCTATTTACTTGTCTCGCAGGGACAGACTGCAGGCTGGAGCCAACTTGATGCCGTGGCTCTGTGGAAGTGCAGCATCAAGGCCAGACTGGTGTTGGAGCTTTGCTTCCACAGAGACTCTGGACACCTGGAGAACTTTGTGAAGCTGTGGGGGTTTAAGAAGGTTTTATGCAGCAGTTCTGATCAGGGACAACTACAATGCAACAAGCTCCTCGTGTAAATATTTGATCTGAAGCTTGTCCTGTCACCTTTTTTAACACCGTTGTGTTAACTTATTGTGTAAATAAAGTTCTGTTAAAAATCAAAATCTTCTAATACTTTTTCTTCTGCGTTCTCCACAGCGAGTCCTCCTCCTCCATCTCACTCTGTCCTCACTCCAACTACCTCCATGTCCTCTCTAACTGCATCCATATGTCTCCTCTTTGTCTTTTTCCTGCAGCTGCATTTCTAACATCCTTCTACTAGTATACCCACTGTCCCTCCTCTGGACATGTCCTCATCTGTTAGTCGGTCCATCACCAGAGCAAACAAGAAGGGGCTCAGAGCTAATCCTTGATGCACTCCCGGACTGGGATTTGAACCAGGGACCTGATCGCTGAGAGGCAGCAGCTCTACCAGTGCTGCCGTCTTCTTGTCAAGCTGATCTAATTAATAAAGCACAACAAACAGTTTCAGAGGCACAGAAAGATCTTACTGAGTGCTAATATCATCTGCCACTTTATGATTTAGGACCATTGCCTGTTTCATGTTTGAAAAATGGTCATGTCATCTCAGCTGGGACTTGTGGTACACTAATGTTTTCTCAAGTCCTGCAGCTGAAAGCCTTCCTATGAAAGAGAGAGAGGCTTTGGGCACAGAAGCAGGTGCTGCTGCTAATTCTTCTTCTTTGGGTTTCTTATACTGCTTTGTTTTTACTGGTCCAGTGAATCAGTATGGAGGAGAAAGCATGTGCCGTATTTTCCAGCATATAAGTTGCAGTTTTTTTGTGTAGAGTTGTCAGTCCTGTGACTTGCACGCCAAAGCGACTTCTATACGTTTTATTCCATATTCATAATGCAATATTTGACTAACGCTTTAAATTTTTAAGAACTGCTACAGCGAGTCCTCCCGTGCACTAGGGACTGAACGACTACATGTTTTTTAAAGTCGACTTCAACAGTCAAGTCACCGTCGACTAGTCTCTGTGACGTCATAGGAACTCAAGACGCTATTCACAAAAAGAGTCATTTATTATTTACAAAAAACAACAACAAAACATCGGAGCGTATACTTTTCTGGACCATTGAGCGCATCCAAATATAAGCCGCACCCACTACATTTAAAAATAATGATAATTTTGTACATATATAGGCCATGCTTGTGTATAAGCCGCAGGTGTCCACGTATTTACACAGAAAGACTTTTTAAAGTTTTGATTACATAAGTACCAGTAACATACATAAATACATATACATATACATATATATATATTCTGAACAGTGCCTGTAACACGGCTGGTTATATAAAATAAATACAGTATCCTGCCAGGAAGTCATTGATCACTATCTTGATCGTCCTCCTGCAGAGGATTTTTTTAAACTGCTCCTCTGTCAGCATCCGCTGCAGACTGGAGCAGAAGTTGCTCTTTGCATGCCGCCAGTTTTGGAAAACGATTTCTCGCCGCCAGTCATCCAAACCTCGCTCCGAGCTCCCAGTGTCACTTTAAGACACGATTCACACTGATATCAAGTGGCTGCGAATACTTTGTTGTGCCCCCAGTACAAGGTCCCCCTCCTCGTTCTCTCCTCCACTCCTCGTTTCATGTGACCTGTTTGGTAATTTCATCAGTCAGATTTTTTAACCTTTATTTATACAGGAAGTCTCACTGAGTCACGAGGACCCACCCCCCCAGGAAAGATCTGTATTGTGCAGCTATGTGAGGAGACTAAACGTTTTGGTGGCAGGAAGCTCGTTAGCCCAACAAAAAACAAAAATCCATAAATTAGCCGCAGCGTTGTATAAGCCGCGGGGTTCAAAGCTTATAGACCGTAAATCATGGTATTTATCCTCCTAGCATTTAACAAACTGCAAATAAGTCACAGAAACCCAAAACTATTATTAAGCTGCAAAAGTTAGTTTTATTTTACAATGTTTAAGTCTCTAAATAAAATAAACCACCGCAGCAGTGGTGCACGTGTACCACATGTGGTGCGTCTGACACATAAAGAAGCTCTCTCTCAATATAAACATCTGGGAACTGTTCTCAGTGACAAACTGACCTTTGACCCCCATGTGAACTCACTACGTAAGAAGACAGACGATGTATTTTATCAGAAGCTCTGGGTTTGATGTTGATTCTACTTTGATGAAAATGTTTTATTTCTTGAGTCTCTTTGAACTTTTGACATGAAGAACACGAACAAACTGTCGGGGACTGTCAGGATGTGCAACAAAACTGCTGGCAGAGCCCTACAGAACCTCAGAACCTCACTGACCTGCAGAACCTCTCTGACCT
>NC_056501.1:1561561-1564246 GCF_014905685.2 Nematolebias whitei | reverse complement strand
ACAGAACATCACTAACCTATAGAACCTCTCTGACCCATATAACCTTTCTGACCTACAGAACCTCTCTGACCTATAGAACCACTCTGACCTATAGAACCTGTCTGACCTAAAGAACCTCACTGACCTACAGAAACTCTGACCTATAGAACCTCTCTGACGTCAGAACCTCTCTGATGTCAGAACCTCTCTGACCTACAGAAACTCACTGACCTACAAAACCTCTCTGACCTGCAGAACCTCACTGACCTACAGAATCTCTCTGACCTATATAACTTCTCTGACCTACAGAACCTCTCTGACATAGCCAAGGTGAGGTCAGTGAACAAGGCCAGGCTGATTCTGGCAGATCCTGATCATCACTCCATGGTGAGTTCATGTGTCTTTTATCACTCCATGGTGAGTTCATGTGTCTTTTATCACTCCGTGGTGAGTTCAGGTGTCTCCCATCACTCCATGGTGAGTTCAAGTGTCTTCCATCTAGATGCATGTATCTGCTGCCCACATGTAGAATGAACAGACTGAAAAACCCATTAATCCCTGCAGAGATCAGGCTTCTCAACAAATAGAGATTATTTCTGGACAGTTATCTTAATGTCTTGTCTGGTGTGGATGTTTTTGTGTTTTCTGAATGTGAAACTAAATGCCCCTTGGGGATAATAAAGATTCTTGAACTTGAACTGTAAAAGAATAAGTCATGATGTCCACAATACTTCTTCATATTTGCCCATTTTAACCAGACTGTTAATCCCGAATGTATCTCTGCCAAGCCCTAATTAGTGTGCACTGTTTAACTGTCATCTGCTTTTAGGAAGATGCCCCTGTTTGTGGAGGATACCTCAAACTCTAACTTGTCCAACCTTTTGTCCGCACTCTGGATGACTGAAACAGCTAATTAAATCCAAAAAAGTTCAATCTGGTCCTCTGGACATTCAAAAAAAAAAAACAAAGCAAAAAAATATAGAAACGCTTTGCCTCTCATCCGAGAGACTTCCTCAGTCTGAGGTGCTGTTTTCAGATCAGTCTCTTAAATAGCACCTTCTCAGAGTGGATCAACCAGTTTGCTGCTGACAACCAAAACCAGCTGATCACATGCTCAAGAAGGACCATCAGCCTAACAATGGATCATTAGCACCTGATGGCTGTTTACTGTTCACAGAGGGCTGAGTGATACTAGCAATCACAGCATTGTAAGAGGGGGACAGTTGAACCTGGAGGCTCCACCCCTGTTTAATGATGGATGATTTCTTTTCACAAAGATGGCCTCCTTTACTCCTCTCTCAAACCATCGTTCCTCTCTGTCCAGGATGTGAACATCTTCATCCCTGAAAGAGTGACCTCTGACCTGGAGATGAGTGTAGACCACAGAGTCCTGGCCTGATGATGTTGATCTTCTGTGTTGGGCCATCCTTTTGGCCACTGGCTCTTTAGTTTCCCCGATGTAAGACTGATCACCCTCCTGACACTGAACAACATACAGAATGTTACTCTGTAATACGCTGTTCTGTTATCTTTACCCGTTTATTCCATTTTGGTTCACAGGGGTCGCCGTGCCCGTCCAGCAATCACTGTGCGAGGGGTGGGGTACACCCTGGACGGGTCGCAAGTCCATCACAGGTCACATAGAGACAAACGAGACAAACAACCACTCTCTCTCTCTCACACCTAGGGACAATTTAGAGTTACCAATCAGCCTAACATGCATGTTTTTGGTCTGTGGGAGGAAACCGGAGTATCCAGAGAAAACCCACGCATGCACGGAGAGAACATGCAAACTCCACCCAGAAAGGCCCCTGGACCGGGGTTTGAACCAAGGGCCTGCTCACTGAGAGGCAGCAGCTCTACCAGTTGCACCACCGTGCTGCCCTGTCCACAAATAATATTTAATTTAATTCAATTTAATTTGGTTAATTTCTTTAGCTCCAAGTCCCAACAGAAGTTATTTCAGGTCACTGAACAGAAACATTTAAATACTTTATAAAAGACAAGTACTTTGTAGTAAAAGTTCTCTCTCTGAGGAAGTAGTAGATTATGTTGAATCTTCAGTTCATCTCAGTCTCCCATCCTGAGCAAGAACAGAGGAGACAGTGGAAAGAAAAACTCCTTTTACCAGGAAGAAACGTCCAGAAGAACCAGCTCAGGACGAGCATCCATCTGCTTCGACCGGCTGGTTTGAGAGGACAGGAAGGAGTAATAGACACAGAATAACAAGACCAGGTGTTTTCTATAGTCCAGGTGTGGTTTCTATAGTCCAGGTGTACTTTCTATGGTCCAGGTGTGGTTTCTATAGTCCAGGTGTACTTTCTATAGTCCAGGTGTGGTTTCTATAGTCCAGGTGTACTTTCTATAGTCCAGGTGTGGTTTCTATAGTCCAGGTGTACTTTCTATAGTCCAGGTGTGGTTTCTATAGTCCAGGTGTGGTTTCTATAGTCCAGGTGTACTTTCTATAGCCCAGGTGTGGTTTCTATAGTCCAGGTGTGGTTTCTATAGTCCAGGTGTACTTTCTATAGTCCAGGTGTACTTTCTATAGTCCAGGTGTACTTTCTATAGCCCAGGTGTGGTTTCTATAGTCCAGGTGTACTTTCTATGGTCCAGGTGTGGTTTTTATAGTCCAGGTGTACTTTCTATAGTCCAGGTGTGGTTTCTATAGTCCAGGTGTACTTTCTATAGTCCAGGTGTACTTTCTAT
>NC_056501.1:1558989-1561551 GCF_014905685.2 Nematolebias whitei | reverse complement strand
TTTCTATAGTCCAGGTGTACTTTCTATAGTCCAGGTGTACTTTCTATAGTCCAGGTGTACTTTCTATAGTCCAGGTGTACTTTCTAAAGGAGGAAAGACAAAAAACATGTTAAGATAGAAATAATTACAAACAGGTAGAGTAGAGTAAGTAAAGACAGCAGCAGAGAGAGGACATGAGGTCAGTTTGTCCTCCAGCAGTCTAAGCCTATAGCAGCAGAACTAAAGCTCCCAGTATACTCCCATGTACGCCAGTCTATGGAGGTCTGTGCGTACCGGATTAGAGTTGAAGCGGACACCCCGCAGGACATGTCCCCACAAAGCTCAATTTTTACAACCCCGTACATATACTCTGTGTCGCACAATAAACCGCCCGGTGACGGACTGTTTTGTTTGCGACACCAATGTATTAAATTCTCCTTCTTCATCCATAATCTGGCCTTTTCTTTAGTTTTTTGTTTTTTTGCCAAAAGGCAAGCAATCTCTTCCTCCTCTGAACGTTCCTGTAATTCCAGCATCATATTCAAGTCTCTGTAATAGAATATTATGACCAACTGTATCAAACTCAGCACTGAGGACAGTGACCAGGACCAGTGTAGACACCTGTCCATTGTCAGAGGCCATGAGAATTTAAACTTAAAGAAAGTTACTTTAGTAACTTTCACCAGTGCAGATTCAGTGCTGTGGTGAACTCTAAACCTTGACTGAAACTGAAAGTGGTTGTAAAACATGAGATGAATGTTGAGAAGAGGATTTGGCTGCATGCCACTAATAATTTTCTAGACTGTGCGTGTGTCAGCGTGAACAAAGACTCAAAGGTATTGCTGTCCTCTCTGAGCCTCTCACATGCAGACGGTTCAGCCGATACATGGTAGATCTGGCCCCTGCCCAGAACTCCAGCATGGCTGGATGCAGACTGAGGAGAAACTGGTGGGTATCTTCGCCTGTTCCTCTGAGATACTGTTGCACCGCGTGTGATCATCGGCTCCTCTCGCAGTGTTTGAAGGTGGGGAGGACAGCCAGAGAGCTTCTCCAGACCTCGTACTGGACCTGCACCACAGGGTCCATCAGGAGCCGATGAGACAAATCTACAATGCAGTAGATTTCAAAAGCCAGGAGACCAATCTATTTACCTCATGGAGCTGGCAGCAGAGTGGAGAGCACAAACAGTGAAAGAATAAAAGCAGGAGAGGGTTATCAGATGTGCAGTGACACCTCCCACCCCCCCTCCGTAATGACACCCCCAGCTTCTCCACTGGCACCTCGCCACATTTCATATCCCCCCATATCAACAGAGGAGGAAGCTGGTTAGCTGATAAAATGCTGCATGTTGGCATGGCTGGGTTTTCTCCAGGTGCAATTATCTTCCCAGAGCAGTCCCACCTCCTGTTGGGCACATGTGAATGGCCTCAGTAAGAGGGTTGCCTTTTACCCACGTCCTGCTCAGGTTGTTAGTTGTTGATCTCACTCATAGGTTTAGGTTGGGTCTGTCAAAAAAAAAAAAAAAAAAAGCCTTAGGCTTAACTTCCATTATCAGCCTGGTTGATGAAATCTCCTTCCACAATTACCTAAAAACAGCAGCTGGAAGATTTCCAGAACCAGAAACGGACACTAGATGTTCACATTCAAAAGTAAACTAGAGAAACTGCATCTCCAGAGATAATGCAGTGTGAATGCTTATTGCTGGAAAATCTTGCTGAAAAGCAGCTGAATTTAGGTCAAAACATGCTGAACTGTAGCTGAAATGGAAGAACAAGCCTAAATTGGCAAAATCCAATTCAAGTCAATTCAGTTCAGTTTATTTCTAAAGCTCCAAGTCACAACAGAAGTCGTCTCAGGGACTGAACAGAAACATTTATCTATAAAACAATAATTTAGCAGAAACATTTATCTATAAAAATAATAATTGAACATTATTTATCTGAGGAGCAGCTTTGAGTTTAACTCCATCACTGAACTCTCATCTTGAACAAGCATGAAGGCGACAGTGGAAAGAAAAACTCCCTCATGAGGAAGAAACCTTTAGCAGAACCAGGATCAGGACAAGAGGACCACCTGCATCATGAAGGACCACACTCACCCAGCACACACACTTTTTGCCCCGCTCCCCTCAGGAAGGAGGTTGAGGAGCATTAAGTGTAGAACCACTAGACTGAGGAACAGCTTCTACCCTGAGACTGATACACTCATGAATCTCTAACCAGGAGAATCACTGTGATGCCACATGGTTGTTGATATGTGCTGCTGATCTCATGCTGCTGATTATTTCATGTTGCTCTGTTCATTGGTCCTCATCTGCTCACACAGCTTAAATTACCAGAAAGAAGTGTAGAGAGCACATTTTCACTGAATTATTCGGAAAAAGTTGAAATTATTGCAAAAAGTGTGGAATTAGCTGAAAAAACTTAAATTAGTATAAAAACAGCTAAATAGTAGCTGAAATAGCAGAAAAAGTATAAAAGATTTCTGGTCACGGTGATCAATGGTGCCCATATCCAGAAGTCACTATGTGAGAGGCCAGGGACACCTGGACAGGTCTCCAGTCCATCACAGGGACACCTGGAC
>NC_056501.1:1556610-1558979 GCF_014905685.2 Nematolebias whitei | reverse complement strand
CTCCAGTCCATCACAGGGACACCTGGACAGGTCTCCAGTCCATCACAATTTAGAGTTATACAAAAACACAAAAAGAGACTAGATTAGAATAAATTTAGATTACAGACACAGACAGGCAGGTAGATTAATAAAACTGTTTGAAACCTTTCATTTCAATAAGACAATGACTTTCAAACATTGCCGTGTCTCCATTTTCATACCAGTCATTGTGTCATGGGACGATTAATGTCTTTCTCTGGATCTGCTGGCAAAATGTGGAGATGTGATGTTTTTGGAGAAAATGCATTGACAGATTATTTTTTATCAACAGGAAAGTGTGATCTGTGTACTTTGTTGTTTTAATGCCTTTCTTAAGGATGTGCAAAGTGTAAAGGCAGCACAGACAGGAAGAGTAAAAAGCTCTTTTTTAAATCAAAGGGTTTTAGTTGTTTGGACTCAGATGTTAATCTTCTATAAGTAGGCAATTACAGAGTACAAAGAAAAAGCCTGCTGTCAGTGTTCAATGGTACATTTCCATCTGCATGCAAAGGCAAAAATAATGATGCCATTATGTTGTGTAACCAAACAGTGGAACAGCTTGATGCTTTATAATATCCTCACTGAAGACAACTGTTCAAGCCCATTTCCATAAAAGAAGCAGGGGTCTACACTTTTTAAGGGCAGAACAAGATTTTTCCTCTCAGGATGGAGCAGGGAGGCATCTGTGCAGCTCTATCTGCAGGCTCTCCGTGGTATCTGTTTCCAATCCGAGGGTTGTCTCTGTTCCTCTGCAGAACCAAGGTATTACCACCTTTTTGTTCAGATACCTTCTGCACACACGACAGTTCATTTTCTGCATGATCTCCCAAAAGTCGATACGATCTTGTAAAGACAAATACCTGATATCACTGGCTAACTGATGCAGTTTGGGGGAACACCATTAATCATCTCCTGCAGGGGCAGGGATGAGGAGTAGGTCCAAGCGGTGAGTCTTCATGCATTAATAAAATCACCAGATGATATATGAATGGATCCACAGCTGACATCATGGTTCTGTGGGGCTGGGAAGCAGGAGTCTGTATCAAATGAGGTGAGAGGTAACTGGAAAATCCCTGCTGCTACGATGACGTCTGCTCGGTAAAGAAGCAGGAAATGTCAAGTCAAAGCATGAGATTAAATGAAAATCCTTAACAGCACTATTTCAAAAGGGTGCAGATCTGTGTTCAATTTAATTATGTGGATCTGAGCCTGGAAGTAGATTTAATAAACCAAACAAGGAGCTGGATTATGTTGTGTGTGAGAGTCATAATCTGACTTTAAATCAGCAGCAGTGTAGCTTTTACAAGAATTCATTTCTAGTATTATTTTAAACAATATCAAACAGACGAGAAGGATGTATGAACTGTACAAAGTTGGTTTCAGGTTGTGTCAGGCCACACTTTCTGTACTTCTCTCGTGAAGTGTAACAGAGCTGGAGTGCAACATTCAGATGATTTTATCTGAAAAGCTCACGTCCTGTGCAGCAGTTGACTTTCACACCAGCTCTCTCCAAGCCTCTCCTGTCTGATGGCTGTTCAATCACTCATGCACCTACAATGAAAAGCTTCATGAAATGCACCATTTCTCTTGCTTTACCACACTTATGCAATTGTTAGGGAATCAGAATTAGCTGTGTATAATGTGGCTCTGAAGAGGTTTGTTATGAGTGGGTGATGTGTCTTTTTGAACAACGAGTTCATGACAGCTTTTGTATCGGTGTGGTTTTTACTGACACGTGGAAAATAACCCATTTCTTTGATCTAAGCAACATCAGAGTGTCCAAATCGTGCTGTCAGCTTGTTGATTTGCTGTTACTTTTCTTCAGACTCGCCTCCAATAAGGAGGTCTCTACGAGAGGCCCAATCTGTTCTATGAGACGATCACTAAGGTCTGCCCCTCCAAGTTGCCTCCAGTCTTTTACAGTTTGCCAAACTGCCCAAGTCCCACGACAAAGTGCTCTCACAGATAAATCAAGCTGTACTCCGATGTCCCCCGTCGCTGAGGGACGTGAATAATTAAGGTTTTTAGTTTTCAAGGTGAGTTTTTCTAGATTTTCTGGAAGTGAACAGGAAATGTAATTAAACTTTAATGTTTCTGGTGCAAGATGTTCCAAGATATTCAAGGAGATATGAGTTACACTGTGGAGACCAGAGGGAGGATATTATTATTATTATTATTATTATTATTATTATTATTATTATTATTATTATTATTATTGTCATTATTATTATTATTATTATTATTATTATTATTATTATTATCATTATTATTATTATTATTATTATTATTATCATTATTATTATTATTATTATTATTATTATTATTATTATTATTATTATTATCATCATCAA
>NC_056501.1:1551535-1556510 GCF_014905685.2 Nematolebias whitei | reverse complement strand
ATATGTGTATGTATATTTATATATATTTTATATATATGTATGTATATGTGTATATGTATGTTCATGTGTATATATATATATGTATATATATATATATATATATATGTATATATATATGTACATATATATATGTATATGTATGTATACACACTGCCATGCTCCCTCTCAAACACTGTTAATTAAACAGATTCACAACTCACATGTAATTTAGAAGAAAACTAGCTTCATCTTCCATTAGGATTATTCTCCTCATTGTTTTCTTTGCATGTCTTTTTGTTCCCTATCTCCCCTTTCTAGCACCTGAATAACTTCCCTCTAACCAGCACACCTTTAGATTGCTGCAGGGACACAGTCTCCTGCTGTCTGACAGTGTCTCCATCTTTTCCTCAGCTCCAGTTTCCCTCAGTGTTGGGTTTCTGCCTGGTTTCTGTGCTCCAGATGGCTCCTGATAGAACAAATGAATGACTGATTGAATTGTTAACAAGACTCTTCCTCCATATCAGCACAAAACTGTGCAGTATAGTATCTCTGTGTATTTAACAGAGTCATGTACACTGCATTTATTAATTGATCATTGTAAATGACTGAGGACCTACAACAAGGTCAATAGGCTAGTCTATCAGAAGACCAGATTATGCCTCGTGGAAGGAGTTGATAGGCACTGAAGGTTTTACAGTTTGATAGTGCCATGTACTTATAGTAAACAGAATTATATACAGTCAACCAATATTTGCAGTGAACTTTATTTGAATGGCCATTCGAGAATTAAAGCATACATGAGTTCTTAAAATAAAACAAGCAAAACAAATATCAACAATAGTTAAGAGTCCATCAATATTTCCCATACTCCCCCCTTCAGTTCATTAACCCCAGACTTGAGTTTATTAGAGTTGCAACCAGATGGTTTTAAAGTGCTTGGAATAGTGCAGGTCATACGTGGTGGGTCAGATTTGGGGGAATAAAAGTTAATCGGCCACAAGGAGCCTCCTACCAGCCTGGCAGGAGGGGCCGAAGTCTTCACACTATGGTAGCACAGTCTTTAATTGGGCTCGAGGCCTGGACCATTAGTCATCACAGGTAACACCTGGCCAATTCCACGATGTATACCTCACATCACCACCGCTTGGGTCATTGTAGACGGCTCCTGCAGCTCTGCTCCATTCAGCGTGTCCCTCTGTATTTTCCCCACATACTTACGCTCATGCTTGTAAGCCTATCCCACAGGCTGCAGCAGCCCACATGATCCCCTGAAAACCCACTGTAATTGGCTGCAGCGGCTCAGTAAACCTTGCGAGAAGAACTAATCACTTCAATGGAAATATTGTGAGATCTTAAACTGTGGAGACACATGCAGAGGCAGAACAGACTAACACCTGGGTTACACCTGACCAACAGCCTGCTCACAGCTGATCAGGAGTTTATTTTTATCTATAGATTGACAAGGATCTTTCTCTCTCTTTTTCTGATATGACTAAATTCTGTGATATTTCACTTTATGCTGACGACATCCCGCTGCTCTGCAGCTTCAAGGCCTGAGCTCTTTAATCTGTCAGAGCTACTCCAGCGCGTGTCAGAAATTACCAACAGGTTGACAGTTAACTCCCTTCACATCGTCTGATCATGGTTCCTCTGCTCAGTCAATAAATCAGTCATTTAAACGCTGTTGTTGCGTCAAGTTTGACCAGTCTGGTCCGACGGTCCACGTCTGTTTATCATTTGGGAAATATTTCCAAATTTAGAAGTCTGGTGTCAAATCATGAACTAGAGGTGGTATCCATGCTTTTTTTTCCTCCCATGTACATTAAATTTGTGGACTTTTAACTTGTTTTAACAATAAATAAATAAAAAGCCAGTAATTGTCTCCAGCTGGTCCAGAATTCTGCAGCGAAGCTTCTAACTGGATCAAACACTGGAAACCATTTAACTCACACTGTGATGACTTTTTACTGGTTAAATGTTCGTTTTAGAATTAATTTTAATTAGGTTGGGTTATTATTGTTACATTTTATTAAAAAGTAAAGGCAAATTGACCAAAGAGAATAAAATATTGTTTATCAGCCATTTTAACGGGTTGATCTTTCCATTTATTGCTGAA
The DNA here is from genome assembly GCF_014905685.2 of Nematolebias whitei. Classification (NCBI taxonomy): domain Eukaryota; kingdom Metazoa; phylum Chordata; class Actinopteri; order Cyprinodontiformes; family Rivulidae; genus Nematolebias; species Nematolebias whitei. Next base: position 1,554,415 of record NC_056501.1, on the reverse strand, counting down.
TTGTTAAACCCTTACAGTATACTTTAATGTGCGCTCTCAGAGTCTAAAACCCGACATAAAACTCAGAGTCATCATTTTTTTAATCTGCTGCACCTCAAACTGAGGAATGAACTTCATTTTGATGTTATATTAACAGATAAGGGTATTTTAAAAAGCAGCTAAATATGTTTTATTCAAACATCTTTTCACGACGCTATGCTTGATTTGGTTTCATATTCTTTTGAATCTTCTGGTTTTTTTGTATTTACCACATTTTGTATTTCACTGTGAAGCACTTTGTGATTTACATCAGTGAAAAGTCTCATTTGAATAAACTTCACTTACTTTTTACGTTAAAAACAGAATAAATACTAAAATATGATGTCAAGCCACTACTGAGTAGAAAACAGCTGACTGAAGTTGGATCATTAAAGAACCACAACTAATGAACCAGGAACAGCTGAATAATGAAAATCTGCTCCAGATTTAAGCTGTTAGCACTTTAAACCTTTAACACCGTGGTTGACCCGTTGCCCAAGTAAGACTAAACCAGTCTGCCTCCTGAGTCCAGTTCACTGCTGCTGCACTGATGGGAGTGGGTTTGCAGTCAATTTGGAGTAAGACGGTGGTCGCTCCGTGTTTTGGGCTTACAGAGGGAACAGCTCCTCTCCATGAGGCACACCACATGCTGAAGCTGCTCAAACAGCACCTTCTGTACGAAGCCTGCAGGTGCTTCACACTGAGCTTCCAACTATGACTACCATGTGCAAAAAATAAAAAGTGCTCACTGCACGCTCTAGGGAAGCAATCAAAGCTGTGAATATTTCATGAAGCACAACTGCAGGGATTTAAGTATACAGTGGATCACAATCACACTGGAGTTGTCCAGAATAAACAAACTTTTGACCTTTGCACATTCAAACCGCCAAGAAGTCGTTTTCATGCCAAGATTCATAAATCACATCTGCACATGAGCTATAGCTTGAGGACCAGCTGTACGGTGGATCTGGAAGCAGATGGGGCTGCAGCTTGGTTTCAAGCTTCTTGGCGAACAAAAAAAGGAGAAATGATCAGAAAAGAATCGGACTAACTAGGTCTGCAGAAGTCCACAAAACTACCTGTTCACAACACAATGCATCAGTGTTGTTTAGTGCCTTTTAACATCTACTAATGTAGAAGGAAATGTGAGTATATGAGTTTTAACTGCAGTAGGGCAGTATGGACTGGGATGTTTATGGTGCCTAAATAGCAAGCAAAGCCTGTTTTTCTCCTGAGAGTGATCAAAGCAGGTTTAATATGTCAGAATGAATTACAGCCCAGTGATGAAACATGCTGCAAACAAAGACAAAGTACATTTGAGACGACATTTTGCTTATAAAGCACAATATTCTAGTAAATTCAAATCCTGCAGGAACCCTGCGGGTAATTTATGCCTCCAAAGGCCCCCAATTATCAAGCTTGTGTGCCTTTGCAGTATTTCACATCTATTTGTGCAGCAGGCACATCTTCTCCTTGGCCTAACAACGTTTCTGTCAGCTCCAAGTAAATGAAAAACACCAATGCATGGAAAATCTCAAGGACAATCAATAGTCCAGTTACCGCACCTTTTCTCACACACTACATGCCGGACTAATTTGGTTGACCACAGTCTATGATGGACCATTTTCCAGCCCAATTGGACTTCAGCAGCCACCAGAAAGCTGCTCTTACTGCACACCAGGTAATGGTTAGCTGCCTTCCCGACAATATTAGATGTCATTCAGTAGACTGCTGTTGGGACAGCAATTATCCTTGTGCTAATGCCTGCCTGCCCGCTGCCTGCTGGCTTTATGATTTCTGTGAACGGCTCCCGTTGGCCACTCTGTTTACAGTGGAAACCTCATCAGACCCAGCTCCTCCAGATTAGATCAGAACTCTGACCTGCATGTCCAAACAGGCTCAGCCCTGTGGCTAATGACCACAGCTGGCAAGAGATCAGGTGCACACACACACACACACACACACCCAAGGACACGCAGACCAATCCTCCCAGTGAGGCCCAGCAGAGGGCATAAACTCACAAACACAGCAAGGCTGCTTCTATGTTTCCATTAGTGCTGGTACAGCACGGTTCGACTCGGCTCGGCACAGTTCCAAGGCTTTTCAGCTAGCAGTTCTTCGTGGAACCGGCCCATTTTTCAGGACCTACTTTCCTCTGGTTCCAACCGTATCGTTCTGGCCTGAAAAACATGATGTCAAAACAGTCGGTCACTGATTGGTCAGGGGGCGGAGTCACTGGTTGTTTGAGAAACTTTCACAACAACAAGATCCGCCATTTTCAATAACTCAAAATCGAGGAGCGACTGGAACTATTTTTAATATTTTAAAAACAATAATGAAAACACCGTGGCCTAATGATGAAGTGCAGGTGTTTTTTGTGCTTGGTGGATAACAATAAAATTGAGAGAGAGCTGGATGGAGCTCCGCCGGTCCCCCCGGTCCTCTCCACAGGAGCCTCGGAGCCCCCTCAGGTTGTGCAGGGCGTCATCTCCCCGGCTCCGAGCTCTGTCGGTCACTGTGGAGGATTATACGACCTGCCGACCTGCAGGAGCGCAGGAGAGGCTGGGGCTCTGGCTCCAGGCCTCAGACCTACAGCCACCAAAAGATTCATAAGTTAGACGTGGACCACAAAGAGGTTCATGTCTTTTTCATTAGACATGCAGGATTAAATCTTTTTTTTTTTTAATGCTGCTGGATGTATAATAACACTTACTATAATTTCTGAGTTAAAAGTTTTTCAAAAACCTGAAAACTTTTTTCACATTGTCACAATGGAGTATTGTTTAAAGAATTTTGAGAAAACTCCGCTCCTGCTTCCTGGAATATCTTGTAAAAACATCTCAATCTCTCTCTCTCTCTCTC
>NC_056501.1:1547501-1551435 GCF_014905685.2 Nematolebias whitei | reverse complement strand
ACAGCTGGACTGTAGAAAGTTCACCTGGACTATAGAAAGTACAACTGGACTATAGAAAGTACACCTGGACTATAGAAAGTACAACTGGACTATAGAAAGTACAACTGGACTGTAGAAAGTACAACTGGACTATAGAAAGTACAACTAGACTGTAGAAAGTTCACCTGGACTATAGAAAGTACACCTGGACTATAGAAAGTACAACTAGACTGTAGAAAGTTCACCTGGACTATAGAAAGTAAACCTGGACTATGGAAAGTACAGCTGGACTATAGAAAGTAAACCTGGACTATAGAAAGTACAACTGGACTATAGGAACCACACCTGATCCTGTCATTTTGTGTCTGTTTCTACTTCCTGTCCTCTCAAACCAGCTGGTCGAAGCAGATGGTTGCTGGTCCTGAACTGGTTCTTCTGGAGGTTTCTTCCTGTTAAAGGGAGTTTTTCTTCCCACTGTCTCCTCTGTTCTCGCTCAGGATGAGAGACGGTGACGACGTGAAGATTCAGCACAATCTGCTGCTTCCTCAGAAGAACTTTAACAACTGTCTTCATGTGTGTGGATGTTTCTGTCCGGTGCTCTGGTTATGTTGTGATTTATAGATATATAAATAAAATGAATTTTATTTTTTATGAACATGTATTTTGTTCACAGAATTTTTATTTTAAATGCATCAACAACAACAACAAATCTTTAGCTTGTTTTGTTTACTGCTTACAAAAAAGTGAATGTATTTGATGAAGAAGTTTTATAATGAATCACAAACACAAAATACTGGATTATCAGCTGTTAGTGTTTTTAAAACTGTATTTTTATGGTACCATTTGTCAGAAATGACCAAACTGGGAAAACATTTTGAAACGTAGACACTTCTGCTGGTTTTAATTGCTCCTGCACCTCCTCTGACAGGAAATGCTGTAGAAGTCTCTCTGCAGCAGCTGTGAGGTAATGGAGTGTAAAAAATGCTAAACGTGTTTTGTTCTGAGCAGGACGTAAAGAGACACGTCTGGCCCATCTTTCTTTGAACTGACCTTTACGGAGCCGCTCACTGAAGCTCCACTTCTACACCTCCAGGAGACGCTGGAGCTGCTGGGATCAGACCGTGGAGCAAACCACTGCAAGTGATGGAAGAAAGCTCTGCAGTGTCCTGATGCACGCTCCATCATCCAGGTCTTCTTCTTGAAGTCTTCAAGTGATGGAAGAAAGCTCTGCAGTGTCCTGATGCAGGCTCCATCATCCAGGTCTTCTTCTTGAAGTCTTCAAGTGATGGAAGAAAAGCTCTGCAGTCTTCTTTTTCAACTGTTTGCATGAGTTCAAAAAAAAAAACTGCAGTATGACTTTTAATAACTGTTTATTGTTGTTGCTGTTGTCCATTGTTGTCATCTTTCTTTGTTGAAATCAGGTCTCTCTTGTAAACGAGTCCTCGAGGATCAATGGGATTTACCGTCTAAATAAAGGTTGAATGAGTTATTGTGTTTAAGTCTCATTACTGTGATTATCAGCTGTAATCAGATTACTCCTGTTTCTTCTGTCACAGATTTGTCTGTAGCTCTCACACGGTGCAGGAAAACAAACTTCAGTTCAAGGTTCATTTCCAAGCACATAACATAAATAATTAAACACAAATTTAGGATTCCCATCCAGCGACTCTTTGGGAATCCTTTTAAATTATTATTTTTTTTTTAATAAGATTTTTTTTTAAGAAAATAGCTTATTTTTCTGCAAAATTTTTGAAAAATAAATCAATGCATCATATTTAACTGTATTAACCCTCGTGCTCCCACAAGTGAACAGATTTTAAATTTCAGATTTGTCAGCCACACTTGGGCTCGTGCTTTGTGCACCGGCTGCGTGGCTCTTGTCATGTTGACAAACAGTTTGCCTGCGCCATTTACCATAATTATTCATTTATTTGACATTTACTGTTGAGAAAGCAGATGGTCTGAGTGTTGGTTACAAGTTTCACACCCCCCGAGGATTCACTGCATCAGTTACATCAATATGTTTGGCAAACTTTATAAGTGTGAGCCTTTTCAATCACTGCCATACGAGCACCATTACAGCTGTGGGATTAAAAGCTAAATCATTCTTTAACGAGCACATTGTGGATTCTGAGCAGTTAGTGGGACTGAAGATGCAGATGGTTGGAGTTTACAGCATCCCGAGGTCCTTCACTGTCAAATCACATCTTCAGACTTTCTGGGTCGGACTCTTGAAAACTGCGTCAGAAAAAAAATAAACTTTCTTTAAAAGGAGGTTTATGAAGGCTCTTTTTAAATGTGATTTAAAAAAACAATGTTTCAGCTTTTGGGGGGGGGGGGGGGGGTCAACAAAAGAGACACAGACCAGGAAGATGATTTAAATATATGAATTTAACTCACTGATGAGGTGGACAGAGGAGTGCTGCTGCTCTGGAGGAGTCCCTCAGGGCTGCAGGACTATCCAGGTAAAGAGGGAGGAAATGTGGAGCTTCACGCTGTGCTAAGAACTGCTGCAGTTGGAGTTGTTCAAATTAATATATATGGTTATGAAATAATTAACAAAATAAATTCATGCTTCAACAAATACTTTGTAGTTGCATGAGTTCAGTTTGGAGTAAGAATATGTATCACTGAGATAATCTCACATAGATTAAACAAAAAGTCTAGATTTATTCAGGTTTCCTAAAGAAACGGTCATTTAAAGTGGATTACATAAACCAGATGTCATGAAATTATACAGAGAAATGGAAATTAAACAACCTTCGTGAACTCTGAAAAATATATACTACAAAATATAGAGACAATATAACATATTATACATATTTCTTAGTATTTATTAGATATTTAATCATTTAATAGTTTTATGATTTTCCTTATTTTCTTATTTCTATTGTTTGAAAAACAATTTTCTCATATTTTGAATGATGTCCTGTTTGTTTTATAAGCTCAGACTAAATGAGGCCACAGCATCAACAGACTCCTGAGTTTAAAATAAAGAAATTACTTTAATATCTTTCATTCTTTTTGCAGCTTTGATTTGAATACACAGTTTTTTTAGGTTTAACTGACACATTAGGCATATTTACACAAAGTATCAGTATCTGTATCGAAACCAGCATGAATTTCGCCCAGTATCGGACCAGAAAGTCCTGGTATCGAACATCACTAGTTTCGGCCATGACAAATCTTCAGAGTCAGTGCGAAGGTTTGGTTTGTGCTATGAGTACTCAAAATCAGCTGATTTACGAGCTAAACCAGAAGATGGGGTGATTTATAAGAATCGCAGGCCACCTGCGGCTTCTAGGACTCAACAGCATGTTGGGATCGACCTTGAGAAGGATCATAAGACGGATCAGAGGATTGGAAATGCCCAAAAATTTGGTCATTTTGAATCTGGAAAGTTCCAGCAGGACTCAAGACTGACGAGGAAAAACTGTCTGCCTGAAGAAATTCAACAAATCTGGCTTATCTTAACCAGGGACAAAGCTTCGTCTATTGCAACCCTTGCAACCCCCCAACCCCGCCCCCACCCCGAGAATTTCTGTCAGGCTTATCAGAACTGCCGGCTAAACAACATCTTATCAGGACTATTGTCTATTATCTGAAAGTGCCCATGGACAAATCTTAACATCTTGACATCAAACACTTATGTAATGAATTTATAAATGTGCTGCTGGCAGAGATTTTTTTTTGTCTCAAATTGTGTCCTAATAGGACAAGGTGTGAAGAGATCTTTTTTGTAATGCCATATCTATCTTCATGGCCTTTTACCTTTTTCTATCTAAAAGTACTCTGGAAAAGAAAAAGGGGCCACACTTTTCAGCAGCAGCAACGTGCACGCCGTTCATCTTTTGGACGACCGCACAAACATAATCTCACTGTATCCTGGTACAATGACAATAAAACTGATTCTGATTCTAATCTGATTCTAATTCTGATGCTGATCTGATTCTGA
>NC_056501.1:1543901-1547491 GCF_014905685.2 Nematolebias whitei | reverse complement strand
TTCTAATTCTGATGCTGATCTGATTCTGATTCTAATCTGATTCTAATCTGATTCTAATTCTGATTCTAATTCTGATTCTAATCTGATTCTAATTCTGATTCTAATCTGATTCTAATTCTGATGCTGATCTGATTCTGAACACCGAAACTCTGGTTTTCTACAGACTTCATGAATATTCCCATAAAATACATTTAACTCTGATTTACGTGCAGGAGACTCTTTGAAAACATCTTTGAATTAGTTCAGAACTCTAAGGTCTGAGCTGGACCTGCTCTGGACCGGACAGAACCTGTGAAGGCATGGACCGGGTCTGGACCAACACTGGATTTCACCAGAACACAGAGTGGTGAAACGTTCCTTCCAGCACGTTGTGCAACAGTGTTGTTCTTAAAGTGCTTTATAAATAAAGTTGTACCTTCTGCTGAGGAGTTCTTCCTGCGTTAGAGTTGATGTTTTAATGACATCATCTTCATGTGAGCCGTCTGCTGTGAGAGTCCATGCATGGAATATTAATCTGAAGTCATGTCGAGTGGTCCCAGGAAGCAGATGCCTTCAGAATTGAATGCAGGAGACTTTCCAGAATTAAGTTTTGTTTCGGCTCCTCTTTGTTCTGAGCTCCATGATGAGGAAATGCCAACTCCTTCTGGCCGTGGCTGCAGGATCTGACCCCCCATCGAGCTCACATGCCCCTCCCACATCAACAGGCTCATTTCAAACATGACGTCAAATTTAACCTTCGTTTGTAGAGCAACTACAATTTCAATTTTTGAATTCACAGGATGAAATTGAATTTATTCATTCTTTCAACCTTTTCCCCCTTGTCCTGTCCATCGTTGTGACACTTAGAAATATTGTCTGAGTGTCAAAGTGATGCCCAACAGATTTACTTTCACAAGCAGAGCATCATGGCTGGCCTTAATGCTCCACTTGATATATATAAATTAAATTTTATTAGAATATGCTTTGGGTTTGTTCCAGATGTAATGGACACGGGGACGGAAAACAAAGAAGACAAAGCAGAAAAGTGAGAGAAGAGTTAAAATGTAAAGAAGGAGATGGGAATAGAGGAGAGAGCGAGAGGGATAAAGAGAACACAAATCAACATCATTGAAGTCTGACTCTAGACCTGCGGAAAGAAAAGACAAGACAAAACTGAGAAACCACAACAACAAACAACATATATAATGATACTTATAACATCATTAGAAAGTATTTTTTACAGTACATGGTAATAAAATATATATTTGATGGCCACCACAACCCAACTGAGTGTGTATCTGATAAACACCTGCATCTAAACATCTGTGTGAGCATGATGTCACTATAAGGTTTCTCCATAAAAATGTTCAATAGTGGATGTGGGGACCCACAGACCCGTCCCCACAGGACACGAAGGTAACACAGGGAAGCCCGGAACCACAGACACACAGCGGCCCCCAAGCCCGGAACTCCAGGAGTCCCCCAACAGGGACACCCAGGGTGGGCCCGCACACACCCCACCACCCAGCCCCAGCTGCTGAGAGCTGCCAATGCACCGGAGGCTGGGGGGCCCACCACCGAAGGGGTGTACAAAACCATCAACCTTTATTTCTACAGGTTAGTCCCACGGAGCCTCGGAGACTCATTTACAGGAGAGACCTGAACGTATCACAAATCTTTACATGATCAAAAATAGTTTGTAAAATCTTCCTGCAGGTTCAGACGCCAGACTGTTGGTCCCACCCAAAGAACATCTGCATTCTGATTAATGAATCAGTTCATCTTCCTGTCACTTATTAAACAAGTCTGCGTTCAGCCTTCGCTCCGGACAGTGAAGTCCTAACCAGTGAGCTCTTTCAGTTTCTGCCTGGAGACTAAAATTTAAAATAATCTGATTGGATAACTGCTCTTTCAGGAATTAAAAACAAATCTTGCACCACTGCAAAGTAGTTTACAGAAAATAAGAATATTTGAAAAAGTATGACACTTAGAATATTTTTATATTGGGTTAAAATTTAAAGACTGTTTCATGTGTGCAGAATTCTTAGGCCTTCACTGAAGGTGTTGAAGGCCCTGAGGGTTATGTACTGTTCATCAGTGTTTTCTGCTTTTCCAAAGCCACGCCATGCATCAGACACAACCTTAAATGTATATTTTGTTAAGAACATTGTTCATTTTATGAGAGGTGTATTTAAAAAAATCTACCATCTTTACAAAAAGTCCTCCTAGGAGGACTTTGGCATCAACAAATAAACAGAAACAACCACTTTGTTTTTTAGTCCACAACAAAAATAAGAAACAGAATCTGTTGCAAATATTCCTAACTCTGTATTTTGAGTAAAATTATCCACAACAACCAAAAGTAGCAAAGAAGAAGCAGCAGAACGTTCCAGGCGAGGAGAGCAGGAGGAGGCGCGCCTCCTCAGAAACAACCATCTGACTCCAAGTTCCTGAAGACGTCAGACTTCAGTATGTCTGATGGAGCAGGAGGCCCTAAGGACCGAAGAAGAATCCTGTAGATTATGTTTTTGTTCTGAGGCCGTCTGGATGATGGTCTGATGGAGCTGGAGAAGATGAAGATACGTGCACCACTCGTGCACAGTTCCTGCTGTTTTATCTCCATGTTTTCTTCTTTTAGCAGAGAAATTATAGAACAGAATGACTCAAATGAGCATGTGACGCTGCAAACAAACGTGCACTTTAATAAAACAGATGTTTGCACTGTGTGATTAAATCTGTGACTTTTGTTGTGGAACATTGTTTTTGCCATTTGCACGTCCCTCCAGTCTTTTTTCTAACGTTGCTGTTTTAATACGATTTTAATTCTGTTAAACATTTGGTTTGTCAAATCAAAGATTTAACTTGACTGATTCTCTGCACATAGTTTTAAAAATATAAATATATATATTTAAATACAATTAATTTCAAAACAAAGGTTTCTTGCTTTAACGTTACATGGTTTTACAGATAATAGAGGGTTATGAGGAGCTGCGGTAGCTCAGAGGTCAGTGCTGCAGTCCTGAGGTTGTGGGTTCAAGTCCAGGTTGCATCAGGAAGTGTGCCCATCATGAAACAAGCAGCCAAATCTCTCACACCAGTGGTGACCCCTGAAGAAGAGAGCAGTCGAAAGAAACTTACTGTTTGACAGGGGTTACCATTTATCTTACTTTAAATGACATAAAAGGTACTTTATGCTAAAAGTTTAATTTAATTTTCTAACCGTAGTCTGGAAGGTTCGATTCCTACGTCTGACGAAGTTGAAGTGTCTGAATCAAACCTGAACACTGAGTTCTACTTGTGGGAGTAGAAACAAGAGTAAAATAAAAAGGAGGTGACATGAGCCTCATTTGTGTCAGAAGCTGGTTCTGGTTCTCCTGGGACAGGAAGCGGCGTGTTTTTGTTCCATTCCCTCCAGTTCCAGGAATCTCCAGCTCGTATTGTTGAACGTGTTTAGCTCATGTACCTTTAATGTACGGACGTCTTCTGTTTGAACACAAATTGCCTCTCGGAGGATTTTCAGATTTAAGTGTGAGCTTTTGGCAGAAAAGTAGTCACATTAAAGTAAACTGCAGCTGAGCCAACAACCAGCCCCCCCCAACCACCAATGAAGC
>NC_056501.1:1541802-1543801 GCF_014905685.2 Nematolebias whitei | reverse complement strand
CACCCATCGGCTCCTGGGTGTCCAAGTGGCTTTAACGTAGAAGAAGCTTCCATGTTGGCGCTAAAAGCAGACAAGTGTGCACCAAGTTTTAGTTGCAGCTGCAGTAAAATGACACCGAAGAGACAAAAGACAAAGAAGCACACCTATGGACGTCCTGAGAAGCACGAGGTTCTGATGCTGGCACTAAAAGCAGACACGTACAGGCATGTGCACTTTAACAAGGTGAATGACTTCCAGCAATGTTGAGTTCAGTAGCACACAACGTTTAGTGTGCGTGACAAAGATTTGCTCCAACATGGATTGTTGAGCAACAACCTGATGGAGAACACGTGTTTATTTAAAGCTTGGGCATGATTCTGGTTGGCTGCTACACAGCAGAGCCCACAGTCACCACATGATGTTAAACTCCTGCACTCAGGAGAAGAAGGACACAAATGGAGCTGCAGAGGGTTGTTTGCTGCACAGACTCACTGGTGGTAGTTTATAGTCTCTGTCTGCACGAGCAATCGCAGCGTAATGAATCAATTAGGAGATGTAACAGAACGCCGACACGGCACTGGAGACTCTCTGTAATTAACTTACGCAGTAGGTAACTATACAGAGTCACAATCCTCTAAGTCCCCGATGAAAGGAATTCAAAAGATTAAAGGAGATGAACAAAATCTTCCAGGAGGAGATCTTTGGATCGTGTATAAATTTAGCGCTGATAAGGATCTGCCTTCCAGCTTTACTTTGCCCTGAGTTGGGGCACAAAAACAGGAAAGTTGGAGGGTGATCTTGTAGCTGGAAGCATTTTTCCTTTGGTTCAGGAGTTCATAAATGTAAAAAAGAGCTTTCTGCAAGCATTCATGTAGATGCCCTGGAGCAAAACATCCAAATCCCAGCGACTGGCGCTCGATTACCAAGAGGAGCGACCTCCAGGATGCAAGAGTCAGAGGGGGCGCAGAAATGAGCTGCAGAGCTCAACAAAGGGCTCCGAGAGCAGGAAACGTGTCAACAGTCACGTTAAAACAGCTGCTGTTGTCCTGGCACCGAGTCAACGAGTACGCCCTGAAGACACTAAAATACATTTCATTTTAGTTTATTACACTGGCTGTTTTACATCCAACTAATATCAGGTTGAAAGCCTACAAGTGAACGTAAATAAAATGTTAAAGAAACAAGAATATCTACATAATATTAAGATTAAAAAAGAGGTTACTTGACGATGTTAAGACTTTAACAGGATGAGGTGAAAAATGGATTCACTCAGTCTGGCTCATCTGAAAACAAACTGGAGCTTTTTGATCAAAAATAGTTTGCTTCACAAGAATTCATTGTCCATAGTCTAGGTGCAGGCGGCACGGTGGCACAGTTGGTAGAGCTGCTGTCTCTCAGCAAGAAGGTCACCGGTTCAAATCCGTTGAAGGCCTTTGAGTTTGCATGTTCTGTCCGTGCTGCGTGGGTTCACTCCAGTTTCCTCCCACAGAACAAAAACATCACCAATGACCCCTGTGACCCAGAAAGAAAGAAGTGGGTAAAGATGATGGATGGATAGATGGACGGATGGATGGATGGATGGATGGATGGATGGATGGATGGATGGATAGATGGACGGATGGATGGATGGATGGACGGACGGCTGGATAGATGGACGGACGGACGGACGGATGGATGGATGGACGGACGGCTGGATAGATGGACGGACGGACGGATGGATGGATGGACGGACGGACGGCTGGATAGATGGACGGACAGATGGACGGACGGCTGGATAAATGGACGGATGGATGGATGGTCTAGGTGCAGAAATAAAAAGTTGTGTAGAGAAACTATTGAAGCCGCAACTCACCAGTCTGTGGCAGCCGACTGTCCAGATGCTCGTGAACGCACCGTCTTGCTACTTTAAGGTTTTTTCGTAGTTTGTGTTTTTGCAACGTATGATTTCTTTGATTCTTGGATTGACTTTGATGTCTAACAGCTAATAACACTTGGATCTAACAGCTAATAACACTTGGAT
>NC_056501.1:1537380-1541792 GCF_014905685.2 Nematolebias whitei | reverse complement strand
CTAACAGCTAATAACACTTGGATCTAACAGCTAATAACACTTGGATCCGTAATGTCCACTCGGAATCGTAACATTTTTCAGCCACTAAATGCTTTTTGATTCTAGCTGATGTTAAGATCTCTTTGTTGGTATAAGATTAATTTTAATCATGTGATCTAAAACCAGCTTCTTTTGTTTCTATACCAGCCTTTTGCTGTGGTAAAGATTTACATTAAATTACGGTTATTTCATCATTTGTTGCAGTAAATTAAGTTTAGCCTTTTTTAAATCGTTCTGACTTGGAAAAGTCCGTTCGTGCTTTTATCACTTCAAGTCTTGACTAAGGAGAATCTGTATATGCAGGAACCTCCCAGTCCTCCATTAGACGCCTTCAGTTGGTCCAAAATGCTGCAGCTCGACTCTTAACCAACACCTCCAGACGTGACAACATCAACCCTGTTTTATTTTCTCCACTGGCTTCCAGTTGATTTTAGAATTAAATTCAAAATGTTATTATTCACTTTGAAAGCTCTCAGTGCTTCTCTGTATCTGACTGAGCTTGTAGCTGTTCGTGAATACAGGAGAACACTGAGACCATCCAGTACTTTTCTACTGTCTGTCCCAAAGTCCAGCTACAAACGATGGGGTGACCGGGCCGGTTCTGTCATTGCACCCACACTCTGGAACCATCCACCTCAGGACCTGCGCTCCATCACTGATATGGAGAATTTTAAGTCTAAACTTTAAACCTTTTTATTCAGGCAGGCTTTTCATATCTAGGAGTTCTTTGTCAATCTTTCTGTTTTAATTGTTTGTTTTTAATTTTTAACTGTGTGATTTTTAATTCTTGTTTTTAACTTCTGTATTGTGCAGCACTTTGTGCACATTTTGTCTGCTGGAAAGGGCTTTATGAATAAAGTTTGATTGATAAATACATTAATATCCTCTTCAAGAGTCAAAGTGACCCTCAAAGAATGTCCAGACAAGGTTACAGGATACAAGACAAAACCAAACATCTGAAACGGGACTAGAAGAGGAGGACTTGTGTGGAATACAGCGGTGAAGCCACGTGTTGTCGTTGTTGCACAGGCAGCTCCAGAGAGAAGAGGACGTGCGTGGAGGATGCTCTGCAGGAGTTCTCCACTCCCAGCAGTCAGTTTATTTTCTACCAGTCAATATCTGTTGTCTCCAGTGCTCCAGGTTCTGTTGCCTTCTCTCTCCTAGAGGTCGTGCAAAAATAACAAAGGCAATAAATAAACTGAAAACCGAGCAGAGATATTGTCTAACACACAACAGTAGATTATTTTAGGCATTTCATTAGTGGCCTTTATGCCCCTCTCCAACCTCCTCTTCCCTTGATGTATCTAAAGCTTCATCTGGAGTGTGTAATGCTGTGGGGATATAATCCAGCTCAGGAACTACAGCAGTTGTTGAAATTATTCTAATGATCAAGTTTCATCTGTGATTACAGCTTTGTGTTCAGGTCCTTCCATCTCTGCCATGTCTGGGTAAGACGACAACAGAAACACCGAGAAGATTAAAGATCGTGTCATTGGAGCGTTGCGTTCAGTCACATTGTGGCTTCTCTGTACTGACGCAGAGCAACCATAAAATCAGCGGACCTGCATTTCAGATGCTCCAGAGAGTGATTCTGGCCATTGGGGGGTTATTTTTTAGAGCTTTGTTTGAGGGTTAGGTTGTGTCCATCAGGTGTGCCTTTCCGCCCCGGACTCATGAAGGGATGGAGAAGAGAACAGCGTGTTATCAGAGACACACTGACATGGAGTTTGAGCAACTCTTCTGCTTCCTGTCTCCTCTCTGAGCTTCTCCTTTCAAACGGACATAAACCCACACGGCAGCGTAAAACTGCGTCTGTCTGCGGTCAGAACCCGTTCAGAGGGGATCGTGGTTCAGTTGTGGGTAAAGCACCGACTTCCACGTGTAAGAGACACACTGTAAGAGAGGGAGAGACTGCATGATTGAGCAAGAAAGAGAAAGCTTTTCTTTTTTGACTTCAGTCCTCAGTTGGTTCTGCTGCTTGTTGCCTAGTAACTGCAGCCTCTTTGAAGGCGCTTCCTTCCTCACTGTACCACTAAAGATGCACACGCACTCTTCCACACACGTGTGTCGACAACGGGACGATCAAGTCCATTTGGAAAAACAATGCATGAAAAACTTTATTATCCTCACACACACACACACACACACACACACACACGTGCTGAAAATGTGCAGTTGGAGGTTTGTTGGGTGGAACTGCCACAGTGGCAGGAGGAGATGTGAACGTTTTTAATCACTTCTGTAGCGAGTTCTGTGGAAACCTGAGTTCTGTTAATCAGCAAGTTACTGTCAAATCAGACACTCCACTTGGACTTTACTGTGGACCAGTTTTTACTGCAGACCAGTTTTTACTGTGGACCAGTTTTTTACTGCGGACCAGTTTTTCCTGTGGACCAGTTTTTTACTGTGAACCAGTCTTAAAGAGAAACTCCGTTATCCTCGAGCATTTTCAGGGAACATGACCATGAAACAAGGAAATGACTTCAGAGAAGTGTATGGTGGAACATACAATATTTATACTGGGAGTTACGCTATATGAACACAGACTTCTTGCCGTTTGCTGCACAGCTCCGTGCACAGCTCCGTGCACAGCTCCGTGCACAGCTCCGTGCACAGCGGTGCAGTTCATCAGTGGGTCAGTGGTTATAAAAATGTACGTATCTCTGCATAAAAGCACGTTTCAAACACTTACTCCTGAACCGATTAGTCATCGTGTCTACATCTACTCAGACTCCTTATGTACGTTTAATTTTCAATACAGGCTTTTTAATTACTGGTCTTGTTAAGAGTGTTTTTCATTTTTCTCATTTTACAAAATCTAATTAAACTTTAGACGATCCTCTGTGTTCGTGCTCGTTGTAAGAGAAGCCATTTGACTCACCCATGGTAGTTCAGTTCATCTGCAGTAAATTTCTAATGAAACAAAGAAAATAATTTGGTGGATTCCCCAGTGCTAATTGGGGGAAGTGGGCTTTTGTGCCTCGCTCAACGTTATCTGAGCGTTAATGAGAGACGATTCATCCTGGGAGGAAGGAGCATTTCTTACAGGAAGCAAACGAAACGTTTGTCCGACCAACAAAACGAAGAGAACCAGGATCTTTTTATCTGAGACATTTTTCAAAGTTTAACAGAAAGATGTTTTGATGGGTATCGACGTCTTTACATGGATTTTTATCTGAAATGAAACATTTACAACAGCAACAGTGTAACGATGCTGACTGAGGCGTAACTGTTGCAGCCATCTTCTTTTGACTGCTGCTTCTTCAGGGGTCACCACAGAGAGTCCTCCATCTCTGTCCTCTGTGTCCTCTGCCCTCCATCTCTGTGTCCTCTGTCCACACTCTGTGTCCTCTGTGTCCTCTGTCCTCCATCTCTGTGTCCTCTGTCCTCCATCTCTGTGTCTTCTGTCCTCCATCTCTGTCCTCTGTGTCCTCTGCCCTCCATCTCTGTCCTCTGTGTCCTCTGCCCTCCATCTCTGTGTCCTCTGTCCACACTCTGTGTCCTCTGTGTCCTCTGTCCTCACACTGTGTCCTCTGTGTCCTCTGTCCACACTCCAACTACCTCCATGTCCTCTGTAACTGTACCATAAATGTCCTCATCGCATGTGTTTCTATCATCCTTCTATAAGCCCACTGGTGGAAGGATGTTAAAAATGCAGCTGCCATGAAACTGATGAACTCAAATTAAAAGTAATTCTTATCTCTTGTCAGTTCATTACTTTTAGTGACAATTTGTCTTTTCTTTTTTCCTCCATTGCGAAGCAAAGATGTGGAATTGGAAAACCCTCCATCCACCTGGCCGTCATTGTGTGTTGTGAACATGATAACTTAGAAAATAGATGAGGTACGTACTTCCATTTTAGAATGTGGCTGCATCTACAGTAGGTGTGAGAGACGTCCTCAAAAACTGTGTTGCCACTTCAAAATCCAAGATGGCCTCCACCATATATATTCATCCATCATCTTTACCCGCTTAATGGTTTGGAGCCACGGAAGTCACTGGTGCCCATGTCCAGTTATCACTGTGCGAGAGGCGGGGAACACCTGGACATGTCTCCAGTCCATCACAGGGACACATAGAGACAAACGAGACAAACAACCATTCTCTCTCTCACCTAGGGACAATTTAGAGTTACCAGTCAGTCTAACATGCATGTTTTTGGTCTGTGGGAGGAAACTGGAGTACCCGGAGAAAACCCACACAGCACAGAGAGAACATGCAAACTCCACCCAGAAAGACCCCTAGCTGGGATTTGAACCGGGGACCTGCTCGCTGAGAGGCAGCAGCTCTACTGACTGCGAAACCGTGCTGTGGTAATATGCAGTGTATATATATATATATATGTGTGTGTATATATATATGTGTGTGTGTAT
>NC_056501.1:1536237-1537280 GCF_014905685.2 Nematolebias whitei | reverse complement strand
CCCCCCCCCCCCCCCCCCCCCCCCAGAAACATGTGATAAGATCATGTAGCCTCAAGCAGGTTTTAATGAGTTGCTGAACAAAAATAACTTCTTTCTTTCTGCTCCACGTGTGTGTAGCTTCATTAAGTAAAAACTGTGCTGAAGCTCACGGTGCTGCTCAGAGACACCGTTTGGACCCACGGGTGAACTGGAAGCACGTCACCTCGTCTGTTTCAGCCTCGAGCCATGACAATGAGCAGGGCTTCCTCTGCACGTTGGACCTCTGTTACTTTTCATCAGGTTCCCAAACACATCTACGTCTGACCCGTTGTGACTCCAGCTCTCCGTCGACTCTTTCTCCATCTCTGCCGGTAAATGTATCCCTCCTGACATGTCGGTGGATGGTCTGAGACTGAACCTCTGGCAGAAAGGCTCCATCAACAACTTTTCGCTCGCCGGGTGTCACATCTTCCCAGCACAGTGCTACTGCCGCAGCAGCATTACTGCTCATCGTCTGAATGAAGAATCCTCAAATGTTTTCACATCAACAGAATCCATTCAGGAACACGTTCAACCAAAACCCACCCGTGTCTTCAGCACTTGTTCCACAGCTCCCCGTCTGATACCATCAGTCAGAGTGTGGGAACAAAAACCTTGAACTGTGTGTGTGAAGGTGTGAAGTGTGCAGGACTGAGGCCATAAAATTAGATTCCACACTTGGAGACATAATTTTAATGAACTTGGTGGTACCAAATTGGTTGTTTTGTATAATGTTATGACCTAATAAGTTCTGTCTATGTGAGACTCAGAAGGTCTGAAACACGTTCACATTAGACACATTTTCTACCAACGTTCTTTGAGACAAACACTTCAGGACAGGACAACAAGCGTGAAAACCCAGACATCCATCCATCCATCCATTATCTTTACTCACTTCTCCTTTTGGGTCACAGAGATCACTGGTGCACATGTTCAGCCATCACTGTGCGAGAGGCGGGGAACACCCTGGTAGTATGGACAGTAATATATATATATATATAATTATATATATATATATATATATA
>NC_056501.1:1534923-1536137 GCF_014905685.2 Nematolebias whitei | reverse complement strand
GGTCAGAGAGGTTCTATAGGTCAGAGAGGTTCTGACGTCGGAGAGGTTCTATAGGTCAGAGAGGTTCTGTAGGTCAGTGAGGTTCTATAGGTAAGTGAGCTTCTGAAGGTCAGTGAGGTTCTATAGGTAAGTTAGCTTCTGTAGGTCAGTGAGGTTCTGTAGGTCAGTGAGGTTCTATAGGTCAGAGAGACTCTGACATCGGAGATGTTCTTTAGGTAAGTGAGCTTCTGTAGGTCAGTGAGGTTCTATAGGTAAGTGAGCCTCTCTAGGTCAGTGAGGTTCTATAGGTAAGTGAGCTTCTGTAGGTCAGTGAGGTTCTGTAGGTCAGTGAGGTTCTATAGGTCAGAGAGGTTCTATAGGTCAGAGAGGTTCTATAGGTCAGAGAGGTTCTG
Source organism: Nematolebias whitei (assembly GCF_014905685.2). Lineage (NCBI taxonomy): Eukaryota > Metazoa > Chordata > Actinopteri > Cyprinodontiformes > Rivulidae > Nematolebias > Nematolebias whitei. The sequence continues at coordinate 1,535,745 of NC_056501.1, read as the reverse complement.
ACATCGGAGATGTTCTATAGGCAAGTGAGCTTCTGTAGGTCAGTGAGGTTCTGTAGGTCAGTGAGGTTCTATAGATAAGTGAGATTCTGTAGGTCAGTGAGGTTCTGTAGGTCAGTGAGGTTCTATAGGTCAGAGAGGTTCTATAGGTAAGTGAGCTTCTGTAGGTCAGTGAGGTTCTATAGGTCAGAGAGGTTCTATAGGTCAGAGAGGTTCTATAGGTCAGAGAGGTTCTGACATCGGAGATGTTCTATAGGCAAGTGAGCTTCTGTAGGTCAGTGAGGTTCTGTAGGTCAGTGAGGTTCTATAGGTCAGAGAGGTTCTATAGGTAAGTGAGCTTCTGTAGGTCAGTGAGGTTCTGTAGGTCAGAGAGGCTCCGACATCGGAGATGTTCTATAGGTAAGTGAGCTTCTGTAGGTCAGTGAGGTTCTGTAGGTCAGTGAGGTTCTGTAGGTCCGTCAGGTTCTGTAGGTCAGAGAGGTTCTGTAGGTCAGAGAGGTTCTATAGGTCAGAGAGGTTGTGTAGGTCAGTGAGTTTCTATAGGTCAGTGAGGTTCTATAGGTCAGTGAGGTTCTCTAGGTCAGTGAGGTTCTGTAGGTCAGAGAGGTTCTATAGGTCAGTCAGGTTCTGTCGGTCCGTCAGGTTCTGTAGGTCATAGAGGTTCTGTAGGTCAGTGAGGTTCTGTAGGTCAGAGAGGTTGTGTAGGTCAGTGAGTTTCTATAGGTCAGTGAGGTTCTCTAGGTCAGAGAGGTTCTGTAGGTCCGTCAGGTTCTGTAGGTCAGAGAGGTTCTGTAGGTCAGTGAGGTTCTGTAGGTCAGAGAGGTT
>NC_056501.1:1527226-1534823 GCF_014905685.2 Nematolebias whitei | reverse complement strand
ATTATTATCATTATCATCATCATCATTATTATCATTATTATTATTATCATCATCATTATTATCATTATTATATTTTTATTATTATTATTATTATTATTATTATTATTATTATCATGATCGTTATTATTATTATTATTATCATCATTATTATTATTATCATTATCATCATCATTATTATCATTATTATTATTATGATCATCATCATCATTATTATCATTATTATTATCATCATCATTATCATTATTATATTTTTATTATTATTATTATCATCATTATTATCATTATTATTATTATTATTATTATTATCATCATCATTATTATCATTATTATATTATTATTATTATTATTATTATTATTATTATCATGATCATTATTATTATTATTATTATTATTATCATCATTATTATTATTATCATTATTATTTTGCTTGTCTGATGCAGTGCAGTGTGCCCAGTTCCTGAGAGTGGAGCCATCAGGTGCAGCGGTGCTTGGCCAACCCCCGGCTCCTTTAGACACCCCAATCATTTAAGGAAACTATATTTTAGACAATATAAAAACTAGAAAGCGTAGTTTCCTCACATGATAGAGGCGGCTGCTTTACACACATATGTATGTGTTGGTTGCCATCTTGGATGTTGATGTGGTGAATCGATATTTGATAGGGAAGTTTTCGTGCAGCCACACATCAAACTGGACGGACAGAAGGTATTTCCACGTTGGCCTCTTCGCTCAGTGATGGGGGACAATAAAAGCATTACAGACTGGGTGGATGACAGCACTTCTGTTGGTTAGAGTGGACCAGTCTCCACTTCACACCCACGCAGCCACTCAGCACCGAGGCTACCTGCTTGGAGGCGTAACAGTGGTAGGTTGACTTCCATCTTCCATCCCCGATGTTGCCTCAGTTGTTTCACAAATCATAAAAAGACAGAAAGGCTCTTCATCCCTGGACTGAAAGTGTTTTATAGAGCCTGTTGATTAGTCATGATCTGTTGGCCCGTCTGGATCAGGAAGTCAGACCAGATATTGGTCCAAACATTCTCCGCCCCCTTCAGAGGCGTCTCCCATCTTGACTTTGGTTCAGATGTTCCTGTACACTATTCCAACTCCTTGCTCATGACTTCTCTGACTTTGTGCATGTTTGAGTCTTCAACCCAGTCTTTCTGTGCTCCACTGTCTCCGAGGCATCATGGCCTGGATCTTTGGTCCCGAGTGATGTGCTGGACCCCAGCCTCTACTGCTCTGCTTCTTGTCCTTTCATGATTAATGTTTTCATACTGTCCTTCAGTCCAACCTTTTCTGGCTGCTGCTGGTTCTTTTATTATTTATATATTTCTAACATCTGTTGGTTTTACATACCAGACAAAAATGAAACTTTCAGTGATGTTTTCATCCAGTTCTTTATTTTTATTTGATTTCTCTGACTGAAACGAGCTTTTTAAAGTTGGACACTGGAAGGATGTTCCTGATGTTCCTGATGTTCCTGATGTTCCTGATGTTCCTGATGTTCCTGATGTTCCTGATGTTCCTGAGGTTTAGTTCTGCTTCGTGGCTCTGGGCCTCCCTTCAGACTGAAACCCTCCTTGTACGCTCAGGAACATTCTCATCTTGGTATTTGTGTGTTTTTTTCTCCTTCAGTCAGGATATTGTATATAATTACCAGCAGAAAGGGAAGTAATTATAATGATCAAAGGTGTGCATGGTTGAACATTGTTTCATTTCAAGTATAAGAAAATAAAAATATAAAAATTGCAAATAGACTGAAAGGACTTGGGCTTTTTTTTATCATAATAAAAAGTTCTTCCTGCTTCTGGCTGTCTCCAGTGTTCTGAGTGTTCTCATCATCTTGCTCTTCTTGTTGATTCACTTGTTTCCTGTAGTAGTGCACGTCATTGTGGTGCAATCCAAGCCACTCTTTTCTTCTGGCACGGTGTCGTGCACGGACTCTCAACATCGCAACACAGAGCTGGGGCTGAATTGCTTTCATTGTATCTCTATGTTGAAACTGGTGAATCTGGCTTTCTGAAAAGGCCTCAGATGATGGAACTAGTCATTCATGGTTTATTATGAAGAGGAGATAAGACTGACTTTCTCACAAATCTCCAGTTCTGCTGCTAATTTACAGCTAGAGCCGGAGGGGAAGTCCAACAAACGGAGGGCGTCTAGTACAAAGAGTGATATTTGAAAGGGGGTCTTTACTGGGTCGTCTGTGAAAATACAACTCTGTTCATCCTGAATTTTAGAAGCTTTTAATACCTGAATGATGGTTCAGAGTTAAAAGGTTTAAAATTAAAATACTCCTCTGGAAATGGTTAGGTTAAGGACTGAAAAAGTAGCTACAATCAAAAAAATATATAATTTATGAAAGACCTTCAGTGTTTCAGGGAAACTACCAAAGACTGATCTTGAAGACTACAAGGATGTCTGGCTCCGTGGAAGCATTTTTTACATGATGGATGGTTTCAACTGTTGTCAGAACTGTTAGCACTCAACCTGAACATGATGCAATGCTTTTTATAAACTGATGGTATTTTTTTATTTTTATCTTCTTATTTGCATTTTCTCCAAAGCAAACCTTTGCTTTGAACATAATAGTAGTGTATCTGGTTTAAATTTTAAATGCACCTCTAATTTACTTGAGTCATCCTGCTTTGATACATAATTTAAGACCCCCAGCCTTGCTTAAAAATACTGAACGTCTTTTTGCAGTTTTAATTTATTAATAATTACCTCTTTATTTTACTGTGAGCAAAAAAAAAGCTTAAATCTTGAATTTATTTGATCTAAATCACTGACTTGAAAGAAACTCGTGAATATTTGCACATATTTAACCAGGTGCACAGCCAACATGTCACGTCTTCAGCAGACCTCAGAAGAAGCCATCGGTATCCCTGGATCTCAGAACACAGCAGAGAGGCTGTTGACACCGAGCACTGAGTCACTTTCAAGATCTTTACACGTATGACAAACCTTCTGACACGGTTGGGTCAGGTCCTCCTTTTCATTCATTCAACCTTTATTTAGACAGGTTAGTCTCACTGAGTCATGAGGACTCATTTACAAGAGAGACCTGTTTGAGTTGGGTCTCTGGAAGAGTTCTTCTTAGGAGAACCTGTCCAGAGGACCTGACTCGGCCTTATCACACAGAAGATGACACAAAGAGCACAATGAACATAGAACACACCACAGGATGGCCGATGGAACAAGTCCAGGACAACTCAGGTGTGAAGTCACTAAATCCACACGACCACACAACGGAGGACAAGATATGGTGCAGAGGTAGAGCAGCCGACTTGGGACCAGACAGCCACGGTTCGACTCCCAGCCATGCCCACATGTCGTGGTGTCTCTGAGCAAGACACAGATTATTCTGGTTAGAGATTCATGAGTCTAACAGCCTCAGGGTAGAAGCTGTTCCTCAGTCTAGTGGTTCTACACTTAATGCTCCTCAACCTCCTTCCTGAGGGGAGCGGGACAAAAAGTGTGTGTGCTGGGTGAGTGTGGTCCTTCATGATGCAGGTGGCCCTCTTCCTCCATCTGGAGGTGTAGATGTCTGTGATGGTGGGGAGACTGACTCCAACATCTTCTGTGCAGCCTTCACCACTCTCTGCAAAGCTTTTCTTTCTGCAGCTGTGCAGCCTCCATGCCACACGTTGATGCTGGAGCACAGGATGCTCTCCACTGCACACCTGTAGAAGGAGGTGAGGACTGAGCTTCCAGACCAGCTCGTCTCAGCCGCCTGAGGAAGTAGAGTCTCTGATGAGCTTTCTTCATCAGGCTGGTGGTGTTGTTGCTCCAGCTGAGGTTGTGGTTCAGGTGCACACCCAAGTACTTGTAGCTGGACTCATCATTGTTTGTGATGCATCCCACCACCGCTGTATCATCTGCAAACTTTACTGTATGACAGCCTGGATGGGTAGCTGCACAATCATGCATAAGCAGAGTGAACAGGAGAGGGCTTAGCACACATCCCTGAGGGGAACCAGTGCTGAGGGTTAAGGTGGAGGAGGAGAAGTTGTGGATCTTCGTGGACTGCGGTCTGTTTAAGAAGTCTAGGACCCAGTTAAATGTGGAATCTGAGAGATGTAATCATAGACGTGGAGGAGCCATCGAGCTGTGCACAAAATGAGCCCAGACGGGCACGATGTGGGTGGAGGTGTGCAACAAGATGACATGCACGGCATGGAATACGACAAGATGATGTGCACGGCATGCAGCACTATGTTCGTGTACAGGATTTATTTACATGAAATGTTTGGCACTACTCTTGTTCATCATCAGTCTCAGCCGATGCTGAACGAAAGTTTGTTTTTCTCAAACTTTATTCTTCTCAGACGAACCCCGGCCTGCGTTATTCTGAGTGACCTCTGACATTCAGGGCTGCTGCTATTTCTGTACTAATCAAGCAGATTGTGCTTCTTGAGGGAAAATGAGAGGCAATTAATGTGTCAAGTTTTTAAAATAAATCAAAGAAAGCTCTTATAGGATAAGACTTTTTCCAGGTTAAAGATAATAAGAAGGGTTCAGTGATGAAAGTGTAACACTCTGAACTTTGAGGGGATGCTTGAATCCCTTGGTCTCTTCGCCTACACTTGATATTTTTCAAATGGAAATCCCCGTGTATAATGAGGAGCAGATAGAAGATAGCTTTCTGCTGCCAAGATAGCTAAATGAATTATGCTTTGAAATTATTTCAAAAAGGTTCACAGATGATAAAATGCCCAAGGGAAGCCAGGGACCTCAACACCACCTATAGAAGAATAAATGTAGATTTTACAACAAAAAAAATATCACCACGCTTTTGCATAAGTCTGTCCCGAGGCGAGCGTGCACCATGAAGGCAGCAGTCCGGACCTCTTGGCTGTAATATCTGTTCTCCTTAAAGCTCTATCTGTTTAAATGTTGAACCTGCAGTGTGTCCTGAAACGTACGCAGGCTGAACATGAAGCACGTGCACTTCTATTTCACTGCCGATGCCATTTAGTATTTGCCTTATCTTCTCCGTACGGCTCATATCTGCTCAAGTACAGCTCTTCATAGAGGAATCCTGTTCTAGCTGTAAAATATTACAGCTCACCTAACCTCACACATTCTGTCTTCCCACTCCTTTCTCTGCAGCGTCCTGGGCTCTCACCAGTCTCTGATAAGTATAATCATAAGTGACTGCTTCAGCTCCTCGTGCCGACTGAGCCACAGAGACCGATGCACGCTCATGATATCCAGCACATAATCTATGCAAGCTGACACACAAACGCACCCACACTCCAGGTGCAGAATGCTGCACATGAGTTGTAGAAGAAAAGGCACAAACATGAGGATGTTCACAACTGAATGCAGTTAGAGATCATTTCTTCAGCCGCCCTGACAGACGTTCTTTCTCCAGGGAGGTGTGCTCTGCCAAACTGAGGTCGTTAGCATCTTTATTTTCGCACAGTGAACATGCCCACTGAGCATCGTCTCCGCATGCTCGTGCTCAGAGGTTCTTGAGAAATTGTAGGTGTGTGCATGTAAAATGCATGTTTACATATTACCAATTATTGGTGTCACATGCACAGTGAGTGGCTGCAAGCTTCCCACACCGTTAGCCATCAGCAGCTGGAGACAGAAGAGTCACACTGACTGCAGGGTTAGCAGACCTGTACTAAGGAAGCAACCTATTTCATCTCTGACGGATCTTCACTGAGCAGAGGAAGCAGCATTTACCAGGTGTAACGGTTATCAGCCAATTATAAGATGCTTTTATTCTGAAATGTTCAAATATCTGTTGCAGCTTCTGCAGTTGCAACACTTGATTCTGTGTGTTCGTGGCATTTTTGGGTCCTTGGTTTACCAGTTCATTACAAGATTTTCATCTGTAAGATGCTCTTGTCAAGGGCGGATGCTTTCCCTCTCCTCTCTCTCCTCTGCTTTGCTTTGCTCTGTCCCGTCTGTGAAACTGATTCAGAGCTTCTCTCTACATACCTTCCAAACTGGTAAAATGTTGCAATGGATCTGGTCAGTTGGTCTCTCAATGCAACTGATAAAATTTTCTCGATGAGAAGACAAGCGCCAAGGATGCACATAGTACAACTGGATTTATGAGAACTGGTTTCCTGCTTTTTGTGTTCGGCTGGTTACTGGTCCATCAACAAACAAGGAAGTCGTCTGCAGCAAATTTGGTCCTGCTCAGACTGCCTGGGTCTGTCCACTTAATTTGGATGTTTGGGATTCGAGAGGACCAGCAGACTTGAGGCAGACACGAATCAGTTAAGTTCTGCCTGTTCCCAAAGCAATTGTTGCTTATCTGAATCCAGCTCCCTGGCTGGTCTTGACTGGCCACCTTATCTCAATTCACCTGGGGGCCCAGTAAATCGATGCTCTGGCCCCTCCCACCAAGGAAGTCTGCAGACCTATCAGAGGGACCGGCTGAATAAACATTGTGTCATCATTTCAGGACTCAGATTCTGCTGTTCCAGGTCGACCTCGGCACGAGATGTTTACAGATCTCACCAGAGGGAACTGACTGGTTGTACCATTCTTATCAGACTCTTACCGTGCCTCTGGAGGGTCCTTGACCCGATCACCGCTTGTCGTCTCCCCTCCCCCGTGGATTGTCGACATCACTAGCCATCACATCAGCCTTTGTGTGGGGTGTTTTTTTTTTCCAATATCAGGGTCTTTCTCCTCGGTCAAGGAGGAGTTTGATAGAATTTATTTTTGCCTCCAAATCCTGAACATGTGTCACTTTCATTACGTTTTGTCCATCCAAACAGGTCTCACTTGTAAATAAGTCTTCGAGGCTCAATGTGATTTATCTAAATAAAGGTAACTCTTTGTACACTAGCAACTTTAAATGTGCATCTAGTTCAACATATTCTCCAAGGAAACACTCCAAGTGGTCCAGTCAGCGAAAGCATTTTTACCACAAGGAGGATTTTTACCTACATGTGGTAGGCCGGCGTTGTCACGTCTTTCTCCCCACAGAAGGTCAATCTGTGTTCGTCTGTCTCCTTCCTGTCCTGTCTAGCTCCAACAGTCGAGGCAGATGGCCACTCATCCTGAGCTGGTTCTGCTGGAGGTTTCTTCCTGTTAAAGTGAGTTTTTCTTCCCACTGTCTCCTTTGTTCTTGCTCAGGATGAGAGACTGTGATGAAGTGAAGATCCAACACAATCTGCTGCTTCCTCAGAGAGATAAAGTTTACTCATTGGCTTTTCTATGTATGTTATTTATTTTGTACATTTAATAAAGTGTGTGTGTGTTTCTCCACAGTACTCTGAGATGATGCTTGTTGTGAGTCGGTGCTGTATAAATGAGTGGAATTGTGTGAACTGTGCTCCAGCATCAACGTGTGGCATGGAGGCTGCACAGCTCTACACCTCCAGATGCAGGAAGAGGGTCACCTGCATCATGAAGGACCACACTCACCCAGCACACACACTTTTTGCCCCGCTCCCCTCAGGAAGGAGGTTGAGGAGCATTAGGTATAGAACCACTAGACTGAGGAACAGCTTCTACCCTGAGGCTGTTAGACTCATGAATCTCTAACCAGGAGAATCACTGTGGAAAAACCATTTCATGTTGCTGCTGATCTGTTTCATGTTGCTGCTGATCTGTTTCA
>NC_056501.1:1525996-1527216 GCF_014905685.2 Nematolebias whitei | reverse complement strand
TGCTGCTGATCTGTTTCATGTTGCTGCTGATCTGTTTCATGTTGCTGTGTTCATGCGTGCACATCTGCTCACACAGACTCGTGTTCGTGCTGCTGTTCAATGTTTTATACTATTGAGTGCTTCGTGTATATTTAGTAGATGTTTTTCTTAGTTCATATCTTAGATCTTATCACTGTTTTTCTTTTACATTTTACTGTTGGATGTACCTGGGACCCTGCATAATCTCGTTCCACCACATGTACCACGAGGTGCGATTGACAAAATAAATCTCTGACTCTGACTTGAATGGAACTGTTTAACATTATATTTGTTGGTGTAAATAATTCGAAGCCTATCTTTGGTGAACTGCACCGCGGCCATCATTAAAAGGTGCTGGCTGCCATCTGTACCACTCACTCCCTGGCACGGGACAAGTGCAGCACATTGGTCTACCTTAGCGAGGTGGCAGGATGGTGTTAATACAGACTTTGGGAGATGATTCCTTTTGAGGGTGATCCAATCCTGTGTCACAGCGTGGTGCTCAGGAAGTGTCAGAGCCTGCAGCTGATGGAGTTTCTAATTCAATCTGTTCCAGATCAACGGGGGGTCAGTGTTCGTGCCAAGGAGTAACCTTCACTCTGCTCTCTGGTCACGAGGAAATGTTCGGTGTGTTCATTTGAAAAGTCAATGGGAAATCAATGAATGCACAGAAACTAAAACGTGAGTCCACCCCAGCCCCCTTCCTGGTTTAACATTAGCAATTAGCAGGAGACACCATTTTGGTGGCGGTACTGTGGAGCAGTGGTTAGAGCTGTTGCTTTTCAGTTCAGTTTATTTATATAGCACCAAGTCACAACAGGACACGGAAGAGAAACATGCATGTACAAAAATAATACCTTAACACTATTTCTCTCTGTCAGCAAGAAGGGTCGTCTCCTGACCTGGGGTCTTTCTGGGTGGAGTTTTCATGTTCTACACATGCACAAGTGGAGTTCCTCCCACAGATCACAAACACAGGCTACTGGACGGCTCTGACTAGTTCCTGGGTGTGAGAGAGAATGTTGATGATGGTTTGAGTCTGTGTCCCTGTGATGGACTGGAGACCTGTCCATGTGTCCCTGTGATGGACTGGAGACCTGTCCAGGTGTCCCTGTGATGGACTGGAGACCTGTCCAGAGTGTCCCTGTGATGGACTGGAGACCTGTCCAGGTGTCCCTGTGATGGACTGGAGACCTGTCCAG
>NC_056501.1:1520071-1525896 GCF_014905685.2 Nematolebias whitei | reverse complement strand
GATGAATGGATGGATGAATGGATGGATGAATGGATGGATGAATGGACGGATGATAGATCAGCATTCATTGCTGAACATGTTTCTCGTGGATCTTCTTGGACTGTCGGTACATGACGTTGATGCGTTGCTGCCATCTAGTGGTCAGCCTGACACACTGAACGTTCTGACACCTCCTCTCCTCCTGAACCTCATGAAAGCTGTGAGAAATGTTGGAGCTTCATAAACATGAGGTGGCAGGACTGAGCAGCAGGAGGTACTGAAGGACAGACATAATTATTATAATCAAATGGACTTTTTGTCAAGGAGCTTTGAAATGTCCACATCAAGACCTACTCATATCTGTAGAGACATTGAATCTAATTTAGTTTCATCCCTAAAATGAAATTAGCTTTAATTTTTATTTAATCTAACGAGCAGACTGACAGCAGCTCCTCTGACCTTCAGGACTCCATCATGAGTTTAATGGTGGGTAATAATCCATGAATTTATTTTTGTTTGCCACGTTGGCTTCCCTTTGAACGTCTGCAGGCGACCTTGTTACTGAGAAGAGACGCTTTGTTTTTCAAACATCTTGATGTGCGAGGAACAAAAAGCATCTTTCCACCAAAGTGCCTCCTCCTGAGTTATTATATCTTAACATATAATTAAGGAAACATCTGTCTTTGAGACATCTATCAGTGTCTACAACCTAGACCCTGTCTCAGATAAATCCTGACAGACGTCTCCATCCAGACAGAGTTGTGTCTGGATTTGAAGAAACACACATTCCACCATGTTTGTTCTGTCAGACTTTTCTTTCTTCACCTTCAACTGAACTTGTCAGAACAATCATCAAGACATAATAATGATGGATGGATGAATGGGTGATGAATGGATGGATGATAGATCAGCATTCATTGTTGAACATGTTTCTCATGGATCTTCTTGGACTGTCGGTACATGACATGGTTCTCTTCTCTAAGACGCTTCTTTAAATGTCCATCCAGGGACTTCAACAGCACATTTTCTCCTCTGAATTGTTTAAAGCTACTACAAGCGAGTGATTTATGATGGTTCTGATGCAAAGATCGGATCAGTCATGTGAAAGCCAGACTTTCTGTACATGGAAACCAGAACACATGGAAGTCTCCTTCAGTAGAGAAGGTCTTTCCAGACCGTGGTTTCTTGCTGGTCCATCTGTTCTGGTTCACATTCATCCTGTTCTGTTGTTTCCGTTCAGCTTCAGTTTGGCCTCCAGCAAGAAAAGCATTTAGAATATCCTCAAACATTCTCCTGGCTTTGCGTTCTTTTGTCCCGCTCGTCTTCTTGTCGTTCAAAGTTTATGATGAGACAAAAACGTTCTTCCTTCATCTTGAGCCTCTCCAGCTCAGAACGACATCATTTCCTCCCATCTGTGTTTCTCTTCGCTCCTTGAATTGAGCCAAACTTCCCTCCGTCTCCTCCATTTGCTCAGCAGCCTCTTCAGCTCCTCTCTCAGCTGTTTTCTTTGAGATCTTTCATCTGCCTCTTTAATTTACTGGTTTGCTTGCAAGGACTTTTGAAATGTTGAGGTCATCAAGAAAACTTTCCTCCCCCGTCCGTTTTGCTCCCTCCCTTCATTCAGTATTCTCCTGGTAGTTCTTCCTTTTTCTCTCTTGACTTGATCCAGATTTTATTTTTTATGCAGCGTTTCCACTTTCTTATTTCTTGGGGACTTCTTTGATTTTCCCAAAGACTGAAGTGCAACATATTCTGAAGGGTTTCCTGGAGAAAGCCTCGATTCTCTTCAACGGAAACTTAAAAGCTCGGCAGAGACCTGTTTTTAATCAATTTATTCAAATGTTTAACAACCTGTTAAAATGCACCAAAATGCAGGACATGGCATCTCTTTTATTCCAAATGTTTTCACAGAGAGAGTGCTACCGCTGCCTTTGGGCCACCCGGCCTCTTCTCAGGGCCGGCTGCAGCTCTCGGGGTTTTGCACTGAGTCGGTTCCTCGACGCGACCTGTCAATCAATCCAGTAGGCGTGTCAGCAACTGTAATCAATTACCTGAATCTGTCCCAAAGGTAAACGCCCCTTACCGGAGCACCCGGAGGAAACCCACGCATGCACGGAGAGAACATGCAAACTCCACCCAGAGAGGCCCCTGGACCGGGGTTTGAACCAAGGACCTGCTTGCTGAGAGGCAGCAGCTCTACCAGCTGCACCACCGTGCTGCCCTGCGACAAACTAACAAACTAGATATCTGTAATGTGGAGGTGGTGACGCTCACAGCGTTACCTGAGGCATTTAGATTCAGATATTCATTTAAAATAATAAACAAGATATATCCTGTAGCCATGTTTCTTGAAAGAAGATTTAAATTTGAGCTGGATTTGAGTGTCTTTGTAAATTAGAAGATGAATCCCTCAAACATTTGTTTGCTTCATGTCAATATTCACAAAGATTTGGTCAGACATCAGAAACTGGATTCATCTCAAACAACATTCATTGTTTTGATGCTGATGCCATTTCACTTTATGTGGATAACTGAAGCTCAGCTTTCTCTGATGCCATAAATATAGTCGTACTTATTGCAGTCAGAGGAGGGATAACAAGCCCTCCTTCATCTGTTTTATGAATGATTTCAGTCATGCTATTCTTCAATAAATAGATTAAAAAACTGGAAAACTGCTTGAAACATCTCACAACAGATAAAAAAAACTTATTGTTTTAAGTTTCTCATAAGCACTCCTTTGTTTTTTTTATTTACTTTTTTATCTTTATTTCTTTTCTCTTTCATTACTTTGTAAAACCTTCTATTTTGTGAACTCTAGTTATGACACCCATCACGAGTTTGTATTTGTATCTTGTTGCGTTGTTCTGTTTTGTGTTGTTAATAAAAAACCTGATGGGCCGCATCATACCTGCAGGTAAGGTTACAGAAGACCTAGAGCACTACTGCAGTTCTAATTGAGTATTTTAAACTACTAATAAACACGATGGATGATGATCATATTGATTTATGCTAGGCCATTGGTAAGAAGGAGTGAATATTATTATTGTTAATAAAAGTCGGTGTAGGATGTTTTTGCCAGGCATGAAATCATTTCCAATTTAAACATGCACTTCCTCAATATTTAGGATTAAAATTGTGTATTTTTCAGAATCAGAATCAGAATCAGAATCAGTTGATTATTGTCATGTCAATGAACGAGGTTCACAAACTAGGAATTTGCTTCGACATAAGGTGCGAATAGTAGTAAAGTAAAATAAAGTAAAATAAAGTAAAAATAAAGTAAAAATTAAGTAAAAATGAGAACATTACATAAGACCTGTGTACACACATAAATAAAGTAAAAATAAAACCATAACATAAAACATGTGTACACCCATACAATAGAAAACAATAAAAAGCTTAGAGAACAGTACAGATGGAGTATTCAATTATAATACAGATGTAATGTGACCAAAGCAGAAGTTATGAGGTAGCATTATGAGTGTTCAGGAGTCCAACAGCAGAGGGGAAGAAACTGTTCTTATGGCGGGAGGTTCTGGTCCGAATGGACCGAAGCCTCCTGCCTGAGGGGAGTGGTTCAAACAGTCCGTGTGCAGGGTGAGCAGGGTCAGCTGTGATCCGACCTGCTCGCCTCACAGTCCTGGAGACGTACAGGTCGTGGAGGGATGGAAGGCTGCAGCCGATCACCTTCTCAGCTGAGCGCACAACGCGCTGCAGTCTGAGTCTGTCCCTGGCAGTGGCCCCGGCGTACCACACCGTGATGGAGGTGTGGTACAGGTGCCCTGTCTTCTGGGCATTGAGTTCCAGGTTGTTGCTGCTGCACCAGGTCACCAGCCGGTTCACCTCCCTCCTGTATGCAGACTCATCACCGTCCGAGATGAGCCCGATGAGGGTGGTGTCATCTGCAAACTTAATAAGTTTCACAGAGTCACGGCTGGAGGTGCAGCAGTTGGTGTACAGGGAGAAAAACAGGGGGGAAAGCACACAGCCCTGTGGAGATCCTGTGCTTACAGTCCGAGTGTCCGAGACAGCTCTCCCCAGCCGCACGCACTGACTCCGGTCTGTCAGGAAGTCTGTGATCCACCTGCAGGTGGAGTCAGGTACATGGAGCAGGGAGAGCTTGTCTCGGAGCAGAGCAGGGAGGATGGTGTTAAATGCGGAGCTGAAGTCCACGAACAGGATCCTGGCGTAGGTTCCTGGGGAGTCCAGGTGCTGCAGGATGAAGTGAAGAGCCAGGTTTATTGCGTCATCTACAGACCTGTTGGCCCTGTAGGCAAACTGCAGGGGGTCCAGGAGAGGGTTGGTGATGGACTTGAGGTGAGATGAAACCAAGCGTTCAAAGCTTTTCATGACTACAGACGTGAGAGCTACAGGTCTGTAGTCATTTGGTCCTGTGACACGTGGCTTCTTGGGGACAGGGACGATGATGGAGGACTTGAAACAGGCTGGGACGTGGCATGACTCCAGTGAAGAGTTGAAGATCCCTGTGAAGACCGGAGCCAACTCTCCAGCACAATGTCTCAGCGTGGAGGGTGACACAAGGTCTGGGCCTGCAGCCTTATGTGTGTTCAGCCTTTTAAAAAGCCTGATTATGTAGAATTTATTTTTGTCTTGTCTTCTTGAGAGAAATTGACAGATTTCCAGATGTTTATGTTGCAGTAAAACGTTGAGCTGTTGAACTGTGATGTGACGTTGTTCAGTTTTAAAACAAGTTCAAATGAGCTTAGTTTATTGGAGCAGATGATCCTGATACAATCTATTTTGTCCTTGTGGTGCCAGCTCCATGAAAATGCTGTAAATCGTTTATTGTTGAGAGAAAACTGACAGTTCTCAAAATGTTTCTATTGCACTAATAATCTGATAGTCTCCTTGAATTCTGAGGAGTCCGGGTGAGTTCTGTTTAAAATGAGCTGAGGACCAAAAGCTTTCTTGATGTGTTGTCTCTGGACTTCTGTGATGGATCGTTCAATTCAATGCATTTTTCATGGGGATACGTGTTTTTTAAAAAAGCAGTGGATGGTTTGAAAGTGGTTGCTTCTTTATTTTGTGTGAACATGGAGGACACTTTCCTGCATCTCGTAGTGGGTCAACTTCACCAGATTATACTGACGCTGATGTGTTTTGTTTTCATAGCATCATATGTGAGTGATTGTCCTGGACAAGAGGACATACTATATAGCATTTATAGTTATATGAGCATTTGGATATTTGTACATCAAAATACACCTGATAGTTAGAATTTCAAGTATATTTACTGTATATTATGGTAATTTATTCTGTATTTTGCTAGATTATAGTGATTTTGGGATTGTGATGATGGGGCCCTTAAAGATTGTTGCCCAGGGTACAGCGAAGTGTTAATCTGGCCCTGGTCACTGGGGTCCATGTCCAGCGGTCATTGGGGGGGGCGCACCCTGGACAGGTCTCCAGTCCATCACAGGGACACATAGAGACAAACGAGACAAACAACCATTCTCTCTCTCTCTCTCCGGGGGACAGTTCAGAGTTACCAATCAGCCTAACATGCATGTTTTTGGACTGTGGGAGGAAACTGGAGCACCTGGAGAAAACCCACGCAGCACGGGGAGAACATGCAAACTCCACCCAGAAAGGCCCCTAGCTGGGATTTGAACCAGGGACCTGCTCGCTGAGAGGCAGCAGCTCTACCAGCTGCACCACCGAGCCGCCCCCCTCACAGCCACCAGACAAAATCTGTACCTTTGGTCAATTCAGTCTGTTTCTCACAGGTTTTATGTGTTTTTTATTTTTAATATTATTCTGGTTTACAGTGGAATGATTAGAAGTGCATATGCTGGTGAAGATTGTCAGTCATCCAGGATTAGAAT
>NC_056501.1:1512156-1515061 GCF_014905685.2 Nematolebias whitei | reverse complement strand
AGTGTGGTGTAGTATGATATGGTGTGTGATGTATGGCAGGTGGCTTGCAGGTTGTTCACCATTTGATTTCTCTACTTAAAGCAGCTACAAGTTTAAATGAAACTGAATTAGATGAGGATAAACTAAAGATATCTCCATTAATAGCAGTTGTCTGAAGTGTAAACTGCAAAGTGAGGATACAGATGATGCATCTCAGGAAAAATCACTTTCATAACAATCTCATATTCCATCTAAATTATAGTTTAACCAGGATCTAATGTTATCCTGTACTGTCACTAACCCTGAACCCACCGATGTCAGCTAAACAAGCAGAAAATGCATACCAATGTGCCATTTTTAAATAATTTATTCTGCTTCAAGAGAAAGGAGGCTTTGCACGAGCAGACTGTTTTAATTTGGATGCACGCTGCTGTCCTCAGCAACTTTCAGCTTTGGAAAAGAGTGCATCTGTAAAAGGTCTATTTCCTCTCACATGCTATACAAAGCACGGACTGAATAAGGCGAACCACACAACTGGTTAATTCTGGCTCATCCATTCAGACAGAACCTGGACCCAGCAGGCATGAAATTCATGACTGAGATACCTGCGGCATCTTAATGGGGTTCAGGTCAAGACCTTAAACAACAACTTCTGAACATTGTGTTTCACTGTTTTCCTCACACGTAAGCTTCATGCGTGTTTCCTCCAAATATGAATCTCATCTGTAAAATCTGAACTTCCTGCTTTGCATTGTTCATTCATTTAATAAACAGGATCCAGCTTCATCTTTCCTGAATAAACTTTCTGCTGTTCTCTGTACTATAAGTTTACTACGGTATGTCTCTTTACTACATATTTACTAAAGATAGTTGGGTTCTAAATGTATTTACTACAGTAGTAGTACTTTTGTGTTCCTCAGACACGTCGTCTTTCATGGATGTAAAGACATTTTGGAGATCGATCATATTTGTTGTCTGAGTGAGTTTGAGTTTTGTATATTTTCAGTCTCGGTTCTGGAAAGCCCAGACCGGTGCACTTTACTGAAGGTGCTTGGTATTTGACACGTCCACAGTTTGCATGAAGCTACTCTGATTTAATATTATAACACTAAAACATGACAAAGGAAAGGTCTTGCCAAAGTTCATTTTAAGACCGTGCTGGAGAAGCTTGTGAATAATGAGGACTACTTGAAGACAAAAGTTTTTGCTCAATATCTGTAAAATTAGCTGACTTTCAGCCATTTTGTATTTACTGAGGTTGTTTTCCTGTGGTGGACAATTTAGTTGTAGATAAATATTTTATTAAACTCAGAGGGGGACTCGAGGCGTCCAGAAGCATTTTCTAATTATACAGAGAAAAGACACGTGAAATAATTAAAAAAGAAGCAGAATACACAAATTTGGGGGAAAACAACAACAACAATATGCACAAGGTGGTAGGGAATACTTTTCTTTTTTCATTCAACCTTTATTTCTACAGGTTGGTCTCATTGAGCCTCGGCATTTACAGAGACCTGATTTTAACAAAGAACACAGGTGAGATACAGACAATCTTATAAAAAAAACTTATAAAATGAAAAATAAATGCAAGAAATTATATAAAAATAAAACAAAAACAGGAACATGTCTGTGTTGGTTTTTTACAGGAACTTATCAGATGTTTGAAGCCACTCAGGTCAAGGTTGAGAGATTCATATATATATATATATATATATATATATATATATATATATATATATATATATTTATATATATATATATATATATATACTACTTGGAGAGTTTCATTCAAATTCATCTGCTGGTTTGTGAGATATTTTGCTAACAGTGCAGACAAACTAACTCAAGCTGACAACAGAAAACTGTTGTTTTGGTGGCCATGGATCTACGATATTTGAAGTTAAATGACCACAGAGACCTAAAATTGCATCTGACACATCCAAGCTGTCAGATGTGCCCACAGTTTGAGACTTTATGAACGACATTAAGATGCAGACGGCACCTTCTGAGGTCACCATCAGCATCACTCACGTAACAAATCAAGTTTTAACAGGCCACGAGGCAGGACACCCAGAACCTCACATGTTTATTTGACAGTGACACAAAGTTAACAGCTCGTAGCGGAATGAAACAGAAGCTGTGCAATTTGTCCTGCTGTCACAGAAACACAGAAATATGGAGGCGGAGTGACAGAAGAGAGACCTGCTGGATGTTCATGTGTGAGAGTGGAGATGAAGGCCATATTTCAAACGCTGTAGAGACAAATGAAAGTGTTTCCATAAGAAGGATTAGTGTGAGAGGCACGGCTCCCCTCTGCTGGATGACGTGGAGATGCACACTTTGAGTGAGAATATTCTGGACGGGTTCTTGTTACAAGATCAAAGAATCAAGTCGTTCTTTGTTGAGCGTTGAAGTTTTGTGACGTGAGAGCCTTTACATCTGAAAATTAAAATGAGTCGGACTACACGTGGTCTGTTGTCTACTGTTTCTCTTTTACATTTTATACTTCTGTTGGAGCAGCACACTGGCACAACTGGCAGAGCTGCTGCCTCTCAGAGAGCAGGTCCCCGGTGCAAATCTCGGTCCAGGACCTTTCTGGGTGGAGTTTCATGTTCTCTCTGTGCTGCGTGGGTTTTCTCCGGGTACTCCAGTTTCCTCCCACAGACCAAAAACATGCACGTGAGACTGACTGGTAACTCTAAACTGTCCCGAGGTGAGAGAGAGAGAATGTTTGTCTCGTTTGTCTCCATGTGTCCCTGTGATGGACTGGAGACCTGTCCAGGGTGTCCCCCGCCCCTCGCACAGTGATTGCTGGACATGGGCACCGGCGACCCCCGTGACCCAAAATGGAAGAAGCGGGTAAAGATGATGGATGGATGGATGGATGGATGGATGGATGGATGGATGGATGGATGGATGATGGATG
>NC_056501.1:1507145-1511756 GCF_014905685.2 Nematolebias whitei | reverse complement strand
TGATGGATAATGGATAATGGAAGATGGATGGATGGATGGATGGATGGATGGATGGATGGATGGATGGATGGATGGATGGATGGATGGATGGACATCTGTTGGATGTAACTGGACCCTGTGTGCACAGTTTCGTTCCACCACATTTACCACATGTGGTGTGTATGACAAATAAAGAACCTTGAATCCTTAAAAGATACAATCGTAAGTTTTTCAGAAATAGTTTATTTTTATAAAAATGCTTCAACGAGCCAAGATGTTTTGTTTATTTCAAATAAAGTTTTTCTAAGTAAGCTATGAAAGAAAACTTTAAAACGTTTGTTTTTAACTTTAGCTGCAGTTTTTTTAATGTGCGCATTCATCTCATGAAGTTTCCTCCACCCTGAATGAACAGAACACGCGTGTAATTAAAATGTTTCTTTTTCTTGATCCTGACTCCTTCAGATATTTCAGGCTTCGTTGGACCACAATGTTTTTATTCTCCGTACAACTTTAGCTGCAGCTGCTGCACAGAGAAGCTGAAGGAGCTGCAGAGTTCACAACTTTAGACTTTCAGCCGAGCTCGTTCTCAAACGAGACAAAAGTGTGTGGGGGGGTTAGTAAGTACCAACAGGGCAGATGGTGCTCAGATGGTGCTCAGATGGTGCTCAGATGGTGCTCAGATGGTGTCTGGATGGCTCCCACACGCGAATCATCCACGTGATCAGTGCAACGTTCAGACGTAGTGCGTGTGCATTTTATCATACGGGAGTTGTTGTTTTTAATGATCCTGTCCAACACGTCCTCAGTGAAGAGGACGGACTGTGAAGCAACAGAGAGAAACTTCAGAGGTCCAGTTTGTTGAAGAGTCTCCTTCAAAAACACTCAAATACTGTACATGCACTCGGTTTGTTCAGATATTAAAGAAATAACAAATATCACCTGAAAGCAAAGAAACTGCCACAGTGTTTTACCTCTGTTTGTCTGTACTGTTAGCAAAATATCTCACCGATGGCTGAAAGGAACCTTTCAGGCACTAATCATTTTGTTGACATCTGCAACTAAATGACTTTTGGACACTGCAAGATGGCCGCCCCCAAAATAAAACCAAAATAGTTCCAACTTGGCCAGTTTAAGATAAGATCAACTTTATTGTCTAATGTTTATTTGTTAATTGTTTATTTGTTAATTGTTTATTTGTTCTCTAATGTTTATTTGTTGTCTACTGTTTGTTTGTTGTCTACTGTTTATTTGTAATTGTTTATTTGTTGTCTCTTGTTTATTTGTTAATTGCTTGTTTGTTGTCTACTGTTTATTTGTTAATTGTTTATTTGTTGTCTATTGTTTATTTGTTGTCTACTGTTTATTTGTTAATTGTTTATTTGTTGTTTACTTTTTATTTGTTAATTGCTTGTTTGTTGTCTACTGTTTATTTGTAATTGTTTGTTTATTGTCTCTTGTTTATTTGTAATTGTTTGTTTGTTGTCTATTGTTTGTTTGTTGTCTGTTGTTTATTTGTAATTGTTTGTTTGTTGTCTATTGTTTGTTTGTTGTCTACTGTTTATTTGTTAATTGTTTATTTGTTGTTTACTTTTTATTTGTAATTGTTTGTTTGTTGTCTACTGTTTATTTGTAATTGTTTGTTTGTTGTGTCCTCCAGTTGTTTCAGAACGTCTCCATAGTTCCATAGAACAGAGGCTTGTGGTGACGTCAGTCCAGGTTCCTGGTGTTCGCAGCGTTCTGTCTCTCCTACAGTCAAGTCTGTTGCCCACCTCCTGTGGGCAGCCATGCAGAGGTCGCCCACACTTCCTGTTTTGCCGCCTCCCTGTCATTAAAGCCGTGTGACTGAAGCTCTGCGTCCTCAGACAGCCAAGTGTCAGTGAAACAGAAAAGGCTCGTTTGTCGACAGTCTGTTTCCTGTTGGATGAGAGCGGCAGGCTCTTGTTTTGAAGCGATCTTATATTGGACCAGATTATGGAGCTGACTGCATCTCCTCCAGGGTCTGGTCCTCATCCCTTCTCTGGAACCTCTTTTCCTCAGTGTTCTTTTCCATTTGTGCTCCTGATGTATTTCCTGGGGTGTGTTTTTGATTTGGAGCGGCACGTTCACCTGCTCCGGTAAAAGACGGCCGAGCTCCAGCATAAAATGAAGAGTAGGTGATCCTCGGCAGAGTCGTGATGGCAGTGGTGGTTGCCAACAACATCCATGTGTGTGGCAGAATTTTGAGATAATCGTCCAAATGCAAATCAAATAAAACCGTTCCTGTCAGCAGCTTGATGGTGCAGTGACAAGTATCACAACAAGTTATAAAAATTAACTAAAAGAAAATAACAAACATGAGTTGAACCGTCAGAGGTCGCTCAGGCCAAGCAGCACCCTCCACTCAGGCCCTATTTACATGGACACGGTGGGGGAAACGTAGGTTTTTTCGTTTGTTAATTAGAGGAAAAGATCCGTGTTGACACGGACGCATTTTGTGTTTACATGCACCCGGAGGAGTCCCCCCGCCCACTGAACCCGCTGTAGTTACCATGCCGGGTCATTAGAATTTTGTCCCTTCATCTAATGTGCATGGTGCTGCCTTGGCACGCTGTTTTCCTCTGGGCTAAAACTTCAGTTAACAACAACTTAACAACAAGTTAAAGCTGAATTTTGGATAAGAGTCGACAGATTTGACGCCAAGCGGGACCGCTTCATCCAACAGCTCCACATCGGTCGCTGAGTGGACCAGAACCGAGTCAACAGTGTCGGACTTTACTCCGTGATCATCAGTATCTGATTTACAGCAGGTAAATCAACGTTCTTAATAATGTTAGTTTGTGTTTACTTCAGTTACACAACAACCAACTGAGTTTTTATTTTTCCTGAAAGAAGAAGAAGCTGTCCTCCCACCAGGTGGACCGGTTCTGAACGAGGCTCGGCCCAGGTGCAGTGCAGGAGGACGTCGAAGACAGAGATGTGGATGAACTATTTATTTTAAATTCCCCTCAGTTCTTTTATTCAATCCAGTTAATATTTTAATCTGCATTAATCAAAGTAGTGACTTCCTGAACGAGCCAGATGAACAACGTGGGACATCCAGGATGAAAACAAGAGTCCAGTTCATTAACGCAGTTTACAGTTAACGTGTTTTAATCGTGTGTTCAGTTTAATTCAGTGTTTGTGTGACAAACAGTTTGTAGTGTTGAATAAATAAATAAAAATTAAACCTGATGTCTTCATTTTCAACTTTAGTGTTCACTCAATATGTTTAGCATCATTTTAATCAAATAATTTGAATTACATAATGTCCAGATAGCTTCATTATATATCTCAAATTTAAGATAAATACTGTTTATTATTATTAAACTGTTATTATTTAGCACATTTAGATGTTATAGTGCAGCACGACGTGTGCACGTGCACGTTCTATAAACAGCGACATTAGAACTGGATCAGACTGTGTCTCTTCCAACACAGATGTCGGTCACAGCAGCTGTAATCTGACGTAGATTAACTACGAGATTAAAATATATTCCATCAGTCGAGGTTCTGAAAGCAGTGTGTCGCCGCCATGTTGATAGAAATATAGTGTCTGTCCGCTCGTGCGTGTGCGCATGTGGTTTAACACAAAGCCTCAGCGGGAGATGTTTACATCATCAGCGGGGGCTCAGAGAAAAACCTCCACTCTGGAAGGTGGGTTCAGAAACATCTGGATTCAAAGAGGGGGGCCACTGGTGTCGTGTAGATGATCAGCAGAACCTCAGAGAAGAAGCTGAGGATGCTCTCAAACTACGCGCCGTGTAAACGGCCCCTTAGTCCAGTACAGATACTGAGCCAACATGTGGTGTGGTAGTAGCTGAGCATCATCCCCAACACATGACACAAAACCTTCACTTGAAACGTTGAACCAACTTGATGGAGACAAACCTGAAATCATCACTGGCTGCTCATCTACACCTGATTACCTGCCAGTCAGCCCAGTTCAAGAAGGCCACCACATGTAATCATCCTTGGCCCACACAAACGAGGCTTTGCTTCAGTGATCGAACACACACTGTGCTTTGATTTGATGTGGTAGTAGCTGACAGTCATTCACTCCTGCACTAAGACGTCATGTGAGATATTAAAATATTGCATGAGGTTTTCCAAAATGTTGATTTCAGGATTGACCAACGTGGTTACAGCCACTTAATGTGTTAATCTAAAATGATTTTAGAGTCAAACACTGAAGTGAACAGCTGTTTTAAAGCTGCGCTCAGATTTTAGACCCATCACTTTCAGGACATGACGGTAAAAACCACCAGAGAATGTATTTTATCAGAAGCTCTGGGTTTAATGTTGATTCTACTTTGATGAAAATGTTTTATTTCTTGAGTCTCTTTGAACTTTTATCTTCATCTGTTGGTTTGAACTTTTGACATGAAGAACAGGAACAAACTGTCGGGGACTGTCAGGATGTGCAACAAAACTGCTGGGAGAACCCTACAGAACCTCAGAACCTCACTGACCCACAGAACCTTTGAGACCTACAGAACCTCTCTGACATACAAGGTGAGGTCAGTGAACAAGGCCAGGCTGATTCTGGCAGATCCTGATCATCACTCCATGGTGAGTTCAGGTTTCTTCCATCACTCCGTGGTGAGTTCAGGTTTC
>NC_056501.1:1506720-1507135 GCF_014905685.2 Nematolebias whitei | reverse complement strand
TTCAGGTTTCTTCCATCGCTCCGTGGTGAGTTCAGGTTTCTTCCATCACTCCGTGGTGAGTTCAGGTTTCTTCCATCACTCCATGGTGAGTTCAGGAGTCTTCCATCGCTCCGTGGTGAGTTCAGGTTTCTTCCATCGCTCCGTGGTGAGTTCAGGTTTCTTCCATCACTCCATGGTGAGTTCAGGTGTCTTCCATCGCTCCATGGTGAGTTCAGGTGTCTTCCATCACTCCATGGTGAGTTCAGGATTCTTACATCACTCCATGGTGAGTTCAGGCATCTTCCATCACTCCATGGTGAGTTCAGGTTTCTTCCATCACTCCATGGTGAGTTCAGGTTTCTTCCATCACTCCATGGTGAGTTCAGGTTTCTTCCATCACTCCATGGTGAGTTCAGGCGTCTTCCATCACTCCATG
>NC_056501.1:1506362-1506710 GCF_014905685.2 Nematolebias whitei | reverse complement strand
TTCAGGCGTCTTCCATCACTCCATGGTGAGTTCAGGCGTCTTCCATCGCTCCATGGTGAGTTCAGGCGTCTTCCATCACTCCATGGTGAGTTCAGGTTTCTTCCATCGCTCCATGGTGAGTTCAGGAGTCTTCCATCACTCCATGGTGAGTTCAGGTTTCTTCCATCACTCCATGGTGAGTTCAGGCGTCTTCCATCACTCCATGGTGAGTTCAGGCATCTTCCATCACTCCATGGTGAGTTCAGGTGTCTTCCATCGCTCCATGGTGAGCTCAGGCGTCTTCCATCACTCCATGGTGAGTTCAGGAGTCTTACATCACTTCATGGTGAGTTCAGGTGACTTCCATCA
>NC_056501.1:1502063-1506352 GCF_014905685.2 Nematolebias whitei | reverse complement strand
TCAGGAGTCTTACATCACTTCATGGTGAGTTCAGGTGACTTCCATCACTCCATGGGGAGTTCAGGCGTCTTCCATCGCTCCATGGTGAGTTCAGGAGTCTTACATCACTTCATGGTGAGTTCAGGTGTCTTCTGGATGCAGGTATCTGCTGCCCAGATGTAGAACGAACAGACTGAAAACTCATTCATCCCTGCAGAGATCAGGCTTGTCAACGAACAGAGACGACTTCTGTTATTTTGATGTCTTGAAGTTTTGTGTAGTCTGGATGTTTTCTACCTGCTGACTGTGAAACTAAAAGCCCCTCGGGGATAATAAAGATTCTTGAACTTGAACTTGAAACGATGAACAGAGAAATACATCTGGATGGTATGACTCTCTTTCAGTGTTGTTTCTTCATAACAATATTAATAATATTAACCATTATTTTACCATTTAGGTCAACTGAGATGGTTTTTGACATGTAGATGTAAAATATCTGCCTGTAATGCTGGTAGATATGGAAACAGGCTGCAATCTGAGATAAACAGCGTGTAACGGTGATTCACCCTCTCAAAGCCTGTTTGAAACTTCACACGGAGCGCTGCTGTGTCACATGTTCATGCCATGCGGTCCTCCAACTGGTCCACACCTTGGCAGCCCCTCAGAACTGTGACACCATCAATCCCATTCAGTTTATTTCTATAGCACAAAGTCCCAACAGAAGTTGTCTCAGTTCACTGAACAGAAACATTCACACACATCATAAAAGCAATTATTAAAGTTATTTAGGTGAGGAAGCAGCGGATTGTGTTGGATCTTCACTTCATCACAGTCTTCCAGCCTGATCAAGCACAGAGGAGACAGTGGGAAGAAAAAACTCCCTTTAACAGGAAGAAACCTCAGAAGAACCAGGCTCAGAAATATCTCAGTACAACTGATGAAAGGTAAGACAATAAAGTGTGTAGAAAACATATTTACATCACTAATGTAGTAAAAAAGAATCAGCTGCACATGTTTTGTTCTGGGCAGCACGGTGGCGCAACTGGTAGAGCTGCTGCCTCTCAGCGAGCAGGTCCCTGGTTCAAACCCCGGTCCAGGAGCCTTCTGGATGGAGTTTGCATGTTCTCTCCGTGCATGCGTGGGTTTTCTCCGGGTACTCCGGTTTCCTCCCACAGACCAAAAACATGCATGTTAGGCTGATTGGTAACTCTAAATTGTCCCTAGGTTTGAGTGGGAGAGTGAATGGTTGTTTGTCTCGTTTGTCTCTATGTGTCCCTGTGATGGACTGGAGACCTGTCCAGGGTGTCCCCGCCCCTCGCACAGTGATTGCTGGACATGGGCACCAGTGACCCCCGTGACCCAAAATGGAATAAACGGGTAAAGAAAATGGATGGATGGATGGATGTTTTGTTCTATGGTGAACGTTCAGTAAAATATAGTTCAGGGTTTTAATATTTAGGTCTTTTTGCTTTGCAGTGTTTGAAATCTGAACCGCTTCATTTCCTGCAACAGAAGCAGCAAGAAGGTCTCAGGTTCAAGAACCAACAATAACAGCTTGTCCTCGGCGTGCACGTGAGGGTTTATTTGACTTCATGCAGCAACGTGCACAAATCGTAGACAAATCAATAATTTGGTTTTGATGTTGTTGTTATTCAAAAAGTGGGACCACAGAGTGTGTTCCAACCACAGGGGAATCACGCTCTTAAGCCTCCCTGGTAAGGTCTAGTCAGGGGTTCTGGAGAGGAGGGTCCGTCGGATAGTCGAACCTCGGATTCAGGAGGAGCAGTGCGGTTTTCGTCCTGGCCGTAGAACACTGGACCAGCTCTACACTCTCAGCAGGGTCCTGGAGGGTGCGTGGGAGTTTGCCCAACCGGTCTACATGTGCTTTGTGGACTTGGAGAAGGTGTTCGACTGCGTCCCTCGGGGGGCCCTGTGGGGGGTACTCTGGGAGTATGGGGTACCGGGCCGTTTGATACGGGCTGTTAGGTCCCTGTATGACCGATGTCAGAGCCTGGTCCACATCGCCGGCAGTAAGTCGGGCTTTTTCCTGGTGAGAGTTGGACTCCGCCAAGGTTGCCCTTTGTCACCGATTCTGTTCATAACTTTTATGGACAGAATTTCTAGGCGCAGCCGAGGTGTTGAGGGGATCTGTTTTGGTGGCCTTAGGATTGTGTCTTTGCTTTTTGCAGATGATGTGGTCCTATTGGCTTCATCAGATCGTGATCTACAGCTTTCGCTGGAGCGGTTCGCAGCCGAATGCGACGCGGCCGGGATGAAGATCAGTTCCTCCAAATCCGAGGCCATGGTCTTGAGCCGGAAAAGGGTAGAGTGCCCTCTCCGGGTCAGGGAGGAGGTCCTACCCCAAGTGGAGGAGTTCAAGTATCTTGGGGTCTTGTTCACGAATGAGGGAAAAATGGAGTGAGAGATCGATAGGCGGATAGGTGCAGCGTCTGCAGTGAAGCGGGTGCTGTACAGGTCTGTCGTGGTGAAGAGAGAGCTGAGTCAAAAGTGAAGCTCTCTATTTACCGATTGATCTACGTTCCCACCGTCATCCATGGTCATGAGCTTTGGGTTGTGACCGAAAGAACGAGATCTCGGATACAAGCGGCCGAAATGAGTTTTCTCCGCAGGGTGTCTGGGCTCTCTCTTAGAGACAGGGTGAGAAGCTCGATCATCCGGGAGGGACTCGGAGTAGAGCCGCTGCTTCTCCACGTCGAGAGGAGCCAGTTGAGGTGGCTCGGGCATCTGGTTAGGATGCCTCCTGGACGCCTCACTGGTGAGGTGTTCCGGACACGTCCCACCGGGAAGAGACCCAGAGGAAGACCCAGGACACGCTGGAGGGACTATGTTTCTCTGATGGCCTGGGAACGCCTCGGGATTCCCCCGGAGGAGCTGGACCAAGTGGCTGGGGAGAGGGAAGTCTGGGCCTCCCTACTTAGGCTGCTACCCCCGTGACCCGACCCCGGATAAGGGGAAGAAAATGGATGGATGTTATTGTTGCTAAGAGGATTTTAACACGCAGACGTGTGCACGAGTTCACATCTGATGTGAGGAGTGATTGTTTATCACATTTTGATGAGAACAACAACAACTGCAGACCCGTCACACGTGATTCATTGGTTCTGCAGAATTCACTGAGAAGAAATGTTGGGTGGTTTTGTTAAAGTGGACACGTTTGGCTCGTTGATCCCATTTCAGCAGCAGAGGAGTCTGACGAGAACATCGCTCCGTGTGAAACCACAAAAACAAACATCTGGAGCTGCAAACACACGTCGCCTGTGAGCTGCCTGGGCTCGCTGGAAAGTTGTAGCTACATTTCAGCAGCTGTTTGTTGTTGAGACGTGACTCATGAGGAGAATCAGGAGAGAAACGAGCAGAAATGTGTTTCCTGTTTCAGCCGAGGTCAAAGTGAAGACGGTTGTTTGAAGAGCTGCTCATCTGTCTGCTCTTAGTAAATATGAGTCATTGTTGGACTGTTATACTTTTTAAATGGTCTTAAAAACCAGGTCCAAACAAAGTGCATGTCTCATTTTGTTGGTAAACAAAGCTCAACACTAAATTAATGACCCACTTTCTGCTACGTTAATACTCAAACATCCGTCAGTATGTTACCTGCATGCAGGCGCTGTGAGCGTCTGCAGATACCACATTTAAAGTTCTTCCACTCTTTGTCTTTACCTGCTTCTGCTCTCTGTGTCACAGGAACATGGTGTCCATGTCCAACAGTCACTGTATGAGAGATGGGGGACACCTGGACAGGTGTCCAGTCCATCACTGGGACACAAAGAGACAAAGGAGACAACCTGTGCCACTTGCACCTCGGGACGAGTTAGAGTTAACAGTTAACCTGCATGTTCTTGTCCATGGGAGGAAACCGGGGCACATGGAGAAAACCTCCACGTGCACGAAGAGAAAGTGCAAACTCTACCCAGAAAGGGCCCCCAGGCCTTGTGAGGAGACGGCTCTGACCACGGGGCTGCACGCTGAGTCTTTCACTTTAGAAAGAAAAGCAAGCTGAACGGCTAAAAGTTACATTGACCTGGTCAAGATTGGCACTTAATGTTGTCAAATGGTTGTTATTATTATTATTATCATCATCATCATCATCATCATCATCATCATTATTATTATTATTATTATTATTATTATCATCATCATTATTATTATCATTATTATTCTTATTATTATTATTGTTATTATCATCATCATCATTATTATTATTATTGTTGTTGTTATTATTATCATTATTATCATTATTATCATTATTATTATTATTATTATTATTATTATTATTATTATTATTATTATTA
>NC_056501.1:1490007-1502053 GCF_014905685.2 Nematolebias whitei | reverse complement strand
TATTATTATTATTATTATTATTATTATTATTATTATTATTATTATTAAATCAATAAATACAATGAATGTATTCAAGAGAGGTGTTCTAAAACTCCTCAGTAACAGTCTGATACCATAATAACCAGTTCTTTATTCTAACATGCTGTTGGGTTCATTAACTGGTTTAAATAAAGGTTAATAAATAAATAAAAATGAAGTGAAAGCTGAAACAACAGTCATGGATGCCACGCTAAAAACAAAAGATGTTTTGATGGAAAGGAAGTTTAATAAAGTCACCAGGAGTTATGAAACAAATGTGGCAATAAAAATGGGGGGGGTCCCCTCCTTCACACAGGTGGTAAGACGTGTTAAAATCCAGCTGGGTGGGCCTGAAGGTTCTGAAGTGATTCATCGTCTGTTTACTTGACTGAACTCTTTTCTTTCCTTCATCACCTTAAAGACGAGCACCTTTGATTTCTGAATCCTCTTCTCTCTGCTGTGATGGCGTTCCTCCTGTCGCCCCCTCGTTCCTTCACCACCTTCCTCTGGCTCCGCCTCCTCGCCTTCGTTGTGTTTCTGTGACCGTCATTCTGCTTTCCTCTCCTTCATGAGGCGAGTGGCTGCAGGCCTCTTCATGGATAACTCCTCGCGTATGCGCATGAATGCTCGTGAAACGTTTGTGTGGGTGTCAAATCGTGCACGTTCAGGCCGTTTCATGTTTTACTGGAAATCACATTCCTGCTGCCAGTAACAAACTGGAAACATGTTGTCACTTCTGTGTCAAGGTCAGGAGCTTGAGTCAAGGTTTAGTGATAAGTTTCTAAAGTCCCTCTGTGTTCTTTCAATTAAAGACTTCCATAAAATAAAAACTCTTTTCAACATGAAACCACTGGACCACAGGCCTTCACTGTGACATCCAGGAAGCAGCTAAAGCATCATATTTAGTTTTGACATTAAAGATGAAAGTGTTCAAGTTCAAGAATCTTTATTATCCCCAAGGGGCATTTAGTTTCACATTCAGAAGACACAACAACATCCACACCAGACAAGACACTAAAATAACAGAAGTCGTCTCTGTTCGTTGACAAGCCTGGTCTCTGCAGGGATGAATGAGTTTTCAGTCTGTTCGTTCTACATCTGGGCAGCAGATACCTGCATCCAGAAGACACCTGAACTCACCATGGAGTGATGGAAGACGCCTGAACTCGCCACGGAGCGATGGAAGACGCCTGAACTCGCCATGGAGTGATGGAAGACGCCTGAACTCACCATGGAGTGATGGAAGACGCCTGAACTCGCCATGGAGCGATGGAAGTCGCCTGAACTCGCCATGGAGTGATGGAAGACGCCTGAGCTCGCCACGGAGCGATGGAAGACGCCTGAACTCGCCACGGAGCGATGGAAGACGCCTGAACTCGCCACGGAGCGATGGAAGACGCTTGAACTCGCCACGGAGCGATGGAAGACGCCTGAACTCGCCACGGAGCGATGGAAGTCGCCTGAACTCGCCACGGAGCGGTGGAAGACGCTGAACTCGCCATGGAGTGATGGAAGACGCCTGAACTCACCATGGAGTGATGATCAGGATCTGCCAGAATCAGACTGGCCTTGTTCATTGACCTCACCTTGTGTAGGTCAGTGAGGTTCTGAGGTTCTGTAGGGTTCTCCCAGCAGTTTTGTTGCACATCCTGACAGTCCCCGACAGTTTGTTCCTGTTCTTCAAGTCAAAAGTTCAAACCAACAGATGAAGATAAAAGTTCAAAGAGATTCAATAAAACATTTTCATCAAAGTAGAATCAACATTAAACCCAGAGCTTCTGATAAAATACATTCTCTGTCGTCTTACAGAGTGAGGTCACATGGGGTCAAAGGTCAGCTTGTCATTTAGAGCAGTTCCCAGATGTTTATATTGATGCAACATCTCAACAGCTTCACCGTTAATGACCACGTTCTTGGGTTCTCTGGGTACAGCTCGTGGAGTTAACAGAGTTAATGGCAAAACTTTAAATGTTTAGGGAGATTAATGAGATTGAGCTTCAATAAAATAATTGTATTTTTAAGCAACATTTAAATGTCCAACAGGAAATAAGTTCAAAGTCTAAGCTGCTTTTTAGCACACAACAACCTGGAGGTGACAAAGTGTTGTCATCTTACAGCCAGAAGGTCCTGCAGCTCAGCTGTGGTTCCTCTTACACTTCAGGAGCGTGCACGTCAACAGCAGTGCTCAGTGTATCTGGATGGTCAAAGGAAAAGTTTACAAGACAGTGGTGGGACCAGCTATGTTGTCTGGTCTGGAGACGGAGACATGGACAAAAAGACAGGAGACAGAAGTGGAAGTGTCAGAAATGAAGATGTTGAGGTTCTTCTTAGGAGAGACAAGGATGGAGAAGATTAGGAATGAGCTCATCAGAGGTACAGCACATTACAGATATCTGTGTTTGTTAGTTTGTCGCAGGTTAGCTCAGCCTGTGTTACATTTGCTCGTGGGAGGAGCCATCTTACTGTTCATGTAAAATATTTGATCAAGTTCTTATAGAAACACTTCCTGAATGTTTTCAATACTCTGTTAATGCTACATGTTTGTCTCTGGACCCTACAACTGGGTAAGGTTACAGAAGACCTAGCCTGGACCTAGACTGGAGTTATAATTAAATATTTTAAGTTACTAAAACTCCGGTGAAGTCAGATGTGTCTCCTGGTGCTCCCCCCCACCCCACCCCCCTTCCCTGCTTGCACTCTTTCGTCCTGTGAACCCTTAAAGAGCCTCTTTTTGTTTTTTGCATACCTTCCTAATTCGAAGGATTTGATCAGCTGGTCTCTCAACAAAACTGATGAACGTCTCCCGACAGGAGTCAGGGTAAGGAGGAGCCTCTTACTTTGACGGAAACAAATTGGATTCATGATGACAACTGTTGTTTTCTTCCCTTTTCTCATCTAAGCAAAATATTATTCAGAACAAGAATAAGAAGGCCGCGCTTTTTATAGTAGCAGCTTCATGCACTCTGCCTATCTTTCGGATGACTGTATGTACATGTTCTCAATGTATCTCGGTGCAATGATAATAAAGCTCATTCTGATTCTGAAACACAATGGATGATGATCATATTGCTTTATGCTAGACCATTACTAAGAAGGAGTGATTATTATTATTGTTTCATATTGGATAGTGATTTTTTTCCCTAAATCTTAACTTAGGCTACACTGTGTTTCTTAGACTGTGACTAGGATCCATGAGAGAAGCGGAGTGTGCTCTATTCACACAAGGAGAGCTGTTGGTCAGGTTACTTCTTGTTGTGCCATTAACTCTACAATAGTTATTGAATCAAAAGTTACTTGTGTAGGTAAAACTAAATGTTTAACAACCTGTTAAAATACACCAGGATGCAGGAAATAGCATCTACTTTGTTAAAAAATTTGGGGGGGAGGACCCCCCCCCCCCCCAATTAAAGAATTGAAATTAAAAAAGGTCTGAGGAGTCTCAGACTCATCCCCAGAATTCGAAAGGATCGCTGGTTTGATTCCAGTACAGGGCAAAACATGTCCGGGTCTAGAAACCACATGCTTGATAAAAATAAAAATTAAAATGTTTTTTTTTTAAACTGCTCCAAATCTGTTTGAACTTGTTTAAAAACAGTCTCTGGTTAATTTTAATCATAAATTCAAGTTGAGGTGGGTGAAATGTGACATGAAGTGGGGAACAAAACGATGTGCACAACTTTAAATACAGTTTTACAAACCGTGCTCATGAAAACGCAACATGTCAGGGTCTAAAATCATTGTACGTGTGGGTGCACGGCTCGCTGGGCACCACCCTCAGCCTCACCGCGATGGAAACTTCTCTTCATATTCAGTTTGACCCGTCAGCTGGTCTCAGCAGCTGCAGCACAACCAGATGTGCCTTCAGGTAAAGAAGTAACTCCAGGTTGCTCTCAGGTGTGTGCATGTGTGTGCATGAGCCTGGTCTGTCCACCAGCAGCACGCTCGTATCGTTTGTCTGGGGGAGCTCAGAACAAGCACAGCCGCTTCGTGATGAAGCAAACAAAGAAGAAGTTGTTCTTGGACGGGGTTAGTTGTTCTGAGCAGCTGCTGTGGACACGGCTGACCTCCCCCCGTCCTCTCCTCTGGACTTCATTACTCTCCCTGTCTCTGATTGTCTCACACACTTAGCAGAGTCCAGGCTGGACTTCTGGACCTCATTAGTTTTCCAATTAGCTGCTGTCATCTGTCGTGTCCTGCAGGTTCCTCTGGGCAGCCTCCGCCTGGCTTCACCTCACTGGGAACAGGTTGGCTTCCATGATTTGTTGTTTCAGAACAAACAAAGTTAATTTCCCTGTGAAAAGTTTCAGTTTAGCTCTAGAGACAAAGAACGAGACAGAAGCTGTGACTTTTGAATTCAGCACACGGGAAGACGGTGTCCCAACAGAGACGGTTGTCAGGGCGGTGCCCTCGCTCTCAGCTGAACATAAACCTCGTCTGATTATTACTGAACAGAAAGTACAACGGTCAGCTTGACAGAGAATGGCTGAGTTGTGGCAGACAGACACGCTCGTGTACTTGAAAAACACGTGCAGCTGCAGAAAAACCTAAACATGAAGCCAACTTGAACAGCTGCAGGGTTGAAGGAACACGTCCATGTTGGGCTGAACTTGGAGATTAACTTAGTTTGTTAGTTGTGTTTAACTTCCAGTTCAGTAGAAGTTTTATAGAAATGATGAAAGCATTTCCTCCATTTACTGTTTTATACACTTTGTATGTTTTATTGTCAATCTGAGCACAACTTGATTCAGGAAGACAAAAACATTTTGTCCTCATTTATGTCAACATTGCAACACTTCCACGAGTCCTGAATTAAAATAAAGTTTCCATGGCGACAACTTCCTCAATCCCATAATAACACGTGTTAGCAGAGTTTGAGGAAAAAGTGTCGGGAATCCTTTTAACAGCAGCAGGAACTCTACAGCAGATCATCCATCATCTTTACCCGCTTCTTCACATTCGGGTCATGGGAGTCACTGGTGCCCATGTCCAGCCATCACTGTGTGAGACACGGGGGACACCTGGACAGGTCTCCCGTCCATCCCAGGGACAACTAGGGACAATTTAGAGTTACCAATCAGCCTAACATGCATGTTTTTGATATGTGGGAGGAAACCCACGCAGCATGGAGAGAACATGCAAACGCCACCCAGAAAAGCCTCCAGACTGGGATTTGAACCGACGACCTGCTCTCTGAGAGGCAACAGCTACAGGTTAGTCTCATCGAGCCTGGAGGACTCATTTGCAAGAGAGACCTGATTTTAACAAAGAACACAGAGGAGGTACACACAATAGACAATCATATAAAAAGCATATAAAATGAAAAGTACATAAAATAAATTATATAAAAACTAAACCAAAACAGCTAGATTATGAGGAGGTGTAGAAAACTAAAAACAGGAACATCTGCAGGAACTTAGAAGTTTGAAGTCACTTAGAGAGGTCAAAGGTCGAGAGCTTCAGATCTTTTTACAAGATATTCCAGGAAACAGGAGCGGAGTAGGAGAAGGTCCTTTTGTCTAGTTCAGTCCTCACTGAGGGAACACTGCAGGTAATGATGTCCTGAGAGTGCACGCTGTAGCTGCACTCACACAGAGACATGTAGGAGGAGATGTATGAAGGCAGCAGACCAGGAAGTGATTTAAAGATGAAAATGTACCAGTGGGAGAGTCTGTGTGGAGTTAATGGTGACCAGTTAACCAGTGAATACTGGGTGCAGTGGTGGGTACGGTAGTTACAGCCAGTTATGAATCTTAGTGCACCATGATAGACAGCATCCAACATCTGCAGCATCCAACATCTGCAGCATCCAATACCACAGATACAAGGTGTTTCCTAACATTCAGGGTTAGACAGGATCTGTTTCTGAAAAAGAAACCCAGTTTAACTTTCAGTTTCTTTACCAAGTTTTACACCTGGAGCTTAAAAGAGAGATGGAAGTCGACCAAGATACCCAAATATTTATAAGAATCAACAAACTCAATATCAGAATCAGATTCATAACACTTTTATTGTCCTTGCACAGTGAAGTACAACAAAATTACTTTCCATACAGCCGTCCTAAAGATGGACAGAAGTGTACAGGGGCTGCAGCTTCAAAGATGTTCTGCCCCTGTTGCTTAGATAAGAAAAGGGGAAGAAAACATAAGGAGAGTGGTATTAAAAAAAGATCTCACGCCGTGTCTGTGATAGGGCACAGTTTGAGGCATAAAAAAATCTACCAAAGCAAAGCAACATAAGTAGACATAATATGCAAGTGGAGTGGGTCAGGGGTGGGGGTACCAGCACAGCCACCATGTGAGCAACGCAGCCCTTGGCACCTTCGCATCTCCTAGGTTGCTGCACCAGGGAAGGCGAGGGAAGCCAGTGGAGGCATTGAGTTTGAGGGATGGTTGTAGCACAGCACAGTCCAGATCCCCCTCTTAGCCATAGTCCTGATAAGAGGTGTTTGTTTATCAGCCAGCTCAGTTGACCTGTGACACACGACCTTGAGGAAGGGAGGGGGACAGAGCGTCTTTGTTTCCATAACATCCAAGGATAAATTGAGATTGTCTGCCTTTCAAGGCCAGGTCCAGATTCAGATAATAACATTGTTTTGGGTCAGGCTGAACTCGTAAATGTCCACAGTGATTCTCCTGGGGAGAGATTCATGAGTCCAACAGCCTCAGGGTAGAAGCTGTTCCTCAGTCTAGTGGTTCTACACTTAATGCTCCTCAACCTCCTTCCTGAGGGGAGCGAGACAAAAAGTGTGCATGCTGAGTGACTGTGGTCCTTCATGATGCAGGTGACCATCTTCCTGCATCTGGAGGTGTAGATGTCTGTGATGGTGGGGAGACTGACTCCAACATCTTCTGTGCAGCCTTCACCACTCTCTGCAAAGCTTTTCTTTCTGCAGCTGTGCAGCCTCCATGCCACACGTTGATGCTGGAGCACAGGATGCTCTCCACTGCACACCTGTAGAAGGAGGTGAGGACTGAGCTTCCAGACCAGCTCGTCTCAGTCGCCTGAGGAAGTAGAGTAGTAGAAGTAGAGATTTAATGATGAACTAAAGTTCAATAAAAGTTCATTAGCATGATTTATCTATATATTGCTTAATTTAATCATTTTAATAATCTGTATTATTTTTAATTGACCAGAAACTTCAAAATAAATTCTCACCCTGTGCTGAAACCTGTTTCAGGGTCTTCCCACCAGCTGGTAAAGCATGTGACGTCAATTTGAACCTGCCCACTAGAACCAGTACTGAACGTGTAATGGAAACACAATGTGTACCGAGCCGAGTCGAACTGTGCTGTACTGGTACTAAAGTTACTAATGGAAAAGGAGCAAAAGTGTACTTACCTGTGTTTTCCTTCGTGCTTTCAGAGACTTTCTGCCTGAGTATAATCTCCTGGACCGCTCACCTATCGACCTGAACCTCCTAAGCTGGTCCTCACCTGAAGCTTCAGCTGCTCCTGCACCATCCAGCCACTTTCCTCCTGCATTCCCTTTTCATCGCTACAAAACCTGAACCTTACCTGCTGGGGATCCTCTGCCTTCTCCTCTACGCCGCAATCAGCCAAGACGTCTCTAAAGCACCAGGAACCAATAGATCTTCATCTAGCGTCATCCCAGGGATTAATCTATTCTCCTCCATTTCCATGTTCTCTGATCCCTGCCCT
This sequence comes from Nematolebias whitei, assembly GCF_014905685.2. Taxonomy (NCBI): domain Eukaryota; kingdom Metazoa; phylum Chordata; class Actinopteri; order Cyprinodontiformes; family Rivulidae; genus Nematolebias; species Nematolebias whitei. Next base: position 1,494,377 of record NC_056501.1, on the reverse strand, counting down.
GTGAATAGTGTCTTCATCACTGTAAATAAATCACATTACTCACTGAGTTTGAGTTCTGTTTCCTCTCTGTCCTTGTTCTCTGGGTTCATCTTCCTTCAGGTTGAGAAGAGTCAAGGGAGAAGGTCGTATAACCGATGGGTTCTGGTCTGGAGACGGATCAGTCCAATCCCCGAGGCTCTAACAGATCCAGCTCCACGTGTGCCTGCATGCTCTGTTTCCCTCAGATTGTCCATCAGTCGGACACTTTGACCATCAGTTTCAAGATTAAAACTTTCTGTTGGAGCAATCATTTTGTTCCACCATGCAAGCCCCCTGCTTATCAGAGCGGTGTTCATTCATTTCACAAGTGTTTGGGTTTGTTTTGTACGAGGTAAGGCCCGGCAGGAGAAATATGCATGCAGGCATTTTATTTTAAGAACTATTTACAAGAAGAGTGTCGTTGCTGCTTGCTGGGATGATGATGATGATGGAGTGGAGGCCCGGGGCAAACCCGGAGCTCAAAGCATTTATCTTAATCTAACAGGAATGTAATCCCGTTCTGCTCAGACGGTTTTTAGTTTGTCTGACAACCTGACTGACCCCAACGACCCAGAAAAAAGAAGAAATACACAAAAAATAGGTTTTGTAGGTCACATGCTCTCAAACAAACCAGTTTCTAAACCGTTACCCGTAGTAAAGGTTTGTCTGCACGATGTATCTCCAGTTTCTACGTCTTCTTCTTCCTCCTCTGTTTTCCTTCTTCTGTTTCTGCAGCTGAACCATGATTTACTGACGTTTTATAAAAGTTTTTTCAGTCCTGTTGAACTTCAGCTTGTTTGATTTAAAGTACAGTTCCATCCCTGTACATTAGCCAGGTACAGCAGTCTTTTGTTTAAAAAGATGTTTTTCACACAGAGTTTCTGCTTCTTCCCTCCGGTCGGAGGTTTGTAGTCCCTAAATGTAGGACAAGACATTTTAAAAATAGCTTTGTTCCTACTGCTGTTATTGAAATGAACAAACTGAACTGACACTGTGTTCTCACTCGTTTAACTGATTTTATCTAATGATAAATTAATATTTTCATAAAAAAATGTAAACTAGTTTTAAAGTTTTTCTCTCCTCTTCTATGTCCTACTAATATTGGTTTTGTTCCAGCTGACAGACACTTAGCTTTGTGTTAGCAGTTACCGACAGCTGACTAAAATCTGATAAATCACAAACACACAGCTGTGTGTCCAAGCAGACAACCTGCTCGGCTTCAGCTGAACGGATCGGTCTTCACCTGTTCACACATCTGCACGTGCACAACACAAGCAGTGCACGTTTTAAAGTAACCACACAAAGAACAAACAGGAACTCTGTTTCCTCAGCTGACTGCTGGGAGGACGCACGTTGCTGCTCATTAAAGGTCTGCTTGGTGCAGAGCGTCTTCAGGACGTCTGAGGCGTTTCTGTTGGATCTTCTAACTTTACTTTAGGAACACAAGTCCCTTCTGCACAGGTCCTACGTGGACCAGCTTTAACTGCTCAGGCCAGTTCTGTGTCTTATCCACAGTGCCTTACACACAGTGGTGGAGAAAGTACTCAAACACTGTCCTTAAGTAAAAGTACAAATAAACAGACAAAAATGTACTCTAGTAAAAGTAGAAGTACCACATTAACATTTTTACTTAAGTAAAAGTAAATAAGTACTTGCTTTTAAAATACTTAAAGTATTAAAAGTAAAAGTACTTGCTGAATGTATTACCTAATGTAATGGTCTGCATATCTTTAAGTCTGTGTACCGTATGTATATTTTGTGTAATCCATTAATAGTATTGAGCCATTTTAATGAACGATGCTGCAGATAATACATGTTTTTATTGTGTTTACTCCGTGACACAGTTCACACTTGGACTTGTGATTTTGTGTCAAAATTTCAGGGATGACCTGCAGAGTTAAATGACATTAATCAAAATAAGAGAAGAATGATTATACCTTTGAAAGTTTTAATTTAACACAAAGTAAAACCAATGTGTCATTTTAACTGCAGTAAACATCCATCCATCCATCCATCCATTATCTTTACCCGCTTATTCCATTTTGGGTCACGGGGGTCGCTGGTGCCCATGTCCAGCAATCACTGTGCGAGGGGCGGGGGACACCCTGGACAGGTCTCCAGTCCATCACAGGGACACATAGAGACAAACGAGACAAACAACCATTCTCTCTCTCACTCACACCTAGCGACAATTTAGAGTTACCAATCAGCCTAACATGCATGTTTTTGGTGTGTGGGAGGAAACCGGAGTACCCAGAGAAAACCCACGCATGCACGGAGAGAACATGCAAACTCCACCCAGAAAGGCCCCTGGACCGGGGTTTGAACCAGGGACCTGCTCGCTGAGAGGCAGCAGCTCTACCAGTTGCACCACCGTGCTGCCCTGCAGTAAACATGTTTAAGTAAAAGTTGTCTGCCTGAAAAAAGGAGCATTAGACACAACTGACAAAGAAACATCTGATCATTTCAAGTCCAGTTTGTCATCAACTAGTTAAAATATGTCTATTCAACCTTGTAATGGGTCAATATTGAACAATATTTTAACTTTTAACACCATTTTTAAAACTTGCACCTGAGTGTCGAGTCATTTGGAGACACCTCTTTTCTCCTAACATCATGAACTGACACATTTTAATATTGCAGCAAGAATTTCTTGTTCAAGTTCAGAAGAAGTTGGTTTTCAAAGATTTTTGAGTCCAGTCTGGTTCTTGTGGGAGAATCTGTCCTGTTGCAGGGCAGCACGGTGGTGCAACTGGTAGAGCTGCTGCCTCTCAGCGAGCAGGTCCTTGGTTCAAACCCCGGTCCAGGGGCCTTTCTGGGTGGAGTTTGCATGTTCTCTCCGTGCATGCGTGGGTTTTCTCCGGGTACTCCAGTTTCCTCCCACAGACCAAAAACATGCATGTTAGTCTGATTGGTAACTCTAAATTGTCCCTAGGTGTGAGTGAGAGAGTGACTGGTTGTTTGTCTCGTTTGTCTCTATGTGTCCCTGTGATGGACTTGCGACCCGTCCAGGGTGTACCCCGCCACTCGCACAGTGATTGCTGGACATGGGCACCAGCGACCCCCGTGACCCAAAATGGAATAAACGGGTAAAGATAATGGATGGATGGATGGATGGATGGATGGATGGATGGATGGATGGATGGATGGATAGATGGATGGATGGATGGATGTCCTGCTGTACTGAGCAGTCTTTCAATAAGACCATGGATGGAGCGTATCTTCTGGCTGACTCTCTTACGGTGGAATACATGTTGGGTGTGTTAGTGGTGCTGCAGGTGCACCCAGCTCAGTGACATATGTACTAGAATATATGTCATTGGGTCAGTTCTTATTGAAGGCGGGGCCTAACGTTACCTGCCCACCTTGCAGTGATTCAAAGGACCAGCTCCCTCTCATCATTGGTTACTTTCAAAGTAACAAACAAATCAAAAAGGTGTAACATGAATGTAACTTGTAACACAACACATTATAGAAATGTAGTGTTGTAGAAAGTACAGATACTTGATGTAAAATGTAGGGAAGTAAAAGTATAAAGTACCCACATTTAACTCTACTTAAGTAAAGTACAGATACACGAAAAATGTACTTAACCTCCTTAGACCCTGCGTCCACATATGGGGACTTTTTTTGGCTTTGCTGTACCTTATACTTCACTCTGTTCAATAGTGTTTTGTACTTTGTTAAGCAATGTAATGTTGTTGTGTTATGCTGTAAAATAAGCCCATTGTCCCCATCTGAGGACATTTTTTTACAAAAGTATGTCATAACCATGTAACAAAATACAACTTCCTGTTCAACAAGGAAGCTTTATTTATACACAAATCAGGTCCATCTAATCACAAATAACTAGGAGATGTGAAAAATGCATCACAAACCAGAGCTCGGGTCTCAGGAGGTTAAGTACAGTAACAAAGTATTTGTACTTAGTTACATCCCACCACTGCTTATACGGTGGAACCGGCCTGTTTTTAGTACCTACTTCTCTGCGGTTCCAGTGAGTTCAACTAGTAAGTAAGTAAAGTAAAGTTCAACATGTGGCATGGAGGCTGCACAGCTGCACAAAGAAAAGCTTTGCAGAGAGTGGTGAAGGCTGCACAGAAGATGTTGGAGTCAGTCTCCCCACCATCACAGACATCTACACCTCCAGATGCAGGAAGAGGGCCACCTGCATCATGAAGGACCACACTCACCCAGGTTGAGGAGCATTAAGTGTAGAACCACTAGACTGAAGAACAGCTTCTACCCTGAGGTTGTTAGACTCATGAATCTCTACCTAGAAGAATCACTGTGAAAAAAATCACATCATGTTGCTGCTGATCTGTTTCATGTTGCTGCTGATCTGTTTCATG
>NC_056501.1:1488760-1489997 GCF_014905685.2 Nematolebias whitei | reverse complement strand
TCATGTTGCTGCTGATCTGTTTCATGTTGCTGCTGATCTGTTTCATGTTGCTGTGTTCATGTGTGCTCATCTGCTCACACAGACTCATGTTCATGCTGCTGTTCGACGTATTGTTTTTATGCTACTAGTGCTTCGTGTATTTTAGTTGATAATTTTCTTAGTTCATATCTTGGATGTTATTACTGTTTGTCTTTTATATTTTATTGCTGGATGTAACTGGGACCCTGTGAACATAATTTCGTTCGCACCACATGTACCACATGAGGTGGAATGACAAAGAAATTCTGGTTCTCTTACTGACTGATCCTGACTGACTGAAGAAGTCTTCTGGATAAAAGATAAATGGTTTCAACAAAGAACCTTCCAGAAGACCTGGCTCAACCTGGTTAGTTACCAACAAACTTCAGCCCAGTTTGTATATTTCATGCAAACCTATTTTCATCTTCTACCACCTATTTGCAGCTGGGTCGAGGAGGTATCAGGTCCAGGAGAGAAACCCATACCTCCCACCCATCAGAGACAGCAGCTCCTCCTGTGGGATCCTGAGATGGTCCCAGACCAGAGAGGATCCCTCTGGAATATGGCCAGAAAACCTCCAACCAGATGAACCTCCTCAGCTGACTCCTTAAGATGCAGAGCAGCAGCAGCTCTACTCCAAGTCCCCCAGGATGTCTCTAAAGTGGAGACCCCCCCCCCCCCCCCCACACACACACACACACACACACACACACAGAGAGACCAGGATCCAGGATCTGTTTTAGTCCTGATTCAAACCTCCTGACCACAACTGAGGGTTGGAATTGGTTGGAAGCTATTGTTCCATATTTTCCTAACAGAGCACTTCGCTCTCAGACTGCAGGTTTACTTGTGGTTCCTAGAGTTTCTAAAAGCAGAATGGAAGGAAGATCTTTCAGTTCTCAGGCTCCTCTCTTGTGGAACCACCTTCAAGTTTCTGTCCGTGAGGCTGACACATTGTCCAGTTTAAGACTGGGATTAAGACTTTCCTTTTTGATTAATCCTATAGTTAGGGTTGACTTGGGTTTCCTGAGCTGTCCCTTAGTTATGCTGCTATAGGCTTAAACGGCTGGAGGACAAACTGACCACATTTTTTCACTCTGCTGTAGTCTTTATTTACTATGCTCTTCCTGTTTGTAATTATTTCTATCTTAACATGTTTTTTGTCTTTCCTCCTATAGAAAGTTCACCAGAACTATAGAAATTTCACCTGGACTATAGA
>NC_056501.1:1488580-1488750 GCF_014905685.2 Nematolebias whitei | reverse complement strand
GTTCACCTGGACTATAGAAAGTTCACCTGGACTATAGAAAGTTCACCTGAACTATAGAAAGTACACCTGGACTATAGGAAAGTTCTTCTGGACTATAGGAAGTACACCTGGACTATAGGAACCACATCTGGACTATAGGAAGTACACCTGGACTATATGAAGTACACCTG
>NC_056501.1:1485765-1488570 GCF_014905685.2 Nematolebias whitei | reverse complement strand
GACTATATGAAGTACACCTGGACTATATGAAGTACACCTGGACTATAGGAAGTACACCTGGACTATAGGAACCAGACCTGGACTTGTCATTCTGTGTTGATTTCTACTTCCTGTCCTCTCAAACCAGCCGGTCGAAGCAGATGGCCGCTGGTCCTGGACTGGTTCTGTTGGAGGTTTCTTCCTGTTAAAAGGAGTTTTTTCTTCCCACCGTCTCCTTTGTTCTTGCTCAGGGTGTGTGACTGATGAAGTGAAGGCTCAGCACATCTGCTGCTTCTTCAGAGAGAGAACTTTTACTTGTTGTCTTTTATAAAGTCTGTGAATGTTTCTGTTCAGTGTCCTGAGACGACGTCTGTTGGAGCTGCAGAAATAAATTGAACTGAACGTAGACAGACCAACAAATCAGAGGTTTGCCTTTAGACTCTGCTCCTTCTTCACCACGATTGACCAAAGCAACGCCCTCATTTCTGAGGATGAGGCCTCAATCTGTGGATACATCTCCTGCTCCATCCTGCCTTTCTTCAGGAACAAGACACACAGATGTCTGGACTCGTCCACCTGAAGCAGAGACCTCCTCACCATACTTTGGTCCAACGGGTCTTGGTTGATCTTCCAGAGCACGTCCTGTTACAAACACAAATTGTGGTTGATGCACCACATCAGGGCTGATGCTGGTTCAGACCTTCTGTTGAACTCTTTGAGTCATAGACTTGTTTGATTCAAATGAAAGCATGACTTCATGTAATCTGACTTCCTCAACGTCTTGGTCTGAATCCATTCTCTGAGTGTTTTATGGAAATGTTTCAAAGATGACTTCACTGGTGTGCCATCTAAAAGTGTGTCATGAATACGTCTGCGTGCCGAGGAGGCGTGGGACAATCCTGAAGGACGTCAATCGCCCTGCTCGGTTGTGTCAGGACAAAGAAAAGCAGGCTTTGTTCAGCTGCTTCTTTTCTCCATCCAGCTCCATGCCACATGAAAGAGTCCGAGTGACTCAGAGTTAATAAAGATTCATTTTCAGTCCTCACAGACATCCAGGAAACAAAGAAAGACCGGAGTCTCTCTTTGTACTTCCACTCCATTTTTAGACTTTTTTGTATTTTTGTCCTTTCATGGCTCATGAGCAAACATGATTACGAACATCAGTCCTGGAGAAAAAAGCAGCTTTGTTGTTGAATTCAACCTTCTGGATGTTGCGTTAGTGTCCTCAGGTTTGACAGCAGCCACGTTAAAGCTTCACGGATCAACAAGCTTCAGGAAGCACGGCGCCGATATTCAAAGAATAAATCAGACACAGATCACAAGAAAAACTAAATCCAACCTTGAGCTACATTCACGTTAAAACTCCTTGAAGTCTGTGTTTAATAAATTCATTAGAAAGGACCTGAATAAAACAGGAATATGTTGGTTCTCCTGATCAGCTTGTTAAAAATGACCAACTATAAAGATTCATAAAGGATACAAGTCAAATGGGAAGAGGGCTGCAGCTCACCAGAACAAAACTTTTGTGTTTTAAATAAAGAAGACGGATATTTGCATTTTTGTAAAATAGAACAACTTTATCTCTTGAATTTAGTAGAGAGGGAGAGAGACAGAGAGAAAGAGAGAGACAGAGAGAGACAGACAGAGACAGAGAGAAAGAGAGAGACAGAGAGAGAGACAGACAGAGAAAGAGAGAGACAGAGAGAGAGACAGACAGAGAAAGAGAGAGACAGAGACAGAGAGAGAGAGACAGAGAGAGAGACAGAGAGAGACAGACAGAGAAAGAGAGAGACAGAGAGAGAGACAGACAGAGAAAGAGAGAGACAGAGACAGAGAGAGAGAGACAGAGAGGGAGAGAGATCAGTTGGGCGTTTCTCAGAAGCCAGCATGTCAGGATGTTTTGTGTTTAATGATAAATGGAAACGTGTTGGTCGTAAACTGTCACGTGAGTAACTAGTGCACGCTGCGTCGTAATTGTAGACTCAGTTTTGATCATTTCCGGTCCGTTCAGTGCATTATTTGCTCTGTTCGTCCTTTCTACTGTTTCAAAGGTGTGAAACGCCTCACTACCTGTGAACAGTAGGAGGACGTGTGAAGAATCTACCTGACACCAGGTGATGAGGACCAAGCCAGTGAGAGGAGGTGCTGCAGGACTCTGTCGGGTCATCAGACCGTCTGCTCGGCCCGTGTTGGTATTTAAGTCCTGAGCTCGAAAGCAGCTTAACGAGGTGTTGATGTGTCTCTGGCTGTAAAATGTGCACACACAGCAGTCATTAGGACAGATGTCTGTTTTAAGCAGAACAAAAAACACATTTGACAGACAGAAAGAAATGTCAGGAGCAACTGGAATCCTTCAAAGCAGCACTGTGCTGAAGTGTGTGGCCGACATGTGGCTCACAAGCTTTAACATTTATGAGGCTGGGTCTGTTTGTCTGGGCGGTTGTGAACGTTTCCCTCCTGGGTGCACGTGTGTGCACATCATTCCATGTGCGCATTAGGATGCAATATATCAGTCACAAACGGGTTAAACCTTGTGCTATTTATCAGTAAAATAAAAAAGGAAACACTCCAAGAACATCAGGAATGAGAGAAATGTGGCCTTGACTGAAATAAGAGCCAACACGAGATGTTTCCACCTGTGGGCGTCTCACTTCCAGGCCTCTGTGACCCAAAATGTAATGGTGGGTCTGTGACAGGAAGGAGGAGGCCGCCAGGAACCAAACTGTACCAGCCGGGAACCAAACTGTAACACCGTGTCTGTGAGAGGAAGGAGGAGACCGCCAGGAACCAAACTGTAACAGCCAGGAACCAAACTGTAACTGCCAG
>NC_056501.1:1481528-1485755 GCF_014905685.2 Nematolebias whitei | reverse complement strand
CAAACTGTAACAGCCAGGAACCAAACTGTAACAGCCAGGAACCAAACAGTAACAGTGTGTCTGTGAATTTATTTATGCATATATAGATTATTTTTAGGCAGCACGGTGGCGCAACTGGTAGAGCTGCTGCCTCTCAGCGAGCAGGTCCTTGGTTCAAACCCCGGTCCAGGGGCCTTCTGGGTGGAGTTTGCATGTTCTCTCCGTGCATGCGTGGGTTTTCTCCGGGTACTCCGGTTTCCTCCCACAGTCCAAAAACATGCATGTTAGGCTGATTGGTAACTCTAAATTGTCCCTAGGTGTGAGTGAGAGAGTGAATGTTTGTTTGTCTCGTTTGTCTCTATGTGGCCCTGTGATGGACTTGCGACCCGTCCAGGGTGTACCCCGCCCCTCGCACAGTGATTGCTGGACATGGGCACCAGCGACCCCCGTGACCCAAAATGGAATAAACGGGTAAAGAAAATGGATGGATGGATGGATAGATTATTTTTATTTTTTTTATTTATTTAGTTATTTATTTATTTATTTTTTATTTTTTTTATCACAAACACCTCCTTTCTCCGTGTGACACTAGGGGTCTGGGATGGAGGGGGAGGGGGGCACATTGTTGGGGTCTGGGCTGTGGGTGGGCTTTGGGCCTTGGGGGCGGTCAGTGATGGGGCCGGTGCTTCTGTTCCTCCTGGGCTGTTCCGATTCTTTTAATCTAGGTTCCTGGTTGCGATGGCCGGCACTTTGACCGGGGTGGCTGCCGGCTTTCGGCGGGGGGTCGGCTATGGTAGTGAACGTGTGGTCATTGGTGGTGTAGGGCGGCGGTTGGGGGCGTGGCTTCGCCTCATCCGGGCACTGGCTGGTCTTCCTGTGTGGCATTTGCGGTGGGGGTGCTGTGTGTGTGGGGGGGTGCATAGGTGGCGTGCTGGGGCGTCTCCGGGCCTATGGTGCGGAGCTCTTGATGTGGGGGCCGGCCCTCCTCAGCTGCGGCTCCCTGCTGCTCTGCCCTTTGGGCTGGGGCCGGCCTGTGGTCGCTGTCAGGTAGATGGTGCATGCTATCTGTGTGTGCCTGTTGGTTGCTCAGGTTGGGTTTTTGGTGGTCCCCCCTCTCTTGGATCAATTTGGGCCCCACATTTGGTGTGGGGCCCACTCCCCCCGGTCGTGCCCCCCTTTGGCGGGGGACCCCCTTGCCGCCGGTGCATTGGTGGCTCTCGGTGTCTGGGCTGGGTGGTGGGGTGCACGTCGGTCTGCCCTGGTTGCTGCCTGGCGGGGCCTGGGTGCCCTGGCTCTGTCGGGGCTCTGCCGGGGGGTGGTATGGCCTCGGGGCTTGGGGCTCGGTGTCCATGGCCGGATCTACTTGGGGGGGGCATGGGTCGCCGGCCGGACCTGTGGGCTCGTCGCTGCAGCTTCCTGGAGGCTCTGCATTGTGGTGGCTGGGGTCACCCGGTTCTTTCCTCTGCTCCTCTCTGGGGGGGTGCGGTTCTCCCTGTTGGGAGACTCCTGGGGCTCCGGGCCTGTGGGCCGCTGTGTGTCTGTGGCTCCGGTCCTCCCTATGTTGCCATTGTGTCCTGGGGGACGGGTCTGTGGGCCCCCGTGTCCACTATTGGGCATTCTTTTGGAGAAATCTGGTGGTGGCAAGCGTGCTTGCGCGGGTGTTTGGATTCAGGTGCTTTGACAGATGCACGCTAGGTTGGGTAGTGGTGGAAGCTAGATGATTCCTTGTGCCATGTCGAATGTTTCATGGTGATATTGTGGGTGGCATTGTGCTGTGCATGTTGTTTTGTCGTGGTGGTCTCTCGTTTTATCTATTTCTCTTTTATTATTTAATTATTCTTCTTTCTTCTCTCTTTAAAAAAAAAAAAATAATAAAATTGAGCGATGACGATAAGTTCATTGAAACACTTCACAATGTTTCTACACTTAAACTGAGCTCAAAAAAACAAAAAAACAAAAAAAAAAACAGTGTGTCTGTGAGAGGAAGGAGGTGACCTCCCGGTCACTCAAGTGAAGACAACAACAGATCCTGTAGCTCCCATCTGACGCTGCTCTGAGCTCAGCCTGGGACGATGAGTTGATGGAGCAGAGCTGTGACCTATGAGGAGCTTTCTGTGGTGACTGGCAGGAACCAGGAGTTTCAGGTGTCTCCACCTGACCTGCACCTGTCGCTCCACCTGACTGATGCAGTAAAGCTCATTTAATTAAGTCGCTGTGGTCATCCGTCAACCATTAACCGGCCTTGTTTTTCATGAAAGACCACAATGCAAAGCTGTCTTTGACTTGAAACACGAGCAGGAGGACCACGTTCCATTTTAAAACTGTTTTGTTTTGACTCGAAACACGAGCAGGAGGACCACGTTCCATTTTAAAACTGTTTTGTTTTCATGATTATAACTCAAACTTTATTATTCCTCTCTGTTCAGTCTGGAACAAAGTCTGTGTGTTTAGTTTTGTCCTGATAATATTTTTCACCAGATTAAGAGTATTTTTATGAGTTTCTAATATTCTTAAGGATTTATTGTTAAAAGTAATTTTAAGTCGTTCTTTCCCCTTTAAATTTCAAACCAACCAATCACATGTAATCTTCAGACGATTTGGAAACATCTGACTCAAAGTAAATGTTAAAACTTGAGGTTCACACACTGCGTGAGACACGGTTTATTTTATAACAATGGATAAACAAGTTTCATTTAAGTCTGTTGAGTTGGGCTTCAATCTGCCTTCTAACTCACAGTCAGCACAGGAGCCCCACAGGGCTGTTACCTCGGTCCTACACTCTTTACCCTGTACACTTCTGACTGTCTCCACCCAGCACAACACCATTGTTATTTAATATGCTGACGACACCACAATATGATTGGGCTCATCCAGGAGGGGAACGGGTCAAGCTACAGGACTCTACCTCCTCCTCAATCTAAAGACCAAAGAAATCATTGTGGACTTCAGGAAGAACCCTTCCCCATTACAGCCTCTCATCATTAAAGGGTCTGAGGTAGGGAGGGCTGACAGCCTTACTGCAGGTGACACTGGACCTGCGCTGGTCTCTCAACACCACAGCTACAGTGAAAAAAAGCCCAGCAAAGGCTTTACTTCATTAGGATGCTCAGGAAAGTGGGTTTGAACCAGCACCCTCTCACCCAGGCCTACAGGACTGATAGACAGTATCCTAACCACAGAACCACCGTCTGGTATGGGAACACCACACAATCAGAAAGGAAGGCACTGCAAAGAGTCATAAAACTGTGGAGAGGATCCCAGGGACAAAACTCCATGACTCGATGTTTGAACAGCGCAGTCGAAGAAGAGCAGCAGGACTCATCCAGGACTCACTCCATCCAGCTCATGCTCTTATCAGACTCAAACATGTTCCTAGAACCTGAGACACAGCAGAGCAGATCATCAGCCCCACTTCAAGGTTTTTAACAGATTTTCCTGCCACAGTCAGACTGATGGCAAAACAAAACTACCGATCAGGTGCAACAATAACCTACACTACCTAACTTCACTGGTCATGTGACCTGGTTTACTTTGTACGGTGGAGACAGGAACCACTTTGTTCTGGTTGTTATTTATTCAGTGTTTCATGTTCTGACTGTGACAGAGAGCTCTGCACAAGAATTCGTGTGCCTGGATTGTTGGTCCGTGCACAAATGGCAAATATAAAACTTTGTATCTTTGATATAAAAACAAAAAAGGTTCAGAAACTTTCAGGAGCCTCACAACAAGTGACGTTCCTCTGCTCTCTGTTTCCAACCTCTGAATTATTCAGAACTTTAGTCCCTTTGAATGTTTGTCCATCCTGTGATGACCTGCGTCATGTTCTGGACTTTACAGCCTGGACCCGAAACCTGTCAGCCTCAACTGGACCTGTTCTCAGATAACACACACACACACACACACACACACACACCAATAATGACGTTAAAATCCCATCAGAATGTTCTGAAGATGTTGTGACTCTGGGTGTCTGCTCACCACAGACTCATGTTCAGGCTGCTGTTTCCTACACCAGATTATTTTACATTATTAGTGTTTAACGTATCGTAGCTCATTCAATACAGATTCTTTATAGATTTTATATTTGTCATGTGTTTGGATGTAACTGGGACCCTGAGTACACAATGTTTACCTTCAGGTACCACCTGTGATGTGACAAGAAACAACCTTGTAGTTTGAGTTCCTGCCACTGTCTAACAAGCCACCCACCTCCATCCCTCCCCTACAGAACCTCCACCCACCTCCATC
>NC_056501.1:1477908-1481518 GCF_014905685.2 Nematolebias whitei | reverse complement strand
CCTACAGAACCTCCACCCACCTCCATCCCTCCCCTACAGAACCTCCATGATGAAGCCACGATGGAGATGTTCTGATCCATGATCTCTGTCTTTATGTTTTCATAAAATCTAAATCTGCTGGAGGAAGAAAAACATGTTTTCAAGACGGCTGAACTCATCCAGATGAAGTGAGGGAGCATTTTAAATGTTTGTTTCATCTAAAGTAGAAACAGGAGACGCTCTGACGGTTCTGACGGTTCTGACGGTTCTGACGGTTCTGACGGTTCTGATGGTTCTGACGGTTCTGACTGGTTTTAGGAGGTTCTGCTGTTTACATTTTATTTCAGCTGTGTAATCTCAACAGCAGCTGACAGAGGCTGTTAAAGAAGAACAGAACACATGTTTCAACATCTGGAAAACTCAACTAATCCGATTCAACATGAAACCAAACAGATGTTTCACTCTCTGGTTTCGCTTCACTTCAAATGTTTCGATCCACGAACTGACTCACGTTTCTTCTGACAGTCGAGTCACTCCGAGCTCATTTTTACTGAAATGATCAGAAGCTGAGCCTTTTTATTAATTTAAGTCTTTAGTTTCTGTTAAAACAAAGTTTAACCAGGATAAACTGCAGAAACCACACAGACTCTCCCACTGGTACATTTTCATCTTTAAATCACTTCCTGGTCTGCTGCCTTCATACATCTCCTCCTACATGTCTCTGTGTGAGTGCAGCTACAGCGTGCGCTCTCAGGACATCATTACCTGCAGTGTTCCCTCAGTGAGGACTGAACTAGACACAAGGACCTTCTCCTACTCTGCTCCTGTTTCCTGGAATATCTTGTAGAAAGATCTGAAGCTCTCGACCTTTGACCTCTCTAAGTGGCTTCAAACATCTGGTAAGTTCCTGCAGATGTTCCTGTTTTTAGTTTTCTACATCGTTTTACAATCTAGGAGTTTTTGTTTCATTTATTATATAATTTCTTCCATTAATTTTTCATTTTATATGTCTTTATAAGATGATCCACTGTTGTGATCGTTCTTTATCTAAACCAGGTGTCTCTTGTAGATGAGTCATCGAGGCTCAGTGAGACTCACCTGTAGAAATAAAGCTTGAATGAATAAACTGCAGAAACTTTGGCAGTAAAATTACCAGGAAAACCCGTTTTTAACTCTGATATTGAAACACTTCTCAGTTTGTGACGGTTTTGGTCACAAGTGGCTCCAGAGGTTCTGACGGAAGCGAGTTGAATCGGTGGAGACTTAAATCTTTAATTTCCTTTTTTTTACATTTAATCTTCTTTATGAAGACCAGGTCCAGAAAGTTGCAGAGAAGTGTTTGGAATGTTTGGAGAGATCCTGCCGAGGCCTGTCAGACGAGACGTTTTCTGTCAAGCTTCAATTCAACCTTTACTTCTGCAGGTGAGTCTCCAAGAGCCTCCAGGACTCTTTTACATCCCAGACCTGATTTCAACCGAGTGATGACGACAGCGACAACAGAGGGCAGTTGTAAAAAGGCACACAGATTATTATTATTATTTACAAATAAGATGCACAGAAAGTAACAAGCAGGAAGGTTGTAAGGCGAATGTAGAAAACTAAAAACAGGAACATGTCTGCACTGGTCCTTGCTGGGAGTCCAACAGACATAATGAACGTCACAGTCAATCTTTAAACTTATTGTTTGTCTTTTTATCAGCAGCTATAATGTTCTCTTGTTCTCAATTTAAAATAAATAAAACTGTATAAAATCACCTTTCATGCTGTCCTGTCTGAAGGATCTGGTCTGGGAAAAGTTGTCTGTTGTTGTGAAACATCTGTCCAGCTGTTCTGACGAGCAGCATGGTTCATGTTAGGACAGCAGCAGTTTGTGAGCTGATATTAATTTGAGTCTCTTCCTTTTTGTTCGTGCACATGTGGATAACATCACCGCCTCACATCTGTCTACAGCACTCGACACATTCCTTCTCCCTCGGCAGAGGAAGGACAGAAAGGCTGAAGAACACGGAGCTCTGAACTCGAGAAATGAAAAGAGTGGACAAAGTTGAGCTGCGTGTAATTTGAAGGATTTTTGACATGTTTGAATTGTTCACACATCTGTTGTCTTGAACATCGACTTAGACGTGATCAAATGTGCTCGCGGTCAACTCGGACACCGACTCTTCCACATTCCCTTCTCTTCTCTGAGCTCAGAGCGTTTCTCCTCATCAACCAGCGGACAGAGAGTCAGACATCCTTTACTGTCGTACGCACCACGTGTGGTACATGTGGTGGAGCGAAAGTACGTCCACAGGGTCCCGGTTACATCCAACAATAAAATGTTGAATAAAAACAGTGATAACATCCAAGATATGAACTCAGAACAAACATCAACTAAATATACACTAACAGCATAAAAACATTATGTCGAACAGCAGCACGAACATGAGTCTGTGTGAGCAGATGAGCACGCATGAACATAGCAACATGAAACTGATCAGCAGCAACATGAAACTGATCAGCATCAACATGAAACAGATCAGCATCAACATGAAACTGATCAGCATCAACATGAAACAGATCAGCAGCAACATGAAACTGATCAGCAGCAACATTGAAACTGATCAGCAGCAACATGATGTGATTTTTCACTTTAATTATTCTAGTTAGAGATTCATGAGTCTAACAGCCTCAGGGTAGAAGCTGTTCCTCAGTCTAGTGGTTCTACACTTAATGCTCCTTAACCTCCTTCCTGAGGGGAGTGGGGCAAAAAGTGTGTGTGCTGGGTGAGTGGGGTCCTTCATGATGCAGGTGGCCCTCTTCCTGCATCTGGAGGTGTAGGAAGTGAGGCAACGTGCAAGGAAATCAAACCTGGCAGGTGCAAAGTCTGGGAACAAAAACATCTGCATCATGAGAACAGAAACATCTGTGTCCTCAGAACAGAAACATCTGCATCATGAGAACTGAAACATCTGTGTCCTCAGAACAGAAACATCTGCATCATGAGAACAGGAACATCTGCATCCTCAGAACAGAAACATCTGCATCATGAGAGCAGAAACATCTGCTTCCTGAAAATAGAAACATCTGCTTCCTGAAAACAGAAATATCTGCTTCCTGAAAACAGAAACATCTGCATCATGACAACAGGAACATCTGCATCTTAAGAAAAGAAACAGCTGCATCCTCAGAACAGAAACATCTGCATCCTAAGAACAGAAACAGCTGCATCCTCAGAACAGAAACATCAGCATCATGAGAGCAGAAACATCTGCTTCCTGAAAACAGAAACATCTGCTTCCTGAAAACAGAAACATCTTCTTCCTGAGAACAGAAACAACTGCTTCCTGAAAACAGAAACATCTGCTTTCTGAAAACAGAAACATCTGCTTCCTGAAAACAGAAACATCTGCTTCCTGAGAACAGAAACATCTGCATCCTGAAAACAGAAACATCTGCATCCTGAAAACAGAAACATCTGCTTCCTGAAAACAGAAATATCTTCTTCCTGAGAACAGAAACATCTGCATCCTGAAAACAGAAACATCTGCTTTCTGAAAACAGAAACATCTGCTTCCTGAAAACAGAAACATCTGCTTCCTGAGAACAGAAACATCTGCATCCTGAAAACAGAAACATCTGCATCCTGAAA
>NC_056501.1:1471696-1472908 GCF_014905685.2 Nematolebias whitei | reverse complement strand
ATGAACTGAATTGACATGTTATTTACACTGTCAGTGATTTAGAGCCTTTTAAGAGCATCAGCAGGGCTCACTGAGAGCTGCAAACCAACCCAACTACAAGGAAAAACTTAAGTAAGTCGACGTTCTCAAAACGCATCATTTGCATTTTTCAGGAAGACTCCGAGTCCAAATGAGTGACTTTTCTTTTGAACCTTGTTTGAAATATCCAACAATTTTCAGTCAGGACTTTGTTGGTTTTGAACCAGTTTGACATGACTGTTGACAATGAAGAGGGCCGGCACCGGAGGAGGGGGCGTGCCAAAGAAACCATCTTAGCACCAACATAACTGGTTTGTTCCACTTTGGAGTAAGCTGTAAGGGGGAAGAATCAGTTTTGTGTTGTGTGTTTCCTTGACTGATGAAGCCTTCTGGATGGAAGGTGAAACGTTTCAGCACAAAAAAGAAGAAACTGTCCAGATGACCTGACTGAAAAATGTTGGATTGTATACCTGGATTAGTGAGCATGGACTTTGTTGTTTGAAATAGATGCTTTATATTAAACGTCCATGCAACAAGACGTTTAATAGTGTTCCTGCAGAAAGCTCAGCGCTGTTTGAAACATTCCAGCTGAGTGTTTTTGGTAACACATGAGCGTACGCACCTCGTGCTGTATGTTGAAGTCTGAATGAGGGAGAGTTCGTAGAGCAAACACCAGTGTAACTTCACAGAGATGAAATGTTTCACTTTCTTCTTCTGTCATTTCACAGCCGCTGTTTACCTCAAGCTGCCGTTTAATGAAAATAATGTGACGAGAACATGACAGCTTCAAAACAATTACATCTGTGCCCGGAGCGATGGACCCCACCCTCCTCACACCTGCCTGCTGTGGGACAGGAATCAACCTGTCTGTTTTTCTGCCTGTTTGTTGGTAACTCAGCCCCAGACCTACAACACTTTATCCACCGTCTGCAGAGAAACAGCTCAGAGCTCGTTGCTTTCTGAAATGACAGTTAGTGTGCACAGTCCCTGAACTCAAAGACCCTCACAACTTCCTGCCTGTCTGTCTTCACAACTTCCTGCCTGTATGTCTTCACAACTTTCTGTCTGTCTTCACAACTTCCTGCCTGTATGTCTTCACAACTTCCTACCTGTCTGTTTTCACGACTTCCTACCTGTCTGTATTCATGACTTCCTGCCTGTCTGTCTTCATGACTTCCTGCCTGTCTGTCTTCA
>NC_056501.1:1466492-1471686 GCF_014905685.2 Nematolebias whitei | reverse complement strand
CCGTCTGTCTTCACGACTTCCTGCCCGTCTGTCTTCATGACTTCCTGCCCGTCTGTCTGCACGACTTCCTGCCTGTCTGCCCTTTAGCCTGTGTGCCAAGAAGCAAAAACTATTTCTTTAAAATCTATGCTTTTATACTATAAAGTCTGTAAAGTAAGGGACCCTGTGTACACAGTCTCGTTCCACCACATGTGGTGCACACGACAAATAAAGAAACTCTGAACTCTGAACAAAGTCTGCACAATATATTACTGCTACTGAAGGTTAATGAGTTCTTAAATTACGACCACGTGTTTGTTTAACAGGTCAGATGTTAACTTGTCAGCCATATTTGTTGACCCGCACAGACCACGCACAGCCTGATGTGGGTCAGGCTCCCAACGAGCTTTGTTTACACTGACTGTGGACCCACATCTCACCGTTTCATTCAGTAAAGCTGAAGAGTAAACTCCTTAAATCAGCACCACTTAATAAAGTCGTGCTAATTTCATGCGTTGCCTCAAATTCTCTCTCATTTATAAAACAAACCACGGTCTCAGAAGACAAACTGGGTCACTGTTCAGACTCATGCTCTGGATGCAACAGAAACTGAGCTCTAGACATTTCTTTCATCAGACGCCTTTTAAATGTTTATATGATCTCTTCCAGAAGACGTTTAGTGTGTTTTAGTCACAAACTCCAGCCTAAACAGTGTCTTTCTGTCTCTGCACCACCGTCTGCTACAAACCAAAAATCCTCTTCTCTTTATCCACTGCCCTCATGACTTTACATTTGCCTTAAATCTGCTGCTGGATGGACAAGTTTACTGAGACTTTACTGACAGATCTTTCAGAGAGTATACAGCAAGTTTACTGATGGTTTACTGAGAATTTTCCAAGAGTTTACTGCAAGGTTACTGAGAGTTTACTAACAATTTACTGACAGTATACTGTCTGGGGAGATGCAGCAATCTCAGTCTTGTAATTAGCACCTTCTCATGGTGGATCAACCAGTTTGTTTTTGACATCCAGAACTAGCTGTTCACATGATCAAGAAGGACCATCAGCCTAATGACTGATAGTTAGTGCCCTGATGGCCACTTACTACTCACAGGGGGCTGAGTGATACTAGCAGTAACAGCATTGTAAGAGGGGGACAGTTGGACACGGAGGCTCCGCCCCTGTTCAATGATAACAGGTTCTCTTCACAAAGATGTCTTTCTTTAATCCTGTCTCAAACCATCGTTCCTCTCCATCAAGGATGTGAACATCTTCATCCCTGAAATATTCTGTTGCTGCCGATAAGACTGAGCTTGTTGCAGCTCCTCAAATTGAATAAGTCCGTCCAGCCATCCATCTATCATCTTCCTCTTATTCTGAAGTCAGGTCTCAGGGTCAGCAGCTTGAACAGGAAGGTCCAGATATCTTTTTCCACAGCCACCTCTTCCAGCTCTTCTGGGAGGACTCCAAGGTGTTCCAATGTCAACTGAGAGACGTAGTCTCTCCAGCGTGTCCTGGGTCTTCCCTGGGGTCTCCTCCCAGTCGGACATGCCAGAAGAACCTGCCTAGGGAGGTGCCCAGGGGCATCCTTACCATATGCCTGAACTGGCTCCTCTGGATGTGGAGGAGCAGTGGTTCTACTCTGTCTCTCCTGATAACTGAACTTCTCACCCTGTCTCTAAGGGAGAGTCCAGCTACCCTACAGAGGAAACTCATTTCAACCTCCTGGATCCACGATCTCATTCTTTCAGTCTCTACCCAGAGTTCATGACCAGAGGTGAGGGGAGGAACGTAGACCGACCGGTAACTGGAGAACTTTGCCTTATAGTTCAGCTCCCTCATCACCACAACAGACCAGCACAGAGTCCACAATACTGCAAACGCTGCACCAATCTGTCTGTCAATCTCACACTCCATTCTTCTCTCACTCATGAACAAAACCGCTGAGATATTTGAACTCCACTTGAGGCAGAACCTCACCCTCGACCTGAAGAGAACAATCCACCCTTTTCCAGTTGAGGACCATGGCCTCAGATTTGGAGGTGCTGATTCTCATCCCAGCTGTTTCACACTCTGCTTTTTTTTCTGCTCTTGCTCTTTCTCAAGGCGGATGCCTTCTCCTCTCCCTCCCCTGTTCTCCTCTTCTTCCTGCTTTTGCTCTCTGTGTGTATCTCAGAGCGCCTGGTACACATCTTCCAAATGAAAAATACTATTATGGCTCTGGTGAGCTGGACTTTCAACACAATCGACAAAATCTTTCCAACAAAACGAGAGGGTGCTGGAGAATCCTCATGTCCTGTTGAGACTCGTGCTGCAGGATACATCAGGGATCATTGGGAATTTGGCAGCTGATGTGACTTTCCATTCGGTCTCAGGGGGACGCCAAAGATGTTTGTAATTATATTATTATAACTGGATTCATGATAGCAGGGTTTCTGCTTTTATGCATGGGAGGGTCCCCATGTTATTAACTTTTGAAGAAGGCATTGGCAGCAGTTTTGGCTATTGCAAAGCTTTCGCATCAGTGCGAAGGTTTGATTTGTGCTATGAGTACTCTAAATCAGCTGATTTACAAGCTAAACCATAAGATGGAAGCGATTTGTGAGAATCGCAGGCCACCCATGGCTTCTAGGACTCGCCAGCATGTTGGAGTGGACCTTGAAGAAGGCTCACAGCATGGACCAATGGAATGCCCATAAATTTGGCCATTTTGGATCTGGAAAGTACCAGCAGGACTCAAGGCTGACAAGAAAAAAACAGTCTGCCTGAAGAAAATCAACAATTGTGGCTAATCTGAGTTTGACTCCCCCGTTTGGCCTCGGTTGCGGGTCGACCATCAAATTTCTCCTGAGACATAGGTAAACTAAGGAAAAAACTTAGTCTATTGCACCTCCACCCAATGGCTGCACCGAGAAATTCTGTCCATAAAAGTTATGAACAGAATCTGAGACAATGGGCAGTCCTGGAGGAGTCCAACTCCCACCCTTAAGGGGTCCAACTTACTACCGTCAATGTGAACCAAACTTTCGCACCGCTTGTATAGAGACTGAACAGCCTGTAGCAATGGGCCCCCAATCCCATGCTCATGGAGCACCCCCCACAGTGTACCCTGAGGAACACGGTAGAATGCCTTCTCCAAGTCCACAAACACATGTAGACTGGATGGGAAAACTCCAATGACCCCTCTGGATAAAAGACGAAACGTCCCATCCAGAGGAGCTGACTCCACCTGGTCAATTTTACCTGCCTGTTAGGATTTGTGTCAGGAGCGAACCCAGAGTGCAGAACAGGGACTCAACTCGGCAGAAATACAAAAAATAGGATTTTAATGATAAATTAAAGTACAAAATAAACAAGCTGACGGGGCAGCAAAACTTACATGAACATAGGAAGGAGGCACGGGGAACTCAGGAGACACGAGAGACACAGGAAACTCGAGGAACCAGGAAGACTCAGGGAAAGACTCAGGAGACCCAACGAAGACGACCCGACGAAGAACAAGACAGAACGGGCGGCTTAAATACAGGGACAAGACGAGACGTGATAACAGCTGGGACGAGACACAGGTGGCAATAATAGAACAAATGAGGGAGCACAAGGGAAACAGACAAACCGGGCCACAGAAAAGTACCATCCTTACACTGCCTGGATTATTGTTCAGCTTCAGAACATCTTATAGATGTTTGGTAATTATTCTCTGTAAAACACGGCAGCTTGAATTTATCCTGTCAGTGCACAACTTAAAGAAACTCTGTCATCTCAGGCTGTCTGTAGTAAATGTGAAGGAAACTTTAAAATCATTTCATTATCTTTGAAAGACAAGGACGACAGTGATTTGAGTTTAATCAGCTGTTCATTAAAGATTTGCTCAGGCTGTAATAAAACCCTCTGTGGGGAGCTGATGTGATCTAATGCAAGAAGGCAGCCCACATCCAAGAGATTATCAGTCAATTCAGCTGGATCCTGGTTCTGAAGGCTTGGATCAGAACCACTTGAAGTGAACGTGTGTTGCTGTAAGCTCCTGCTGCTCACATGCTTCCTAATCTGTCTCAGATGAACGCAGTTGACCTGATCTGGTTCAGGGGAGAAGCAGGGAATAAAGAAGAAATGAATCTGGTTCTTTTCAAATGGTTTGTAATCTGAGCAGGCTCTCTGCTGGAGTAACAGTCCTCTTGTACATCGTCTCTACAGAGATGGATGTGTGAGCATGTGCACGCACACAGCTGGCCTTACAGACACGTCAGGCTTTGACTGATGACAGGAGCGGCCACAACATGATGGCAAAGGGAGAGAACTCAGACCATCCCTGAAAAATCAGAGGGTCCCATGAGGGTCAGACCTCCTTCTCAGGGCTATCGTTTATCCTTCAGCCTGCTGAACAATGGCTGCTCCTGTGTGGGAGCTGGAACTGTTCAAGCTGCTCTCCACCTGTCTGCACAGCACCTGTTGCTTTTTAAAATGAGATGTGTGACTCCATAAAGACTCAATCAAGACTCCATCAGGACTCAATCAGGACTCCATCATGACTCCATCATGACTCCATCATGACTCAATCAAGATGCCATCAGGACTCCATCAGGACTCCATCAGGACTCCTTCAGGACTCCATCATGACTCCATCATGAGTCCAGCATGACTCCATCAAGACTCAATCATGAGTCCATCATGACTCCATCAGGACTCAATCAAGATGCCATCAGGACTCCATCAGGACTCAATCAGGACTCCATCAGGACTCAATCAGGACTCCATCATGACTCCATCAGGACTCAATCAAGACTCCATCAGGACTCCATCAGGACTCAATCAGGACTCCATCATGACTCCATCATGAGTCCATCATGACTCCATCATGACTCCATCAGGACTCAATCAAGACTCCATCAGGACTCCATCAGGACTCCATCAGGACTCAATCAGGACTCCATCAGGACTCCATCAGGACTCCATCATGAGTCCATCAGGACTCCATCAGGACTCCATCATGAGTCCATCAGGACTCCATCAAGACTCCATCAGGACTCCATCAGGACTCCATCAGGACTCAATCAGGACTCCATCAGGACTCCATCAGGACTCCATCATCAGTCCATCAGGACTACATCAGGACTCCATCAGGACTCAATCAGGACTCCATCAGGACTCCATCAGGACTCAATCAGGACTCCATCATGACTCCATCATGAGTCCATCATGACTCCATCAGGACTCCATCA
>NC_056501.1:1460794-1466482 GCF_014905685.2 Nematolebias whitei | reverse complement strand
GGACTCAATCAGGACTCCATCAGGACTCCATCATGACTCCATCATGAGTCCATCATGACTCCATCAGGACTCAATCAAGATGCCATCAGGACTCCATCAGGACTCCATCAGGACTCAATCAAGACTCCATCAGGACTCCATCAGGACTCCATCATGACTCCATCATGAGTCCATCATGACTCCATCAGGACTCCATCAGGTCTCAATCAGGACTCCATCATGACTACATCAAGATTCCATCAGGACTCCATCAGGACTCCATCATGACTCCATCAGGACTCCATCATGAGTCCATCAGGACTCCATCAGGACTCATCATGAGTCCATCATGACTCCATCAGGACTCAATCAAGACGCCATCAGAACTCCATCAGGACTCAATCAGGACTCCATCATGACTCGATCAGGACTCCATCAGGACTCCATCAGGACTCCATCAGGACTCAATCAGGACTCCATCATGACTCAATCAGGACTCCATCATGACTCCATCATGATTCCATCAGGACTCCATCAAGACTCCATCAGGACTCCATCAGGACTCAATCAGGACTCCATCATGACTCCATCAGGACTCCATCATGACTCCATCATGAGTCCATCATGACTCCTTCAAGACTCCATCAGGACTCAATCAGGACTCCATCATGACTCCATCATGACTCCATCATGAGTCCATCATGACTCCATCAGGACTCAATCAAGATGCCATCAGGACTCCATCAGGACTCCATCAGGACTCAATCAGGACTCCATCATGACTCCATCAGGACTCCATCAGGACTCCATCAGGACTCAATCAGGACTCCATCATGACTCCATCATGACTCAATCATGAGTCCATAGGACTCCATCAAGACTCCATCAGGACTCCATCAGGACTCAATCAGGACTCCATCAGGACTCCATCAGGACTCAACCAGGACTCCATCATGACTCCATCAGGACTCAATCAGGACTCCATCATGAGTCCATCAGGACTCCATCAAGACTCCATCAGGACTCCATCATGACTCCATCATGACTCCATTATGACTCCATCAGGACTCAATTAGGACTCCATCATGACTCCATCATGAGTCCATCAGGACTCCATCAGGACTCAATCAGGACTCCATCAAGACTCCATCAGGACTCCATCAAGACTCCCTCAGGACTCCATCATGACTCCATCATGACTCCATCAGGACTCCATCAGGACTCAATCAGGACTCCATCATGACTCCATCAGGACTCCATCAGGACTCCATCATGACTCAATCAGGACTCCATCATGACTCCATCATGAGTCCATAGGACTCCATCAAGACTCCATCAGGACTCAATCAGGACTCCATCATGACTCCATCAGGACTCCATCATGACTCCATCAGGACCCCATCAGGACTCAACCAGGACTCCATCATGACTCCATCAGGACTCAATCAGGACTCCATCATGAGTCCATCAGGACTCCATCAAGACTCCATCAGGACTCCATCAGGACTCAATCAGGACTCCATCAAGACTCCATCAGGACTCCATCAGGACTCAATCAGGACTCCATCATGACTCCATCATGACTCCATCATGACTCCATCAGGACTCAATTAGGACTCCATCATGACTCCATCATGAGTCCATCAAACCACACCACAAGGTTACTAAACAGCAAATTGTTGCCATGGAGATGTGACGTTTTCACAGCTCAGCTGTTTGTTTGTTTGTTTGTTTGTTTGTTTGTTTGTTTGTTTGTTTGTTTGCTGCCAGCCTGAGCTAAGTTTTCCACAGCTGTATGTGACACAGACAGCAACCAGATGTTTCCAGCAGCAGACTGAAACATCTTTGTTGCTGCGAATGGGCCAAATGTTGTCAGTTCTTTAGACTGTGTTGGACACAGACACCCCCCCCCCCCCCCCCCCCAGTCATTAAAATATGTGAGCAGGTCGTTTTTGCTTCATGTCAGGGGAAGGTTTCATCCGGACCAAGCAGAACCAGAAGCAGGCTGATGTAGGAGACATGTTTGCAGGGTGCCCCCTCCCTCTCAGCCCACAGACTCTTTGATTCGCTGCCTGGCCCTGCATTTTAATGAGGGGGGGTTTAAAACCCGGATGTTTCCTCTTCACACCACCAGGAGACACAACGACCGAACCGGCTCAGGCTGTAGCGATCCAAGGAGCGGACCTCCGGTTCTGCAGGACCCTGTTCGCACCCAGAACCGCCTTTCGGAACCACAGCTGAAAGAAGTTCACTGAAGAAAGAACTAAAAGCTTCGTGTTGACCCAAACCATGAGGCGGTTCCGAGCGGTTCTGCTCCTGCTCCTGGTGTCCGTGTGGCTCCTGAGCGCACAAGGTAACTTCAAAGCTTTCATTCCTCACGCGCAGCCTGCTTCTGGTGACGTGCTCAAGTTTTACACTCAACTCACTGATTCAGAATAATCATAAGAATGATGATGATAATAATAATGATGATGATGATAAGAATGATGATGATGATGATAAGAATGATGATGATAATAATAATGATGATGATGATAAGAATGATGATGATGATAAGAATGATGATGATGATAATAATGATGATGATAAGAATGATATATTAGGAATAGTATTATTATTATTGTGATAATAATAATGATAATACTATTCCTAATATATCATTCTTATCATCATCATTATTATTATAATTATTATCATTATTATTATTGTGATAATAATAATGATAATAATTATAATAATAATGATGATGATAATAATAATGATGAGGAGGATGATAATGATATATTAGTAATATTATAATTTTTATTATTATTATCATTATAATAATGATGATGATAATGATAATAATGGTAATGATAATGATATAATAATAATTATTATAATAGTTATAATAATAATGATAATGATAATAATAATGATGATGATGATGATAATGATATATTAGTAATATTATTATTATTTTATTATTAATAATAATGATGATAATGATAATAATGGTAATGATAATGATATAATAATAGTTATTATAATAGTTATAATGATAATAATAATGATAATAATAATAATGATGATGATAATGATAATAATGGTAATGATAATGATATAATAATAATAGTTATAATAATAATGATAATAATGATGATGATGATGATAATAATGGTAATGATAATGATATAATAATAATAGTTATAATAGTTGAAAATGTTGAAAAAGTTGAAAATGAGTTCTCGTGGCTCAATGAGACTAACCTGGATAAATAAAGGCTAAATGAAAAAAAAAATAATAATAATGATAATAATGATGATGATGATGATGAAAATAATAGTGATAATAATGATATAGTAATAATAATAATATTAATAATGATAATAATAGTTGGGCTGCAGCTGTTCAGAGGTAAATCAGAGGAGAAGTTATTTGATGGATGTTCTTCATGAATCAGTTTCTGTGTGAACGCTGCTCCACCTGTCCTCCTCCTGCTGCTGCTCCATGAGTCTAACCAGGCTGAGTCCCCTGGACAGGTTCTTTAGACTCAACCTGGTTAGATGAACCCACCTGGGTCTCTTGGTCTCTGACCCCCCCCCCCCCCCCCACACACACACACACACACACACACACACACACACACACCAAGCTGATCAACCCTCTGGATGAACTCGTGCAGGAAACTGGAGGAACGGACTCGTTCCTCATTTGTGAACACTCCTTGAGTTGAGGAGCCTCGTGTCTGACTCCGTCGGTGTAGAAGACTCTCAGTGAGCTCCACACTGAACGCAGACAGGACGTCCTCTGGAGACCAGCATGAAGCTGCAGCTCAAGGCCTCGTTTGTTGTCCTGTTTGTCCTCGGAGCTTGTCTCTCACAGGTTCAGTGTTTGGAGGCGGGCACAGAGAGCAGGTGATGGACTGAGGGACCAGGACGATCCGGGCCGCCACAGACCTACAGAGCAGGAAAATCTGTGCTTCGTTGAGGCGCGGGGGCAGAAATGTTTCTTTACACAAAGTTCATGGTGTGTTTCACGTGCTGATGAAGAGTCACGAGGAAGAAAAGTGACCAGCTGAATGTTTACATGTAGGAAAAGAATCTTTGAACATCTGACTACTTTTATGAAATCCAAAGTAACTCTGGACGTGATGGAGCAGAAAAGACAGACGTGCAGTTAAAGAACAACCTTTACTCCTTTGACTCCTCGTTTCTTCTGCTTCATGTTCATGTTTTCTGTCGTGAAGAATCGCACGTCAGGAACATGCGAGCTACAGTTTGTGTTTTTCTCTTTGGCAGCCTACAAGTGCAGGTGCACCAGGAAAGGACCAAAGATCAGATACAAGGATGTTCAGAAGCTGGAGATCAAACCCAAACACCCCTACTGCCAAGAGAAGATGATTTTGTGAGTTCCCTTCACTTCATCATTTGTGTTCTGCCTCACTTTTGTCCTTTCTCTGTGTAAAAAGGAACAGAGCAAAGCTCTGAGCAGCTGAAACAAACAGAGCAGCTTGGTCTGTGACGCTCCCCCTTTAGGAGGCGGGATTCATCCTTTGGCAGGGGGAGGGGGGCACGTCCTCCCAGAACCTCCCAGAACATTCAGCCTCTCATCGTGGAGCTAATGTTCTGCAGCTTAAAGAGCTCACATGCAGCGTTCCTCCAGCTTGGAACCAGTTCTTCTGTCTTGCTGTGTTCAGCCTCTCCCAGAGCTCTTACCTCCAGTTTGAGCATCCTCCACTGCCATCTGACCTTTGACCCCTGAAACCACAGCTCAAGCACGCAGACGCCTCTCATGTTGAATCTGAGCCGGCGTGGAATGCAGCCCGTTGAACACAGAGGCTCGCTTCAGCAGACACACGAGTCACGTGACGCAGAAACGAGAGTTTAGAGGAAAACGCTTGAAGTTTAGAGTTCAAGTCACAAACTGTGCTGCCACCTGCTGCCAAACCACATCAACCACTGAGCCCCCGCGTCCACACTGACCACACGCACTCAGCACAGACTGAAGGCATCTCTGGTCCAGAGAGAGAGGGGAGGAGGAGGAGGGGGGAGGAGGGAGGAGGAGGAGGAGGGGGGAGGAGGGAGGAGGAGGAGGAGGGAGGAGGAGGGAGGGGGAGGGAGGAGGAGGGAGGAGGAGGACGAGGAGGAGGAGGGAGGAGGGGGAGGAGGGAGGAGCAGGGAGGAGGGAGGGAGAAGGAGGAGGAGGAGAAGGAGGAGGAGGACGAGGAGGAGGGAGGAGGAGGAGGAGGAGGGAAGAGGAGGGAGGAGGAGGGAGGAGGAGGAGGAGGGGGAGGAGCAGGGAGGAGGGAGGGAGAAGGAGGAGGAGAAGGAGGAGGAGGACGAGGAGGAGGGAGGAGGGAGGAGGACGAGGGAGGAGGAGGAGGAGGAGGAGGAGGAGGAGGGGGAGGAGGGAGGGGAGGGAGGAGGAGGGAGGAGGACGAGGGAGGAGGAGGAGGAGGAGGGAGGAGGAGGGAGGAGGAGGAAGAGGAGGAGGGAGAAGGAGGAGGAGAAGGAGGAGGAGGACGAGGAGGAGGGAGGAGGAGGAGGGAGGAGGACGAGGGAGGAGGAGGAGATTGTTAAAGAAGAGTTCAGACACAGAGTGGCTTTGTGCTGCTCTCTGGTCAAACTTCAGGAGTACAGCGAGTTGGACAGCTTCAGTGTGTGTGTGTGTGTGTTTTACCTGCCACATCGTCATCCTTCAACGCTGCACTGTTAGTGTGTGTGTGTG
>NC_056501.1:1452139-1460784 GCF_014905685.2 Nematolebias whitei | reverse complement strand
ACACACACACACACACACACACACACACACACACACACACACACACTTGTCGTTTCTCCACCTTCTGTCTCTCCTGATTGAAACTCTTAGTTTGGTTTGTTTCAGCGCTGCGTTCAGCTGCGCAGGTGAAGTTGATGAGCAGAATCCAGAGCTCAGATTATCACAAGAATGAAGTTAACACACACACACACACACACCCTAACCCTTTCATGTCTGCAAGCTCCATGGTGCCAGCCACACACATTAAGGACATCGTGGACGTGCAGGGAAGACAGTCCACTTGAAGGGAAGTCCTGTGTCCCAGAGTCACGTGTTTCCTGCTCCGGTCATTCAGCGGAGGCTCCGGCTGAGGCCGTGGAGGACAGGTGTCCTCCTTTCAGTCGGGCTGAATGCACCACATGCTGGCAGACTGTCTCTGCATCGTCTCGAGTGCACGGCTCGAAGTCAGACCTCCCATTCAGGCGGCCGACATGTCACCTTTGTACGTGGCAGCTCTGACGCTGATCAAGTCGATCCTTTGAATTGTGAGAACATTTCTGTGGGAATGATGCAGCCGGACCATGGTGCATTCAAGGACTTGAACTGCTTTATCATTTAGCTGAGAAGTGTTTGCTCCTCATTCCTCTAAGTGATGGCTGCGCCACAGTTTGGTGCACAAAGCTCCAGTGAAACACAGAGATGTTCTTTACTACCCCCCATCATCCCACTGCACCACCGTGACACGTGTTTGAACAGTCCTTTAACGTCTCCTCCTGCTCGCCCCGCAGTGTGACGATGGAGAACGTGTCCCGGTTCAAAGGACAGGAATACTGTCTTCACCCCAAACTGCAGAGCACAAAGAACCTCGTCAAATGGTTTCGCATCTGGAAGGACAAGCACAGGTACCTACACGTGCACGGACAGGACTCAAGTAAAATAGCTTTTCAGAGGTTGGACATGGTTTAATAAATAAAACAACTGTTTGACAGACTGATTACAGAATGCCTAGCAAGAATTTATTAACATTTATAGCTACAGTGTTTGTTGAACATAGCAGCCGTTGAAATGCACAAATGAAACGATTAAAGTGTGCAGGAAGTAAAACGCTGTCAGGAACGAGTCCTTCTTTTTGTCCACAAGAAGAAGGAAAGCTCTGCCGCTGCAGCTGGTGAGCATGAAGGAGGTGAACGCAGCTGCATCAGACCTTACGTCTGGTGATGCTGCTCGTTCACGTCAGACAGCACAAACCTGCTGCAGCTCGTTGGGCTCACGCTCAGCGTGCGCTGATTCATTCATGGTGAGTAAAGCACACAGAGGACAAGCTAACGGTCTGCTTCATTCTTCAGGGTGTACGAAGCCTAAACTCACGTCTCCTCCGACCACACGGAGCGAGTGACACCAACCTTCAACAAGTTCTCCGGGACTGCTTTGTGAAAGACACGATGGTCTTCTTCAGCCTGACAGAGCGCAGCGACAGCTGCTTGTAGTTTGTAGAGAACCTGGTGGACTCGCTCCCATCGGTCGAGCCACGTCACACACTCTTCTCCCGTCCACCTGGAGGAGGAAGACCACCACCTGTATTCAGTTAGAGCCATGGGATCAGACCTCCACCTGGAGGAGGAACCAAACATCCATCCGTTCAACACGCAGGTCTCCTGCTTTAGAGTCTGCTTCTGTTCACAGTCAGCTGTTTGTCGACTCGTCAGATGTGCACGGCTTCGGTCAACAGGTAGAACATTCAAATACAACTTTGGTGTCGATTCCCTGCAGAGCACGGCGTGTTCAAGACGGTTACTACGTTTGTAAAGAAGAACTCCATGTTTGTTTTCACTGTGTGAACATCTTCAGATGACGTGTCGTCAACCACATGTTTCTGTCATGCATTCAACCATCACATTCTTCACAGAGGTGAACATTTCCAACCAAACTTCAGAGAAGAGCAGTTTCTGGTCATGGCTCTTGTTTTCAGAGGCAGATTGTCAGAACGACATGTGGCTGAATGTGTGACGTGTTTGTGACCAATTAAACAACCATTACTGCTCCTTCTACTCCTTTATCAAAGTGTTTCCACACAACTGGAGCTCAGGAGCTCAAAGAAACGATCAGAGTTTTGCCACATGAATGAAACTTGTTTTTATGACGTGTATGATTTGTTCTTGTAGAATGAAATCCGTTAATAAAACCCGACTCGTCTTTGAGGCTGGGTCTTGGTTGGTGAGCT
Source organism: Nematolebias whitei (assembly GCF_014905685.2). Classification (NCBI taxonomy): domain Eukaryota; kingdom Metazoa; phylum Chordata; class Actinopteri; order Cyprinodontiformes; family Rivulidae; genus Nematolebias; species Nematolebias whitei. The sequence continues at coordinate 1,458,584 of NC_056501.1, read as the reverse complement.
GCTGGAAAATAAATGTCATCATTGTGTGTAAAACAGATGTTTATTACATTAAAGGTGCAGAAACCACTTCCCCTCTGCAACACAGAGCTGTGCAGGATAAAGACTGATTTAATTTAGGATGACTCTTATCTCATTTATTGTTTCACATCTTCTGTTTTTCTCCTGTAAATTTGTGTTCATCTTTAGTTTTTGACACCAGGGTGTTGCCTGCAAACATTGGTGTCCATAAACCAACAAAACATCTCATTTTCATAACGACTCCAGTTTTATAACTTCCATTTAAATAATGTCATGCGTATACACTGACTAATACAATGTTAAGTGGACAATAAAACCCACAAGTATAAAAGTATAAAATGTGGCGTCTCCTTCAAAAACTTTGACCAACAGCGATGCCAGCAGGTGGCGCCATATACCACACGTGTAAGAAATGACGTCATGATTCAATCTTTATGAAAATGTTAATGAGCTGTGATGTGTACAAATGATGCTAGAAAATGAAAGAAAATACAAACAAATCTACAAATCAAAGCCTGTATTGTATTTATTGAAGTTCCACGAGCATGAACCTGTAAAAAGTACTTTAACATAAAACATACTTCGATATAAAGTGTCGTGTCTGCCTCAAGCTGCACATTTGATGTTTTACACTACATAAATATGATCAGTCCCTTCTCACTTGCTGTGAAGAATTGTCACTTTGAGGATGTTAATTATTCATCGCCTCAGTATCTCCATGACAACTGTTTGCTGTTCAAGACAGCAGATTTCAGTTCAGGTTGTTTCTACAGCTCCAAGTCTCAGCAGAACTCATCTCTGGGCTGAACAAACATTCACATATATAAAAACAAGTTAAGAGATGAGGAGAATTATCAGGATGTGAGTGAAGAAGAGCTCAAAGCATAAAAATGGATACAATAACACAAAAACAAAATGCATTCTGCACATGGTTATTTTAGATAGTATAGTCAGTTTCACTGTGTCAAAATAAAGTAAGCATCAAAATAAAGCTGAGAAATAAAACTCCATCCCTTCCAGTGTAATTAATCATTGATTTAAATAAAAGCTTGTAAGAGAAAAGAATATACTTTAAGAGCAGAATGAAATAAAGTGTGAGTTGTAATGTGGAGTTGTGAAAACTGCTCTAAAGTGTAAAAAATAAAGCAAATCTAATTTATTTCCCGCGCCCTGCCTGCTGCTGTCTGCAAGATGCCATCAATTTTTCTGAGCAGACCGCTGCAACAAGCTAACGGGAAAATCGAGGGGAGGCAGAGTATGCATATGTTGGTAAAAGTTGGTGCACAAAAGAAAGTCAAATCTTGGATCCAGAACAGTGGCCCCATACCGAGAGGTTGTTTTGAACGAACAGACTGGGAGGTCTTCAGAGAAGCTGCTGAAAAGGTGTGTGTGGGTGTTGGGGGGCTGGAACAATATGCATCCTCAGTTCTGGGGTACATTAGTAAATGTACCTATGACATCTCCACCATAAGAAATGTTAAGTTACTCGAACAGAAAACCTTGGTTGAATGCAGAGGTGTGCACCCTGCTGGAAGCCAGGAACACTGCCTTCAGGTCTGGAAGCTCAGAGGAGCTGAGAAGGACAAGGAAAGAGCTGGATGCTGGTATTAAGAGGGCCAAGGCCACATATGCACAGAGGATCGAGGGTCAGTTCATCTCACAAGACCCTCGGAGCATGTGGAGGGACATTAAGTGCATAATAGATTATAAAGGAAGGAGTGAACAATGGCCTAAAGACCCATCACTGCCTGACAGTTCTCATATGCCGGAAGACTGCCACCATCATCCCAGTCCCAAAGAGCTCTACAGTGACTGGTCTGAATCACTACTGGCCAGTGGCCCTCACCCTGATAGTCGCTAAATGCTTTGAAAAACTGGTCATGACTCACATCAGAACAACCATCAACATCATCGAGGACCCTCATCAGTATGCATACCGTGAGAACCGATCAACAGAGGATGCCATCTCCTCTGTGGTCCACTCTGCTCTCACCCACCTGGAGCAGAAAAACTCTTACGTCTGATCTTTGTGGACTTCATGTCTGCCTTCAACTCCATGATCCTCCAAACCCTGATGGGCAAATTACTCACACTAGGACTAAGCCCCTCCATTTGCAACTAGGTCCTAGACTTCTTAACAAACAGACCACAGTTAGTGAGGATCCACAACTTCTCTTCCTCCACCATGGCCCTTAGCACTGGCTCTCCTCAGGGGTATGTGTTAAGCCCCCTCCTGTTTACTCTGCTCACGTATGATTGTGCAGCTACCCATCCAGGCTGTCACATTGTAAAGTTTGCAGATGATACAGCGGTGGTGGGATGCATCACAAACAATGATGAGTCCAGCTACAGGCAAGAGGTGGAACACCTGGAGAGCTGGTGCAGGAAGAATAACCTTCACATCAATGTGAAGAAGACAATCAATCAACTTTATTTCTATAGCACATTTTAAAAACTGCAGGGGTAGCCAAAGTGCTGTACAATTAGACAGAAAGACAAATTAATTAAGACAATAAAAACATGCAAAGCATACACAAAGAAACATAAAAACGTACACATACCAGTTTCACGGCAGGCATGTTTTAAGATGCCATGAAAGATAAGATCATGTGATCATGATAATTTTGGGCATTTCGGAACCGAGTGGACCAACACAGACTCAAGGCAGATGTCATTAAGTTCTGCCTGTCCTCAAAACAACTGTGTGTTTATCTGAATTTGGTTCCCTTGGCTGGTCTTGAAGGCCATCTTATCTGAATTCTCCTGGAGAACATGTGATCTGACGCTCACCACCCCCTCCCTGAAGAATTTCCAACTGATAACCAGATGAACCAGCTGAATAAACTTTGTGTCATCATTTCAGGACTCTTGGATTCTCATAGATGTTATCCTTGTCCATTCCTCGACATACCTCGAGAATGTTTATGGATCTCACCGGAGGACATTGACTGACTACAGTGACCTCGAGAGCATCTATAAGCGTTGTTGACCGCTCTCGTCTCCGATTGCAGAATGTCTACTTAAATATGTGCTTGTTTGTGTGAGTTTTTTTTTAATATTAGAGGGTTTTTTTCTCAGGCAAGAAAAAAAAAGTCTGATAGGATTTTTTTTTGCCTCCAACTACTACGTGTGTCCAGTTAACCACTGTTTTTTTGTCTGTCGAAACAAGTCTCACTTGTAAATGAGTCTTTGAGGCTCATTGTGATTTATCTATTTAAATAAAGGTTGAATTAATGAAAAAAACACCATTGTGACTTTGTGAATTTGTAATTGAAAAAGTGGCAAACACCCGGGCACTCATTTCTCCACCAGCTCATGATCTGTCCATCCCATCTCAGTGTGTGGCTGTGTTTGACCACTTTGAGCCCATCTCTCTGTCCTCTCTGGAGCAGGTAATGTGCAGCATGAAGCCATCTGGTTCCCCCTTTGATGTGGTCCCCCCTCGACTGCTAAAGGAAGTTTTTCCTACCCTGGGTCCTTTTATCCTCGCTATTCTGAATAGCAGTTTATCCTCAGGTGTGGTGCCAAAGACTTTTAAACATGCTGCTGTCCAGCCCCTCCTGAAAAAACCTAACCTTGACCCCTCAGTCATGTCCAACTTCCAGCCTGTCTCCAGACTCCCATTCACCTCTAAACTACTGGAAAAAATTGTGGAGTCTCAGTTGAAACAGTTTTTGGGGGATCACGCTATCCTAAAGTTATTCCAATCTGGCTTCAAATCTCTCCATAGCACTGAAACTGCTCTACTGAAGGTTTTTAACGACATTTTCATTTCCACAGACGCAGGTGATTCTGTGCTGTTGGTCCTATTGGACCTTACATCTGCTTTTGACACCATCGACCACAACATCCTCATTTCTAGACTGGAGCAGTGGGTGGGCATCACAGGGTCAGCCCTTAAATGGTTTGGGTCCTACCTCTCTGACAGAACCTTCTGTGTCAATATCAAAGATTTTAGTTCGGCATCGACCGCACTCCAGTGGGGGGTACCGCAGGGGTCCATCCTCGGTCCCCTTCTCTTTTCTTTATACCTGCTGCCACTAGGTGCTATCTTCCGCAAACACGACATACCCTTTCATTTCTACGCCGATGATTGCCAAATTTACTTCCCCCTGAGGCACACGCTCTATTCAGCCTCTTCTTGACTGCCTGGCTGACATCTGGGACTGGATGGCTTTAAACTTCTTAAGCTTCAATGAGAAGAAGTCTGAAGTCATGCTGTTCCATCCCAGTGGCTCACTCATGAACCATGACATTGACCTTTTCTCTCTAGCCCCGCTAGAGAAACAAAAGGTGACTAATCTGGGGGTGATAATGGACCCGTCCTTAAAACTCAACAGTCACGTAAACATGATGGTCAAATCCTGTTTTTTTCAGCTGAGACGGCTGTCTAAGCTGAAGCCTATACTCTCCAAAAAGAACCTCAAGACAGTGATCCACGCCTTCATAACATCTAGGCTTGATTACTGCAATTCACTTCTGTTTGGAATCAGTCAGTCCTCCATTGCTCGTCTACAACTGGTCCAAAATGCTGCAGCCCGATTTTTAACTGGTACAGGCTATAGAGAGCACATCACGCCAGTTTTGGCCTCCCTGCACTGGCTACTCATTCACCTTCGGATCCATTTCAAAATTCTCATGTATGTTTTTAAATCACTGAACAGTTCCGCCCCATCCTATCTCACTGATCTTCTGCAGCCATATGTCCCACCGCGCTCTCTGAGGTCAGCAGACCAGATGCTTCTCTCAGTCCCAGAAACCCGTCGTAAGCTCAGGGGTGACAGGGCTTTCTCTGTCGCAGGTCCACGACTGTGGAATGAGTTGCCACTGAGTGTCCGGCAGGCTCCCACACTCTCAGTCTTTAAGTCTCGCTTGAAGACCCACTTCTATTCTCTTGCCTTTAACACGTTGTGATTTGTTTTGGTCCGGTCTGTTCTCTACTCTGTTGGCCATTTTAGTTAGCTTCTGCTGCTATTTGAATCTGTATTTCTATTTTATGTTTTCCTGTCCGCTGTGCATGTTTGGTTCTTTTGTACAGCACTTTGGTTGGCCTTGTTGCTGTTTTAAGTGCTATATAAATAAATTGGTATGGTAATTCTGTAACAGTTATCCATCCATCCATCCATTTTCTTCCGCTTATCCCGGGTCGGGTCGCAGGGGTAGCAGCCTAAGTAGGCAGGCTAAGTAGACTTCCCTCTCCCCAGCCACTTGGGCCAGCTCTTCCGGGGGAATCCCGAGGCGTTCCCAGGCCAGCCGAGAAACGTAGTCCCTCCAGTGTGTCCTGGGTCTTTCTCTGGGCCTCCTTCCGGTGGGACGTGTACGGAACACCTCACCAGGGAGGCGTCCAGGAGGCATCCTAAACAGATGCCCAAGGATTCTGTGTTTAATTGTATTTAATTCTGTAACAGTTATTTTGAAGATAATTAAATAGGAGTCTGAACACCCCGAAAAATTATTTTTACTCATAAAGATGTTAAATTAGACATTTGGTATTTTCTTAGCCTCAGTTTTAAGAATCTCGTAATGAGAGCAAACATTTGATTATATGTTACAAAGGTGTTCCCAAAAGGCGGGGTCATTATTTGGCAGCTGTCGCTGTGTTCACAGGAGAAGTGGGCGGGGCCAGTATTTGGCAGGTTTGTCCCTTGAGGGTGTGTGCGCGCGCGAGCCTGCCTCAGCTACGACTTGCAAACGGCCGTTCGAGCCAGTCTGACCGAGGCAGAAGAAAAAGCAGGAACCACAACTATTCCGAGTCTTTGCAATGTTCCCGACGATATTCCGTCTTCTTTGATCCATCGACGCTGCCGTGTCCGTGGACTTCAGAGAGCGGAGCTGAAATTAATGCATCCAGCCTCGAGTCCCTGTCGGTTCTGACCCGGTAAGATCCCGGCAGCGACTGTTAGCTCCCGCTGCTAGCAGCTTCCGCTTCTCGGCATCTTCGACGCTAGCTGCTAGCAGGCTAGGCTAACAGGCGCTGTGTCCTCATTCTGCTCCAGGCTCTGGTGTAATCCGCTTGTTCGTCCTTCTGTCCGGGTCTGTCTGTAAATGCTGACGCTGATGTGCGCAGTAATTTAAAAACGTATTTTCTTTATTTGTGCTCAGAGCTAGCAACTAGCGGCTATCATCATCTGGGGCTCCTCCGCCGGCAGTAAAACTGTCACTTGGCATTAATTATCCTCATTTAATCACAAGTCGGACAACATCTTTAATTGCTCGTGTTAGTGCCAAGAGTCTGAAAGATGACGAGCCTCGCCTGGTTCTGACCTCAAAACAAACTCGAGAATCAAGATTCGGGTCTGGTTCTGACCCACGGAGTTCTCCTGACCTGTCCTTGGTTCGGTTTTTACTGCTGGTGCCTCATTCTGTGCTGGAATGTTGTTGTTGTTGTTGTTGTTGTTGTTGTTGTTGTTGTTGTTGTTGTTGTTGT
>NC_056501.1:1449479-1452039 GCF_014905685.2 Nematolebias whitei | reverse complement strand
CAGGTGAAAAGGAGGAACCCAGACCCAGACCAGTGGTCATTCCATATGTTGAGGGAGTATCAGAGAAACTGAGACGTTTATTTTCTAAACATAACGTCCCAGTGGCTTTTAAACCCCAAAATACATTAAAGACTGGTTCATCCCAAAGATCCAGTCCCCCGGCACAAACAGAGTAATGTTGTGTATGTTGTTCAGTGTCAGGAGGGTGATCAGTCTTACATTGGGGAAACTAAACAGCCACTGGCCAAAAGGATGGCCCAGCACAGAAGATCAACATCATCAGGCCAGGACTCTGAGGTCTACACTCATCTCCAGGCCAGCGGTCACTCTTTCAAGGATGAAGATGTTCACATCCTGGACAGAGAGGAACGATGGTTTGAGAGAGGAGTAAAGGAGGCCATCTTTGTGAAAAGAAACCGTCCATCATTAAACAGGGGTGGAGCCTCCAGGTTCAACTGTCCCCCTCTTACAATGCTGTGATTGCTAGTATCACTCAGCCCTCTGTGAACAGTAAACAGCCATCAGGTGCTAATGATCCATTGTTAGGCTGATGGTCCTTCTTGACCATGTGATCAGCTGGTTCTGGTTGTCAACAACAAACTGGTTGATCCACTCTGAGAAGGTGCTATTTAAGAGACTGAGCTGAATACAGCACCTCAGACTGAGGAAGTCCTCAGGATGGAAGATGAAACGTTTCTTCAATTTTTGTTTGGTTTATTTTTTTAATATCCAGAGGACCAGACTTAACTTTTTTAGATTTCTGGGTGTTATTTCTATTTCAAACTCCCTATCACAATAAAAGCCTTCTATAGCATCACTCAACAATAAATGTTGTTTTTCACCCGACCCAAATGTAATTAAACTACTCTGCTCCCAGTGTTTATAAGCCTCCTCATTTAGTCAACTGTGTTCTTGTGTTCCTTTTTTCATCTTCCTACATTTAATTAACACATTTTTAAACTTTTTACAAGCCTGTGCTTGTCTTCAAAGCTCAGAAATGGCTCCTAAACATGTGATTAATTCTCATCTGAGAGACTTTCCTTGTGGGATAGATTAAGATCTGATTGTCTGTCTGATGCTGCAGTTTTGACTCACTCCCAAACCAAGCCTTATCAGACTCAAAAAGAGCAACTGACTCAATCAGGCAAGTTTATCTCTAATTAACACAGATTATCTGAGCTTTAGCGTCGCTCCGTAGGCCAAGCAGAAGGGTAATTTGTGCATGGAAGGCTATTATTGCCCTGAGGCTGTTGATCTTCTCTGTTCAGGGCTTTGGGTCTCAGAACCATGTGACTGTGATCATGTTGCTTTTCAACGCTGGTGCGTTCATGAATTATACGCTCTGCCAGAGAGAATTATGGCAAGAGTCTTCTACATTTCTCCTTCCATCTGCAGACGCTAGACATCCACAGGAATGTCTCTGTTACATGTATTTATTTTATTCTGTAATCTATCAGAAATAGTTTGTTTGTTTATTTGTGTTTGTCAAATTGGATGTGGCAGAGCTGATTAATTACTTCCTGTGAAGGTACTCTGTTACTGAGAGACCAGGCAGAGTGCTTCATTAAAGAAGTGCAGAGTCATTTTGCATGCTGGCACGTTCACCTTAAAGCTGCGCTGCCCTTTACATGGATCCTGTAATAATAATATTAATAATTATTGATAAGGCAAAGAGCACGGCTGCATCTTCCCACTCGTTAGGATCTCGTTTGATCACCTGCACATGGTCTTTAAAAACGTGGGATAATTGCACAAAATGACCTGCATGTTAATGACATCGTTCCTTCTGGGTAGGATCATTACAAACTCTGTGCTTTAGGAAAACAAAATGATAATTTAATAACTTTCCTTTGCAGCAACTCTTACGTGCTGTGATTTAGGACAGACCCCACCCCAATGGCCCCGTGATGTTGTTCTTCTTAATGATGATTAAAATAAAATAATTTGAATGCACGGATGTGATTTCTGCACATGAAGGTCACACATGTGTCCTGTTTCCTTCTTGAAACAAATGGTTTGGTAAAAGCAACATTTTAGTAGAAGTTGGCCCATGGGAGGAACATTTCTTAGTTATCAACATCCCCTCACTCTGAAGAAGGAAACAAGAGTCTGTTACGCTTCAAGGACCAACGAGTTTCTGCTGGAGTAGTTTACTGAACGTCCCCGCGACCAAATTTAAACAATTAGAAGACCGGAATATTTCATTACTTCCTAAATGTAACGTACTTTTGTGTCTCCATGGTGTCTCAGAACAATGTGATTGAATATTTTTACATTACTTTGGTACTGTGGATGTTCAGGGCAGAGAGTGGACTGGGTGAGACTGTTTAGTCCAGTTTGTTGATTCATACACTTGACAAGTTTTTAGTTTTTACAAAATGTCATTTGTACTAAACAAAAGTGTCGATCTGACTGTGATGACTTATTTTAAATTGAACTCTTTTAAAGTGAAAAGCTTCTAAATGAACTGAACCAAAGGATAAAAAGATGGGTTTTAACAATGTATTCATTTACAGTATGTGTATATATATATATATATATATATATATATATATATATA
>NC_056501.1:1442468-1449379 GCF_014905685.2 Nematolebias whitei | reverse complement strand
AAAAACATGCATGTTAGGCTGATTGGTAACTCTAAATTGTCCCTAGGTGTGAGTGAGAGAGAGAATGGTTGTTTGTCTCGTTTGTCTCTTTGTGTCCCTGTGATGCACTGGAGACCCGTCCAGGGTGTACCCCGCCCCTCGCACAGTGATTGATGGACATGGGCACCGGCGACCCCCGTGACCCAAAATGGAATAAGCGGGTAAAGATAATGGATGGATGGATGTTGTCTGTGTCAAAGTAAATGCATATTTTTCTCTTCTCTTATTTGATTAGAGGAAAATGATCAGTCTAGATATTTTTCCCTTTATTTTATATTTTTGTTTTGTCTCATAGTTTCCTGATCATAACTAATTATATTATTTTAAATCAGACGCTGCTGCGCTGAGGACAGCCATGTTTGATGCTTTATTAGTTAAAACGCACCCTCCGTGTTCAACATGTAGAATATTCACTGCATGAGGACACCAAATGATAATTTAATCATTAATTCTCACTCATTCCATTCTTCTGCAGATTTTGCATCATTTCTCAGAATTATTTTTCTCCTTTCCCTCAGGTTCACTGCGTCTCGCTGTGCGGTCAAAGTGAACTGATGGACATGTGAAGCTTCAGTTTTGAAGATGTTTGTGTTGTTGCTGGGTAGAGACGGCCTCTCTCTTCCCACCAACAGCAGAAGCTCTTCTCAGTGAAGGAATCCCATTATGTGGATGATCAGAGCCTGGGGGCCACATCAAACAGAAAGAAAACCTTTCCAGAGGAGATCGAGTCGGGCCAGCTTCACAAGTGTTTTTTTATTGGTTGATTGCACTAAGACCGGGCTTTTATCTATATCTGCCAACTACTTGGCTGAAATCAGTGTCTTGTAAGCTTTCAGGGTGTGCAAACCCAGACAAATGTCATCACAAAATATTTACAGCCAACATTTTGTTAGGATTATCAGTGAAGACATCGAGGACGAACAGAATGCATTTTCCACCGTCATACATGAACACATGATGAAAAAACATGTGAGGCCAATGTTTTATACATGTTTGATGAATGAAAAGGTAGTAACTGTTGTGCCCCCTAATACGTACAAGCACACTCATCTCAGGACTTTAAAGCAGCGTAGCGACCGGAGGCAGGTTCATTCAAATGATGATTTTCATGTGTGTTTACGCCACATTTGGAGTGGTGGAGATAATTAGTCGGTAAATGATTTGAAATCAAACAGGAGCAGTGGGTGCCGCTTGGCATGACAGGCAGAGACGCTGATGAAGAGTCCGGCCCGTCACTGATTGACTCGGTCGGCTCCAATTAAAACTAAATCAGCTGCAGTATTTCTGATGGGCTTTTGTCTGCTGGACCCAGAAGGTTCTGGGCAGAGCTGGACCGACAGTCCATTCACGCTGGGTTCAGTATTGTTTTGTTGCTGTTCCATTATTTGTTGTAATGGATACAAAAGGCGTGACACATTTAACGACTGAACCTGCAGGTTTTACTTCCCTCATCAAAAAACAAATACATAAATACATAAATAAAAATCAACGATTGAGTAAATTTAAATGTCAGGCCTCAGTTTGAAACAGCATCGAGCCGACAGTAATTGAAATAATGAACACTTGCATTTTAAAATGAATTAATTATAGTTTTCTGTGTGTTTGTAAAGCTGGTGTTTATCGCCTTAAATGTTATCAAGATACATGTCAAAGTAGTTTTATAAATACTTATATATATTCAATTCAACCTGTATTTAGACAGATAAATCACAGTGAGACTCGTTTACAAGTGAGATCTGTTTAGACGGACAAAACGTAGTGAAACTGGACATGTGGGAATTGGAGGCAAAAATGTATTCATATCAAACTCTTTCTTCTTGGCTGAGAAGAACAACCTAGATATTGAAAAAACACCTCGCACATGGTGACGTAGACATTCTGCGGGGGGGACAAGGGTGGTGAGGATGTCCAAGGATGCCCTCGGGGGCACTGTACATAAGCCATGTGTTCTTATTGTAAGAGATGGACACCAATAATTTCAAATGAAGAGTAACCTGTTCTGTTAGAAATTATGTGTAGCAACTGCCCCAATTAATTAAAAACAGCTGGGACAAGTATTTCATGTTTGCTATAATTTATCGTTATCTGAACTAACAATGAGCGGTAACAGGTGGTGACCCCAGATGTAAGAACATGTTTGCAGTGATTCACACGGTCACTAAGCTCTGTTTGTCTTCTGTCTGTCTCTGCAGAACCGTGACAGAATGGTGGACTGTATGAGCAAAGTCATGCCGCACACAGTCGTCTCCTGCTGGCAGCCGTTCCTGGGACTGGCTCTTGTGGCTGTCTTTGTGGGTTCGAGCTTCGGATGTCCTTCCCGCTGTGAGTGTTCAGCGCAGACCAAGGCAGTTGTCTGTCACCGGAAGCGCATGCTCTCCATCCCAGATGGCATTCCAACAGAGACCAGAATTCTGGACTTGAGTAAAAACAAGATGACCATGATCAACCCTGATGACTTTATTGCCTTTCCTGGGCTTGAAGAACTTGATCTGAGTGGAAATCTTATCAGCTACGTTGAGCCTGGAGCGTTTCATGCCTTGTTTAGCATGCACTCACTCAGTCTTAAGAGTAATCGTATAAAGCTCATTCCTCTGGGGGTCTTCACAGCCCTAACAAATCTTACCCAACTAGATATAAGTGACAATAAGATTGTCATCCTTCTGGATTATATGTTCCAAGACTTGCATAATCTGAGGTCTTTGGAAGTCGGTGACAATGATCTGGTTTATATTTCTCACCGTGCATTTAGTGGACTTTTAAGCTTGGAGACACTAACTTTGGAAAGATGCAACCTTACAGTTGTACCCACCGAGGCTTTATCCCACTTGCACAACCTGGCCAGCCTCCATCTGCGTTACCTCAGCATTAGCACTTTGCATCCATACTCGTTCAAAAAGCTTTTCCGTCTGCGGCATTTAGAAATTGATTACTGGCCTTCACTGGACCATGTGCCAGCTAATACCCTTCATGGACTAAACCTTACAACACTGTTTATAACCAACACCAACCTGTCCACTTTCCCCTACCAAGCCCTTAAACATCTGCCCTACCTGACTCGTCTCAACCTGTCCTACAACCGCATCAGGCACATTGAAGGGGGCATGCTCACTGAGCTTGTTCGGCTGAGAGAGTTGCATCTAGTTGGAGCTCAACTAACGTCTATAGAACCATTTGCATTTCAAGGCCTGCGGGGTCTCAAAGTCCTCAACGTCTCTTACAATCGACTGGATACGTTGGAAAAGGGTGTGTTCCAATCTACTGAAGCGCTGGAGGTCCTTCTGATTGACAACAACCCTTTAGTATGTGACTGCCGCCTCATGTGGATTCTACAGAAAAAGCATTCCATCTTTTTCGGAGACTCCCAACCAGAATGCAGCACACCTGATGGAATACGTGGACAACCATTTAAGGAATTTAAGGAAACTCTACTGTCTTATTATGTGACTTGCACCAAGCCAAAAATTCGTGAGAATAAGACACACACCTACACTGTGGATGAAGGCCAGCCGGCAATGTTACGCTGCAGTGCTGAAGGGACTCCAAGGCCAAGTGTGTCATGGCTGTCTCCCCGCCGACGAGTTCTGACAAGTAGGAGCCATGGAAGACTGATGGTGCACAACAATGGCACACTAGAGATTAAGTCAGCGGAGATGCAAGACAGTGGAGTGTACCTTTGCCTTGCTTCTAACACAGCTGGAAATGACACCCAGATGGCTTCATTGGCAGTGAAAAGTCTTGGATCGCTGTATGCTAACAGGACCCAGCAATACACAGATCCCAGCAATACCACTGTCAATGGAACAGCCGGCGTGAGCCTAGGTTTGGATCTTAAGACTATTTTGGTGTCAACAGCTATGGGTTGTTTCACATTCTTGGGAGTGGTCTTGTTTTGCTTCTTGCTCCTTTTTGTTTGGAGCAGAGGGAAAGGAAAACATAAAAACAACATTGACGTGGAGTATGTACCTCGGTCAAAGTCCAATGGCACCAATGTTGATTCAGCAGAGGGACAAGTCGGTCCTCGTCGTTTTAACATGAAGATGATGTGAGTTTATATGAATATATGCACAGAGTGAAAAAGAGACACATGCAAAGAGAACGTGAACAAGACGGGGTTCATGAAAATGCACAAAGTAAAAGTATTTTTTAAAAAGAAGATGAAAGGATTGGTTCTGAACATCTTTCAGGTATCCTAACTAAATGGGAAGTATCCTGTTACTGGGTTTTGACATAATTGTTGGATAAAGTATTTTAAACACGACAGAGTACAGCAGTTAGATAAATGTGCACAACTGCTTGGACAAGGAATGGAAATATTTGTCATCATGGAGACCTGAAGAAAAAACAGTCGTGTATATCTCTCTGAAATTTGTATGCCCAGATGAAGCCCTTGGTTTGGGGCTGACTACAGACTCTGATAAACAATGTACATTACAGATTTGTATCTAAACTATTAACCTACTTTGTTTAGTTCTGCGCCATTCACTGAACAATTCAATGGGACAGACTGTGGTTTCTTTATTTCTGAACTCTGTTTACCTAATGCTCCATTATGTACATGTACGTGCATATTCATTGTAGACAACTATTCATAGCAATATTCATGGGATGCATTAGCCAAAATTGTAACCCCACATGTTCTGCAAGAACATTTTTCAGACTTGAAGTTTCCATTGATTAGGAAGGGCTTTTATAGTTGATTTTCTGTCCCTGTTCCTAATTGTCGACTGATATTATCAATCATATATTGTTTACTAATACAGATATAGGAAAATATGTATAAAAATGCTATTGATTTTTCAAACATCAATCCTTCAACACTGTTCAGGATTTAACATTGCACTTGAATCATCACGACAACGGCCCATTATTGGTTGAAGTTTCCACACAAACCACCTTTTTGTCCAATTTTTGTCTTTTTATTACTTTAACTGTAGCTTTGCAGGTTGGCAAACTACATGTCAAGTTTACAAAGTAACATTTGCAACATTTTTCCTGTAGGAACTCTGGACTTTGTTGTGGTAGTTCTTCATTTTGTTGTTGAATCATTTAGATTGTGGAACCTACAAAAGTAAAAGTTTAAAAAAATGTACGTGAAATAAATGAAGATGTATTTGTATCACTGAGTCTGACTAAATGGTTAAAACAGATTTTTCTTTTCTTCACATTCTTGTTTCACGTGGATTTATTTTAACACACAAAGTGCTCATCGTTCTTTCATAAGGACATTTGCAATGATGTGTACATTTAAATGCTTTAAAAAATTTAATACATTTTCACACATTTCTATAGATCCAATTACCAAGAGGTGAGGTTTTAAATAGAACAACACTATTTTCATTTTTATCACATTCTTATAACATTTCCACGTCCACAATCATTTTTGTTTAAGACTGCTGGTTCGGGGACACACGGGGTTTTTATAAAAAAACACAGATACAAAAACAGAGCTTGGACTTTTAGAAGTGAGGTTATGTGGAATGATTTCAGTAGTCAGTCTCTTACCTGCAGGAAGTAATTCTCTGAACGATTACCGTTTGGAACATGAGGGAGACATTTTCTTGGAGTTGACATGTGTTTACACTGGAGCTTTTTCCTTCAGCCTTTGGAAACAATGTCAGCATTTTTTAGACCAGTACAAGAAAAAGACATCATGGATTTTACCCATATGAATGAATATTTGGGCATGTTTAACAGTTTTAGCGCTTGTTTTACATGTCATGTCCAAAGGACAATGTGTCGTCAGCATATATAGTGATTTATATAGTGATAAATTTCTATGTAAACATAGATTTGGTGTAAAAGTCTTTAGTGTTAACTTTTTGAACATGCTCTGTGTGGAAATTTGATCTTGTTTTTATTTTGTTCCCCTGCTAAAAATTGACTTCAGTTACTTCCTTTCTGTTCACATCTCTACAAAATAAAAACCTTAAATGCTGAGCAAAGTTGCCTTCAGAAAAAATAAATGTAACTGGAGACCAGGCCAAAAATGTGCTTGATGTGAAACCAGTGCACGCCTGAAATAATCCACTCCAAAGCAATTATCAAGCGTATTATTGCCAAGTTGTTGCTTTCAGTCACACGTCCATTAAGTTCATGCCAAAGGGACCGTACTGAAGACAAACAGCTCAGCGCTCAGGAACCTGTAGTTCATGTCTCGCCGCCTGAAGCTTCACCATTTCTATCCTCTTTCAAAGACAGAAGGACAAATGTTGGAGTTTCTGCACAAGTTTCAGTAGAATTATTATACAAGCACCTTGTCATCAAACGGTAGCAGGTAGCAGCCAGAGACTGCGCTTTTGGTTTTTCTCTGGTTTGTCTGGTCTCAGAGCCAAAGATGAACTTCACACTGAGCTCTGTGTTACAGAAAACAAGCAGCAAACATCTTATTCAATGATTCAAGGCTCTTTATTGTCATTCTCACCACGTGTTGGACATGAGGTGGAACGAAACAGTGAACTCACGGTCCCAGTTATACCCACAAAACAGTGTGTATGAAGTATAAATAAAAATAAACAGTGTATAATGATCTAAGATATAACTAACAATAATGATATAAGAAATGTGTGGTAAATAAAACTGAACAAGATTCAGTACAAGAGAAAGAACAGTCCTTTGTGTGTTAGCAGTCCACAGAGCTTCTTTGATCAAATTACAATCATTTTATCTTCATTCCCAAAACAAGGGGACTGAGTTTTTCCTGTCCATAAACTATGGAAGTTATTAAAAATAGAGCCCCCTTTTTATTGTTTACTTGGAAAGTTGTTGGCCTGCTGTGAGAAACGTGCTGTCTGTCAGTCGAAATGACACTCAAGGGTTTCTCACCGTGTGCTCCTTCTACTGAAGACATTTAACCACGTGTTCAATTCAGACCG
>NC_056501.1:1437596-1442368 GCF_014905685.2 Nematolebias whitei | reverse complement strand
AACTTTGCATGTTGTCAGTTTAAAACCGCTCCCTCTTGAAAACGAGTTCAGCACAGTGTGTGTGTGTGTGCATTTATAAATATATATTTTTTCAACATTTATTTTTAAACAGGTTAGTCTCATTGAGTCACGGGGACTCGTTTTCAAGAGGGAGCGGTTTTAAACTGACAACATGCAAAGTTCAGACAACAATAATTCAACAAAAGCAAATCAAATAAAATAATTTATAAAAACAGTCAAATCAAGGTGCCGTACATAAAACAAGGTAAAATACTAAAAACAAGAACGTATTTTATCAGCTGTTCTTACAGTTTTTATCAATCAGCTGTTAATGTTTTTGTTTTATTTTAAGCCTGTAATTTATACTTTTGTAAAGCACTATAAATATAGTGCTCTAAAAATAAAGTTTACTTACTTATATTTGATTTGATAAGTCTATTGACATTATCAATTGTTTAGAAATCCCTCAAAGCAATTCAAAGTAATAATGTACATAATATATATATGTACATAATATATATATATATATATATATATATATATATATACACCCACACAGTATATACGGTCACATATATGTGTGTAAAATATTGAATGACATCAAATAAAAGTGATAAATGTAAATGTCACTGTCTTTGGTTCAGCGCAGCTTCTTTAGAAATATCACTTGAGTTTTTGAACATGCTTTTATTACAGGCAGTTGTGCATGGGTTTGATTTTTATGTTGTTCTAAAAACCTGGGACATGTGCTTCTGTGCTGGAGACAGAAAGATAGAGAGGCATAAAAACAGCTATAAAACCTGGTCTAGACCTTTTACTGCTGATAAGGGACATCTGTGGCTTAAGCATATTAAGACATGTTTGATTAGAACTGTCTTTTCTCGTATTTAAGCTTGTGCCTTTATTTAAGTAATCTTTGTGGTGCTGCCCGTCCACAGATAGAAACAGAAGCACACAAAGGTATATAGAGGCTATCACAATAAAACGTCCTGTTGACTGATCTGGGATATGAAGCTGGTGGGGGGGATCACTTGTTGATTCCACAGCTCTCTCTGCACATGATTCATTTTTCTGTCACTCCTTTTGAGCTCTCCAAGACGACAAAATCAGCCTAAAATAATCTCAGTCATTGATATTTGCATGACATCTTGTCAGGCCTGCTTACTGGAGTAAAAGCATCAGATTACCTTCTCAGCTATTCATGTGATGCTCCGGGACGCATGTGATCTGGATGTCATCCCTTTCCAGATTTCTAAGTGTGTCATCTGTGCTTAAAATAGCTCGTACGACAGAATAAAACAGATCCATATTACCTCTGTAGGGCATTTTGATTGAGCAGGACTCCACTTCCAAAGGACATTCTAATGGCAGTATGGAAAGACTTCAAGGGCTTAGTGGAAATAAGGTGATGGCGCAGTGGAGAGGAACACACACATTCTAACACCTACACACTCTTACTTTCCTTAAGGGAGAAAGGTCAGCATCTAGAGGAGGAAATGGTGAGCTATTGTTATGATTGATCACACGGCAAGGTCCAGGGAGGACGCAGTGCCACTTTCATTGTCAGACTCATTATACCACAGAGGAAGACTCCCTACCCCTGCTCCCATGTCCCTTTTCCATGGCAGCAGTGTGAAGAAACCCTTCCAGGTTGAGCAGACACAAGACGAGCATGTCGAAGTAAAAAGTCAGGTAAAATATGCTGAATCTACACAATACTTTATACCACAGTGTGGAAAAACACATGATTCTGCAAACTGGAAACTAAAACACTCAATGCATTTGGAATAAGCAATGCAAACATTCTCACTTGGAATTTTAGCAATATTAACCGTCAATTTACATCACCGGCAACGTGGAGAACTGCCAAATCAATTAAAGGAAAGGCAAATTGAAGTGTTGAAGCCAAAGGCAGCTTGCGATAGGTTTGGAAGGATGTGCTGGTCCTGATTGAAAATGAATGGTATCAGAATGCATAAAGCTTTCTGGCTAAGTGCCCGGAGCCAAGCATCCTGAATCTGTGGTCACTTCGGTGGCAGAGGAAAGGCATTAGGTATCCAAGATATGAGGGGATGCTCAAGTAACAGACTGTTCTCAGTTCAATTCATCTAATCACCAATGCAAACCTAAGCACTTTGCAGATATAGATTTGAGGCCAACGATTGATATGGTATACCGTGTAAACTGATTCATGCTCAAAGACAGAAAACATATTCTCTCGTAGATGCGTTTTTTTCCTCGTATTATGCCTCGACTGTTCAAGCCCGGCCTTTTATCTCAGCAGAACTGAACCCAGCTCGACATCAACATGCAGAGCATGAAACAGAATCCTTAATTCAGTCAACAAATCTTTGTTCCCCCTCTCAATGGGCTCCTCTCATTGTTACAGTCCTGATCCTTAAATAGGTATGACTTTTATTTGCATAGTAAAATTACAGATAAAGATGATTTTGTTCTTTCTGTGCTTTGCTCATCTTGATTTACATTTGCTGTGTGTGATTTAAGAATACATGATTGGATTTGGATGGATTTACCAGCCCAGCTGCAGGAGACCTTTTTTCCTTCTTTAGATGGAGTGCATGTTGTTGTTGGGACATGATTTGCTTTCATTGTGCTGAGAAATAACAGAATACTCATTTGGGACTTTTAATACATATTTTAGGCTCATAAGAAGGGACTCAGCAGTTGTGGCCCAACTTCTAGATGCTCCTTCTTCTGGACTGTTTTGCCTCTGGGGTATTGATCATGCCCAAAGGCTTCCAGGAGAGGTGAAGCCGTCTCTGCCAAGAGTAGAGGTCACTCAGATAAATTGGCCAGGTTGGCTTTTAGCAGCTCCAGGGTCAAAGCCCATTCATCTTATTAGACCGACGTATCCTTTTAGAGGTCTCAGAAGAAGGATTAGACAAAAGAACAGCAACTGGGCATTAGATGACAGACCATTTGGCAAATAGGTTAGAGCAGTTTCCACCTATTGTCTTTTTCTGCATTACCCGGAGGAGACGTCTGCTGCAGAGTTTTGCATGGCAGCTCTAAAGGTTAGAAAGAGGTTCTCAGAGTAGACGGAAACAAACGGTTCCAAGAATGCTTTTACAAAGGGAATACAACAAAACATATTGCGACATATGTCAATCCTGACTGGTTTTATTGCGCTTTCGTTCCCTCGTGTCTTTTTTAAACTCAAAGCTCGTCTTTGTCTAGTGAATTCAACCTTGTTAGACGTCATCGTTTCATGATCTTCTCCGCATTTGTCACTTTTTAACACGTTTATTACCCTCAAGGCAAAGTCTGTCACACTTATAAATGTAAAATAACACAAAGCAGATATTTAAAGGTGGTACTAAATATAACACTGTGATGGCCTAATACACGGGTGTCCAAAGTGTGGCCTGAGGGCCACTGGGGGCCCTTGGAGTATTGTGTGCGGCCCACGACTGCAATTAAAGAATGGTATAATTTAGACTCACAGGCTTAGGAGGTTTAGATTTAATTATAATAATTTAAAATATTAAGTTTAAAAACAGAATAGATTAAAATAATCTTCTCAAAATGAGCAATATTAAGTACAACTATTTAGCTATAATTAATCCTTTTATCCTACAACAAACCTTCACGGACCTACCAAAAAGTAGAATTTTGGATAATAATTCATAAAATTGGATAAATTTAACAAGTGTTTTCAAAGAAAATAATTTCAGTTGAGTAAATGATCGATGAGGAGAAACTGGACATTTTCAAAAGAAATATAAAGTGGTATCATCGACATACGAGTTGATCAACTTTATCAGTGTCCCTTCAAACCTTCCATGAATGTGATTGAGCGGCTGCCGCTGGACGGGTCGTCGGAACGTCCATGACCCTTTTGGGCCGTCCATGGTCCAAACGGGTGATTGAAGCTCCACCCACTTTTTAAAAGAAGTTACCGGTATTATTTTAGGCTTTTGTCTCAGAAAATAAATGAAAGTTAACTTTCCAGGAACAAGAAAACAAATAGACCCCCCCCCAAAAAAAAAAATCAAATAAATTAAATGATTTAAATAAATAAAAAGCATAATGTTTATGAGGCTCCAAATGTTCTGGATCTACAATAATTTAAACTACATTTTAGCCTTTCTCCAAAATATTGTTCAAGTTGTTGAGAGTTTAAAAGTGAGGGGGAAATAACACCTTTCAAACATTTTTCTTTCTTAAATTCATATTTTTCTGGCCCGTGAGTCCTTTCATCAACAGTTCTGGCCCACCTAAATGTCCAATATCCACAAACAACCAAACAAGACAACGTGTTTTAAAAAAGGGACAGCAGAGGAAACGAACGGTCCAGGAGTCCTTGGAGGATTCACGTTGCCCACTACGAGATCATTTTCATCAAACCATGTAAACAACATTACGCACAGCTAAGATGATTTGAACACTAATTTTAATCAGTATCTTTTTTTATTTAATTTTTATTTTTAGCCAGTATCTGTAAAATTTACTGAGCTGTGGCCATCTTTGTGTTAGCCAAGATCAGTTAGCTGCGGCAGCCATTTTGAATTGGGTTGAATCCAGACGTTAATAAATTTGAGACATAAATATGATTTTTGGAGAGATTCACTCACATTTGTCCAGCAAGATATAATTCACTAACAGCCTGCAGCTTTGACCCAAACAGGTCAACTTAGAGTTAAAGAGCAGTTTTAAAGCTAAGAATGTTTAATATAAAACTTTTATATTAAACATTCTTAGCTATAAAACTGCTCTTTAACTCTAAGTTGACCTGTTTGGGTCAAAGCTGC
>NC_056501.1:1436296-1437496 GCF_014905685.2 Nematolebias whitei | reverse complement strand
GTAAAACATCTGCAGCATGGTCCTGAAGACCACTGAGTGGTAGAACATCTGCAGCATGGTCCTGCAGAGACCACCAAGTGGTAAAACATCTGCAGCATGGTCCTGAAGACCACTGAGTGGTAGAACAAGTTCAGCATGGTACTGAAGACCACTGAGTGGTAAAAAAATATCTGCAGAATGGTCCTGAAGACCACCGAGTAGTAGAACATCTGTAGCATGGTCCTGAAGACCACTAAGTGGTAGAGCATCTGTAGCATGGCCATGCAGAGACCACTGAGTGGTAAAACATCTGCAGCATGGTCCTGAAGACCACCAAGTGGTAAAACATCTGCAGCATGGTCCTGAAGACCACTGAGTGGTAAAACATCTGCAGCATGGTCCTGAAGAACACTGAGTGGTAGAACATCTGCAGCATGGTCCTGAAAACCACTGAGTGGTAAAACATCTGCAGCATGGTCCTGCAGAGACCACCAAGTGGTAAAACATCTGTAGCATGGTCCTGAAGACCACTGAGTGGTAAAATATCTGCAGCATGGTCCTGCAGAGACCACCAAGTGGTAAAACATCTGCAGCATGATCCTGAAGACCACTGAGTGGTAGAACAACTTCAGCATGGTACTGAAGACCACTGAGTGGTAAAAATATCTGCAGAATGGTCCTGAAGACCACCGAGTAGTAGAACATCTGCAGCATGGTCCTGAAGACCACTGAGTGGTAGAGCATCTGCAGAATGGCCCTGCAGAGACCACTGAGTGGTAAAACATCTGCAGCATGGTCCTGAGGACCACTGAGTGGTAGAACATCTGCAGCATGGTCCTACAAACCGTTGAGTGGTAAAACATCTGCAGCATGGTCCTGAAGACCACTGAGTGGTAGAACGTCTGTAGCATGGTCCTGAAAACCACTGAGTGGTAAAACATCTGCAGCATGGTCCTGCAGAGACCACCCAGTGGTAAAACATCTGCAGCATGGTCCTGAAGACCACCGAGTAGTAGAACATCTGCAGCATGGTCCTGCAGAGACAACCGAGTGGTAAAACATCTGCAGCATGGTCCTGAAGACCAGAGAGGTAAAACATCTGCAGCATGGTCCTGAAGACCAGTGAGTGGTAGAGCATCTGCAGCATGGTCCTGCAGAGACCACTGAGTGGTAGAACATCTGCAGCATGGTCCTGAAGACCACTGAGTGGTAAAACATCTG
>NC_056501.1:1434682-1436196 GCF_014905685.2 Nematolebias whitei | reverse complement strand
TTTGGTTGATGGAGCTCAAATCGTTCATTTATTTTTTTGTCCTATCCCCTCTCCAGCTGATCAGTGCAGCTCCAGATGGTGGATGGACTGAAACAATATGATCCGAGCTTTACTCAAAAGCAACATTTCAATTTGAACAGTGAGGCGCTCAGGCTTTCTTGTTTATCTAACAGTTTAATTAACAGCCTGAGTAACCTTTAGCTGCCAGTCTTTGCTGCTAAGAAATAACACATTTATTTACATCAGTCTGCCCCCCCCCCTCCCCCCCGTCAGGCTGAAGGAAGAAAACTGGAGGTTTGTCCAATTAAAAGGCAGCGTGTCCACAGGTGAGCTTAATGAAGTGCTGCTCTAAACAAGAGAGCGACGGATGAGGGAAGATGCTTCATGCTTTGTTTACCCGAGTTCTTCTGCCTTTAAAGGTTCTCACTGAAAATAATATCATAAAGTAATAAACTTAATTCAGTATCTAATCCAACACATTCTGTTACTTTATTGTTTTTCTCAATGTTTCGGATCTAACTCCAGTATTTTTCTGTTGTTCAGTGGATTTTGTTTCCAAATTTGACCATTTTTGAGCTGCAGTGTTAAAAGACTACAGGCGAAAAAAATCCTTTAAAATTTCAGTAAAATTGTGAGAAAATATGTGAATTTTCTGTTCCAGAGCCAGAACTCTGACCGGTGAGGTGTGTGACGGTGTTCAGAGATGACAGTTTTTAAAAATCAGGGTTTATTTTTCTTCGCACGGTTTGAAAAACAATATATATATATAATAATATATAATAATACTGTTCAAATGATTTCATGTCCCACCTCCTCCACTCCAGCTCGCTTTGTTTCCACCTCAGCAGCTGCTTGGATTATTCTACTGGAAGTCACTTTGAAATGAAGACAGACCAGTTTTACAATATTACGATGTTAAGATGATATTTTACAATATATTGCAGTTTTTTTTAGAGCTGGACATTTGCCACAAAGGTTTTCTGTGAGAGAAGAGCTGCAGGTGTCAACATCTGCTGAGGGACTCGAGATGCGTTGAAGATGCTCGCTGCAAAATTCAGATGACTTTGAAAGGAGCTGAAGATGTCTGCAAGGACTTTGTGATTATTTCAAGTTTTCACACAAATTTCCTAAATGTCAAATCTAAAGAGCTGCACTCCTCTGAGAACCCCCGACAGTCCCAAGACTTTCAGAGACTCCTGTTGGGAGACCGGTGAGACACCGTCCAAATGTTGGACAGTCACGTGACTCAGGCTCCACTTGGTTTTCTGCTAATTCAGCTTTTGTTTACACTGAATGTGGACCCGCATTTATTTAATGCTTCTTGATACATCTGGAAAACTGCTGGAGTACAGCTGAAGTTTGATCTGGTCCAGGAGAGATTTTTAATATTTGGTTCCCTGATTTGCAAGTCCCTGTAGGTCCTGTAAGTCCCTGCAGGTCCTGTAAGTCCCTGCAGGTCCTGTGAGTTTTTGCAGGTCCTGTGAATCCCTGCAGGTCCTGTGAGTCCCTGCAGG
>NC_056501.1:1425492-1434672 GCF_014905685.2 Nematolebias whitei | reverse complement strand
TTTTGCAGGTCCTGTGAATCCCTGCAGGTCCTGTGAGTCCCTGCAGGACCTGTGAGTCCCTGCAGGTCCTGAGAGTCCCTGCAGGTCTTGTAAGTCCCTGCACCTCCTCTGAGTTTGTGCAGGTCCTGCGAGTCCCTGCAGGTCCTGCGAGTCCCTGCAGGTCCTGTGAGTTTCTGCAGGTCCTGAGAGTCCCTGCAGGTCCTGAGAGTCCCTACAGGTCCTGTGAGTTCCTGCAGATCCTGCAGGTCCTGTGAGTTTCTGCAGGTCCTGTGAGTCCTGACAGGTCCAGTGAGTCCATACAGGTCCTGAGAGTCCCTGCAGGTCCTGTGAGTCCCTGCACGTCCTGTGAGTTTCTGCAGGTCCTGAAAGTCCCTGCAGGTCCTGTGAGTCCCTGTAGGTCCTGAAAGTCCCTGTAGGTCCTTTGAAATTCTGCAGGTCATACAGGTCCTGTGAGTCCCTGCAGGTTCTCTACAGGTCCTGTAAGTCCCTGCAGGTCCTGTGAATCCCTGCATTTCCTGTGAGTCCCTACAGGTCCTGTGAGTTTGTGTAGGTCCTGTAAGTCCCTGCAGGTCCTGTGAGGTCCTACAGGTCCTGTGAGTCTCTGCAGGTCATGTGCAGGTCCTGTGCAGGTCCTGTGCAGGTCCTGTGAGTCCCTGCAGGTCCTATGAGTCCTTGCAGGTCCTGTAAATCCCTGCATGTCCTGTGATGTCCTACAGGTCCTGTGAGTCCCTGCAGGTTCTGTGCAGGTCCTGTGAGTTCCTGTTTACAGGTGCAGTTCCCAGCCTGGAGGTCAGGGCTGAGCGTGCTCCGTGTCCCCGGCCTGCAGCGGTGCTGATGGGCAGGCAGAGGAGGCTGAGGACGGGTGCGCGGCGCACCAACTGACACGCGCACATCCGACAAAAGCGCAGCGGAGCGAGCAGCCGAGAGAGGAGCTTCTTTTTTCTCCTCTTCTTGTTCACAGCTGCTTGGCGACAGGAAGCTCAGTCTAACTGCGTCTCCTGAGGGGACAGATGCGTCCTTGGAAGGATTTCTACTGGCTGAGCTGAGCCGCTGGGAGGACTGGGAAGATTCCGCTTTCTCACGGAACTGGCAGCCGAAGCTCTCCTTTCTGCCGCCGCAGCTGCTGCTGCTGCGCACGGCGTCCAAGAAGGAGAACGCGCCGCTCCGAGACGTGCACGTCTGCTTCAGCGTCCACGCAAACCGACTCTGAAAACAAGCTGACGGGAAGAAAACGTGTCCGACACGAAGAATTGTCCACGCGCTCATTGTGAGCGGCACGGGTCCGCGCGCGCTCAGCCACTGCCGGAGAGTTGGAGCAAAGCGCGCGGCAGGAAGTTTAGGAGCCCCGGACAGATCCGGTCCTGGCAGGTGAGTCAGCTGCAACATTTGTTTGTCTTCTGAGCTCTCATGATCCAGTGATGGAGAAGAAGCTGCTGCGTCTGGAGACACCGCAGCTCCTGAAACTCCTCGTTCTACTGGATGATTCCGCGTCCACGAGCTCAGCATCGTTCCCTTCAGTCATGAATCGAAACATAAAGTTTAATAATAGAAGACTGAGTTTGTAGCTTTACATTCACGGCTTTAAAGATTTAGCAGCAGATTACAAGAAGCAGACAAACCAGCCAGGAGCTGCGGCTTCTTTCCAGCTTATTAAACTAATAATTCCTGAGTGAAGACGCAATAATTCAGAGCTGCTCTAACCCGAGCTGGCCCAGCTTCAACTCACCTGCAGGAACAGGATTTTAGAGACCTGGACCTCATGTGGTGTAAATGAGCTGAAGAAATAATCTGCTCCTGATAATTCAGCTGTTGATGGAGCTGCACGTGCACTGAACTGGACTTGTGGTGTCTGCTCAAAGAGGACGGGAAGAGACTTCATAAGAGCCTCAGATTGAGTAAAACATCTTGTGACATGTAGAATCACACATGTATGATAAACTCATGTTTCAGTGTTCTCATCAAACCTCGGTGTTCCCGCCTCACGGCTCCAAAGATGGTGACCTGTCAGGAGCAGGAGAAAAATGTGCATCTGATTTCTGGGTGACATGGACCAGGCTAAACACACTCTGCAAAGCACGTGCACTCAAGTCCACACGGGAGCCCGGGAGGACGAGTATCTGTTCAGATAAATTGATTCATGGCTTTTGTCCCCAGTGCGATTGAGGAGCTGCAGCAGTTGAGGCCATTTTCTGTTTTATGTTCCATGTCTGGCAAGGACTGGAGCGGTAAAGTGATGCAGATCGTCACCACTTCAGGCCTCTGGGGTGAGTTACGCCTGCAGGAAGGCTCGCCGTGCCCCCCACCTGCCCGTAAATCACCGCACACCTCTGTTCCACTGAAAACAGAAGTTTATGGAGAAGTGGCGATGAGGAGCGACAGCAGGAGACGACAGTCTGTGTCAGCTTGTAAATCTGTGACGGCCACGTTTTCTTATCACATTACAAGTGCCTGTAAAGAACATAACAACTATCGGGGTCGTTCTCCAGCGTCCTGATAAACGACGTGCAGCGTTGACACTTTTTCACAAACACACCTGGATTGAGAACCACTGTCGATGTATGTAGCACAGCTGCACAGAGAACCCTCGCCGTGGCGACTATTAATAGACTGTGCACGGTGTGGCAGGTGGGTCTGCGTCCAGCACGGACAGGCTCGACCCCGTCCTGAGCTCCAGCACCTCTTTGAGTCAAAGCAGGTGACATTCGTTAGGGCAGAGTTTAGTTCGGTTTATTTTTTCTTTCCAACCGTGCTCGCAGCTTAAAACTGTCTAATTAATTCAGAACTATCAGCCGAACTGTGCACACAACACCGCTGCTCCATTTTTATATCCTTAAGTAATTTTCCTTTTCATTATTCCTGTGGAGAATTTAATATTCTGTGTGATGAGAAGTGCCTCCTTTAGGGATAACTTGAATCCTGCCCTAAACACTTTTATAGATTGTAAAACGGCAATCAAGATGCCTCCCCTCCTCAGGCCTGCGCGTGCGGAGGATGAGTCGATGCATGCGCCTGTAATATCTCACCTTTTTGCCTCTTTATGCTGACGGCGGCCTCGGAGATGACCTGCGGGATTAAAACGTTTGATATGCCGCGCAGCGTGGCCGAGTCGCCTGTTTCAACACGTCCAAGCAAACACGTGAAGGTTAATGCAGCCTGACAAACTAGCAGCAGTTCCCTGGGCTGCACGGATCCGTTCCCCGTCATATTTACTTTACATAATTGCTGCCCTCTAATCTGTTACTGTTAACACACGGCCTGCTTTAGCTGTTGTCTGCTGCACCCTCCTTCACCTGCTTCTCTCTCGGTGCAGTTTTCCCGTTCCTCCCGCGAGAGCAGCGCAGAATCGTGATGGTGAACGAGGAAGTGAAGCTCGCCGTGCGTGGCGCGTTCTTTTAGGACTGTTTAAATGGAAGGTAACCGAGTCTTGCATCTTCAGGAACCTGACAGACTCGTAGCTCTGCTTTAACGACCTCCAGTCGGGGGTTACCTGCACCAAAGTTAATCCTGTTAAAATAAAGAAAAAAGCTAAAGTTTGAGTTTAGGATTTGAGCAAGTTGCCAAATTATTGCTGAAAGTCACCCTCGGATTTGGGAGGGAGAAGATTGCGTGCTCTTGAAATGTGCTTAGAGAAGGCATATTTAGTGACAGCACTTGATGCATTACCGTGGTCCTTAACTACATTGTTTGCTGCACGGCAGAGAAAAACAGCATAAAAAACATGGCGTACGCTTTGTGCACAAGTCCCTTATATATAGCAGATTTGTTTCTCGCCCGAGTCATAAATATGTTGATAAATTCAGCATATGAGAGCTGGAGGCAGCTAAGAATATAAATGGAGATTTTGGTTAACATAAAGATGAATTTTCCATCTTGACAATCTGAAGTATGATTTTCAGAAGAAACTGGAATCTGATTGGAAAGAAGAGACGAGTGCTCTCAAGGAAACGTCCGCCGCCCTCTGGCTGTTGGGACTACAGGATCCATGGACATGTGCTCAACATGCACTGATGCTGCGTCTCGTTGTGCACATATGTGCAAATGTGCTGGTGATGATGATGATGCTGAGTTCACAGACAAAACAACTGAGGTGACCGTTGTTCGAGCCTGGAGTGCTTCAAATCAAGAAAAGCAGGACTGGACAGCATTTTTTAATCTTTTTTTTTTTCCTGTGATTGTGCTCTCAGGCCAAAGCAGGCGAAGATGAAAGCCGCCTGCGATTAGCCACAGGATTCTGTCCTGCTGGTCCAACTTTGGATGCAGCACCACCGCACACCGTTCTAACCTACAGATTACCATTTATGGCTCAGCGAGCTCTGGTGGACTTTCTGGGTCAAGACCAAGTAGTAAGATTGGGCAGCGGGTTGGTTTCTTTCTGCAATAGTAGAACTCTCTGCGTGTTGCAGGCTGAGCCGAGGGAGCAGAGCCAAAAAGAAATGTGCTTAGTTGTGTCACAGGGAGAATAAAATAGAAATGCATTGTGCTCCCAGCTTGTGAAATTGCCCCGAGCGGTGTGTAGGTTCAGCTTTTGTGAAAATCCAGCAGGAATTATATATTATTTGAGGAACTGTTGCATATTTAAAAAAAAATGTCAGAGGATGTTGTTTACCTAATGCTGAAATCTTCACACTTTTTAAAAATAATTTTAATTTAAATCATCTTTCTGCCCTTCACATGTGTTCTTAATACTTAACCCATATTTTGCCTTATTTTCACAAAAGCAATTTTATTCCCGAAAGTGGATTTTGTGAAGAGCTTCAACCTTCCCCGGGCCTCTGATTTGGTCTTTTGTGGCCTCTGGACAGCCCAGTGGGAAGCTGGGTTGTAGCTATGCTTGTCAATGAAGCTGCTTGATGCCCTCAATAATTCAAACAACAAGACTTCTGCGCTGCCGAACGCCTCTGGTCTGATGGGTGACGAGGAGCGATGATGAGGGCGAGACAGAGGCGCTAGCTCGTGTGTGAAGCCAGTTGGCAACAGATTCTCTGCTGATTTCTTGTCAGAAGGGCAAAGAGAAAGAAAATATGAGATATCAGACTACTGAGGAGTGTAAAACTGGAGCATGCAGCCGGTGTAACGGTGCACAGGTCAGCAATCTTTGACTTCCAGTGACGCGGTGCGTATTTGGCAGTCTGTCTTCAGCCAATCACTGCAGGCCAGAATCTCCAAGTTTCACCCCTGGAAGCTGAGAGAACATTGTGAAGCGATGAATTTTCAGATTGATGTTTCTTTTATAAGGCCTGCAGTGTTTCATTATTCTGATAGTGTACCATCATGACCTACATACTCCTTAAAACGCTGACAACTAAGGAATAAAACCATCCAGATTCTGCTTGGTATTGTTTATGCGGCACAATAGAGAAAATACACTCAACATCACAGTGGTGGTTGTGTGTGTAAATAGTGTGCACTTCTCCCAATTCACTGCCAGTGAGGAGAGTAAAAAGATGCATTTTTTCACGTTTATGTAAATGTGTATTTTTAACAATACACGAGCATCTTTGTTTGGTCAGATGTGATGGTTTGTCTTGCAGCAGCAGGGCTGGAGGATTGCGTTCTCGTTGCAGAATTCACCAGTGAAGCTTGCCATCGTGGTCTGTTGTCTGCAACTGTTATGATTACTGAGTATATTCCATCTGCCCCTGCACAAAAGAGGCAGGGTTAGTTTGTGGTACAATCATGCGAGATGCATTTGAATGACACCCAGTGTCAGCACTTTAGAAAACCTCCCCTCCATTTGGATTTTTATCTGCTTGCAGGGTTCGTGTGCCCCCAGCATTTCAAACGCAGCTCGAGTCATGATTCCCAACTATAGTGTGAGCTCTCGGTTAATAGGATGCTGCAGCAGATGTCCGGATTAGATCCAAGCTTGTCTGATATTTGACAGAGAATGTTGCAATTAAAATCGCACTGTTTATCTGAATAAATAAAAATTTCTGTGCGATTCAGCTTCTCCGCCTCTCCAAATCATCCAAACCTATTTTCTTTTGTTTACCAGATTTATTGTGGACTGAAATTGTTTCATTCTTGCGTTCTCCCTCTGTGGCGCTGAGATTGTTCTTTCCCTTCATTACAATGACGCTGCCGTATTCCAACAATTTAATTTATTTCCTTTAACAATGGGTCGATCATGGGGTTGTCTGTAAATTGCCACAGGTCCGTGCCGCTGAGTGTTTTACTCGGGATGGAGTCGTTTTGTTCTGAGTAAGCATTACGTGACAATTTGTTGAGGCTGCTTTGCAAGATTCTCAATAAAGTGAATGCACGTGAACTGCATTACTTCCTCAGACGTCCCCCACGTCGCAGTTCCACTGATTTCATAGAATCAAAGTGCGCCCCCCTGGATTAGGAGCGTCTGCTGTAACTGGCTGTGTGATATGGAGAGGAGCACCCGTTTTGATGAGAGCCGGGTTCGATACCTGTGGCCGTGGATACAGATAAATCTGCCGTTGTTTTTATGAATTCACTGAATAGCCTGATATTACTGTTGGAGATCCAGGCAGATGCTGCAGAGGAAACATTAAAAAAGCCCTGTTTTTTTTTTTTTTTTCAGATTTCACTTGTCCACACGTAGAAATTACATTTCAAAAACTGAATTTGGCTGTGCTTGCAATTTTTTCCTCCCACTAAAAGATTCATCGAACGCACGACTCGCATCAGTCGCTGGTGAAGAGTTATTTGGGGGATTTGTAAACATCCCTGCTCAGCTTATTGTGCTGCTTATTATGTTATCTCGGGACTGGCACATGCCATTTTTTCATTATTTAATTCACACGCCCACACACACGCAGAAATAAAAACCGGAGGCACAGAGTGGTTATGATTTGATGCTGACCGCCACGATTTAACAGACAAAACAAGCCCCGATGAGAAAAACAAACCCGTCTGAGTTCAGCTCAGTTTGCTTGATTTGTTTTTCAGAATCTCTCTGATTTTGTTTGTCTTTTAAAAGTGCAGCAGCTACGAGGGATGAAGCTTGGAGCCCCGTAGGCACGGAGTAATCTGAAGTGACTGTATCAGAGATTTGCATCACTTTATTTCTGAATCTTACACGGAGTTGAGATCCAGCACAGGGCAGGATTTCATCACTTTTCTGGAGTGCAGTTCGAACGTTCCTCTAAATGTGCAGAGCAGAAAGCACCCGGGGGGGTTTCATGGCGTTTGCTCAATCTTATTGAATTTCTTTCCTTTTTTTGTGCGGGACATTCCTGTGGTCGTTGCTTGTTTTATTTGAAATGAGCAAATTATTATTACAGGAACTCATAATAAATGTAACATTAGCTTTAGCTTCCTGGAGTGTTAGAAGTACAGTCACATTAATATCTGGGATACGTACTTGGCCCCCTTCTGTTTTGTCTTTATTTGCTCCCTCTGGGATATATTCTCCAGAAACATGGCTTTACTTTTAATTTTTATGCCGATGACGTCCAAATTTATGTTCCATTAAAACAAGACAAACTCCGCGAACCAGCTCCTGGAACGTATGGCAGAAGTGGGAGCACGGATGTCGCAGAGAGTTTTACAATTTAATGAGGAAAAGACAGAGGTCTTGTTGTTTAAGTCCAGCGATGGTTCCAAAGTCCATGCTGATCTGGGTCCAACATCAACATCATCTGACGGAGACAGCAACTAACCTGGACGTGAGGCTGGACAATGATTTTAAACTGGACGCTCAGATTATATCTGGGATCAAGTCCAGCGTTTATCACCTGAGACAACTGGCCAAGGTCAAACCATCATTTTGAGATTTTAATCCAAGCTTTCATCACAACTTGTCTGGACTACTGTAACTCACTTTATGTGGTTCTGAGCCAGTCGTGACTCGACTTCAGCTGGTTCAGAAGCTGCTGCTCCTCTTTTAACTGGTACCAGTAAACCAGAGCGCACCACCTGTTCCAGAATCACTGGCTCCCAGTTCATTTCTGGATTAATTTTAAGGTTCTTCTATTTGTTTTAAGATGTCTTCATGGTCTCACAGTATCTGTCTGCCTTGCTGCAGCCGTACGTTCCCTCAGGTTCCTCAGGTTCCCTCAGGTCAGCAGATCAGCTGCTGGTGGTCGTGCTGAGATGTGACCGAGCGTTCTCAGTCGCTGCCCCTAAACTGTGGAACGAGCTGCCTCTGACATCACTTCCTGTTTTTAAATCTTCTTACTTTGGCTTTTAACTCAGCTGGAAATTTAGTTTTACCGTTTTTAAATTATTTATGTTTTTTTTACTGTTTACTGCTTTATGATCTTAACAGTTCTTTATTTTTGCAGTATCTGTTGATTTTATTTTTTTAATGCTTTTTGTGTTCGTGTACGGCACTTTGGCCAACGGTGTGTTTTTATAAATAAAGTTGTATTGTATATTATTGTAAATTCATTTTGAGGGACTTGGTTTGGCGACAGTACGTGCACAATGCTTCCACGTTTCCAGTTGCAGCACTGAAGCTCAACAAAGCCCCAAAACAATGTGGTTCAGATGGCGTCCAGGATCCACGGTGTCTGGGAACCATCCTGCAGACAAACACTTCTCTGTCTCCAGAATCACGGGCGTCGGGGGAAACAGGCAGCATCTGATGGAACACTGCCTTGGTTCTCCCTCTTCCCTTCTCCAAGCGCCGAGAGGCACAAAAAGGGACTGGAGATAAACTGAAAGAGGAGAGGGAGAGAGGAGCGTCAAGGAGGAAAGGGAGAAACTCGACAAGATGAATTATGCAAAGCTGTCAGAGGCGGCTATTGTTGGAGGTGCTGCCTGTGTTAAAGTGAGCCGGCCCTGATCTCCACAAGCTCCATCAACCACTCTCACCACTCCCCGTGGCTGAGCGCCGTCTGATCTGTGCTCCGGCAAATAGCCAACAACACCATGCGGGGTGGGGGCGGGGGGGCTGGTCAGGGCCACTCGGTGGCAGGTGAATTGTCTTGGAGGGACACGCTGGTGCCGACAAGTAGGCTCTTTATTACCGTTATTTACAGAGGTCACCAGCAGGAAGAGGCGAGCTGATATGTAAAGCTGCCCTGTGGAAACACAATTACTGAACAAAAAGATGGAGAATAGATGCAGGTTCAGCAGTCTGGTCCGCAGCGGCTACTCCACTCCTGCAAAATGCTTTGTATGCTAAAGTAAGAGTGTGTGTCCACTCAATTTCACTGTCTATCTATCTATCTATCTATCTATCTATCTATCTATCTATCTATCTAT
>NC_056501.1:1416076-1425392 GCF_014905685.2 Nematolebias whitei | reverse complement strand
TGCACCAGCTCTCCAGGTGTTCCACCTCTTGCCTGTAGCTGGACTCATCATTGTTTGTGATGCATCCCACCACCGCTGTATCATCTGCAAACTTTACAATGTGACAGCCTGGATGGGTAGCTGCACAATCATATGTGAGCAGAGTAAACAGGAGGGGGCTCAACACACATCCCTGAGGAGAGCCAGTGCTGAGGGTTATGGTGGAGGAGGAGAGGTTGTGGATCCTCACTAACTGTGGTCTGTTTGTTAAAAAGTCTAGTACCCAGTTGCAGATGGAGGGGCTTAGTCCTAGTGTGGATAGTTTGTCCATCAGGGTTTGGGGGATCATGGTGTTGAAGGCGGATGTGAAGTCCACAAAGAGCATACGGACGTAAGAGTTTTTCTGCTCCAGGTGGTTGAGTGCAGTGTGGACCACAGAGGAGATTGCATCCTCTGTTGATCGGTTCTCACGGTATGCGTACTGATGAGGGTCCTCGTTGATGTTGATGGTTGTTTTGATGTGAGTCATGACCAGTTTTTCAAAGCATTTAGCAACTATCGGGGTGAGGGCCACTGGCCGATAGTCATTCAGACCAGTCACTGTAGAGCTTTTTGGGACTGGGATTATGGTGGCAGTCTTCAGGCAGGTGGGAACTGTCTCCAGGGTAAGTGAGGTGTTAAAGATGTCTGCCAGCACCTCACAGAGCTGATCAGCACATTCCTTCAACACTTTTCCGGGGATGTTGTCTGGGCCAGTTGCTTTGTGCGGATTAATCCTCCTTAAGGTACTCCTTACTTCTGCTGAGGTCACGCTGAGATGCTCTTCATCCGGTGGTGAGGTGAGTCTGGTGCTGGGTGGTCTGTTCGGGTCTTCAAAGCGTGCATAGAACTTGTTGAGGGCATCAGGCAGAGATGGGTCTTTGGGACATTGTTCACTCCTTCCTTTATAATCTGTTATGCACTTAATGCCCCTCCACATGCTCCGAGGGTCTTGTGAGATGAATTGACCCTCGATCCTCTTTGCATATGTGGCCTTGGCCCTCTTAATACCAGCAACCAGCTCTTTTCTTGTCCTACTCAGCTCCTCTGAGTTTCCAGACCTGAAGGCAGTGTTCCTGGCTTCCAGCAGGGTACGCACCTCTGCATTCAACCAAGGTTTTCTGTTTGGGTAGCTTTTAACATATCTGATAGTGGAGACTGTGTCAGTACATGTACTAATGTAACCCAGTACTGAGGATGTGTATTGGTCAAGATCAAGCGAACCTCCATTTTCAGCAGCTTCTCTGAAAACCTGCCAGTCTGTTCGGTCAAAACAATCTCTCAGTATGGGGCCACTGTCCTGGCTCCAACATTTAACTTTCTTTTGAACCGGTCTGGAGCGTCTCAGCGGGGGCATGTAAGCAGGAGCCAGGAAGATTGAGATGTGGTCTGACAGTCCTAGGTGGGGGCGGGGTTCGGCTTTGTATGCATCTTTTACGTTCGTGTAAACACGGTCCAGCGTGTGGTCTCCACGTGTCGGAATCGTCACATGCTGATTAAAGCTTGGGAGACAGTCCTTTAGATTCACGTGGTTAAAGTCTCCGGCTACAACGTAAAGAGCCTCGGGGTGTTTGTTCTGCAGCGAGCTGATGATATCATGAAGCTCCTGTAGTGATTCATTAGCATTAGCGTCCGGAGGAATGTAAACAACTGTGATAAAAGTCACTGTGAACTCTCGGGGTAGATAATGTGGCCGACATTTCACTGTTATTTGCTCCAAAGCCTTCGAGCATGAGCTATTTACAACAGTACAGTTCGTGGACCAACTTTTACTCACGTAAATGCATACTCCGCCCCCCCGTGATTTCCCCGTTAGCTCGCTGCAGCGGTCCGCTCGAAATAAAAGTCTGTCATCCAGCTGGAAGACTGAGTCCGGCGTTTCACTTGTAATCCACGT
This sequence comes from Nematolebias whitei, assembly GCF_014905685.2. Lineage (NCBI taxonomy): Eukaryota > Metazoa > Chordata > Actinopteri > Cyprinodontiformes > Rivulidae > Nematolebias > Nematolebias whitei. The sequence goes on along the minus strand of NC_056501.1, from coordinate 1,423,477 downwards.
TTCCGTGAGGCAAAGCACCGCACACTTCTTCATCTCTTCTGAGGCGCCCGCTCTCAGACGAAGTAAATCCACCTTGTTGTCCAACGAGCGGACATTCGACAGAAAGAGAGACGGCATGGGGAGTTTACCGGCTTTAGCGTTAGCTCGTAGCCTCACCATAACCCCCGCCCGGCATCCTCTCCTCTTAAGCCGGGAGCAGCGCTTCCTCTTCTGCCCGCTGGAACGCCTCTGCTGCAGCTTCCAGGTAGATGACTTTAAGATCTGCATTCTGCCGAGCGTAGCTTTGAGTTTGTTGCTGATTTCTGCTATATTTCGTGGCAAATCCGCTCCTATTCTCATCAGTTCGGTTCGGCTATAGTTCACACGCATAAATCGCGCAGAGTCAGGCACAGAGTCACACACACAAAAGAGAGATGTGCATCAACCAAGATTCCCAAGTACTTGTAAGAATCCACAAACTCAATAGGAACACGATGCATTGATGAGATACGAGGAAGAACTGCTGGCACCAACTTTCTGTTCGAAAACAACACCCCCTTGGTTTTAGCAGCAGTTTGAGACGGAACAAGTCTGACTGAATGATGTCAAATGCAGTAAAACAAGAACTGTAGATGATGGAGAACCTTGGCAACTGTGGAGCTCTGCAGTAAACAACAGTATCATCAGTACAGAGATGCAAGGATATGTCAGGAATGTTTTCACCTACATTACTTGTATAATTCAACATTTTTCAGTCAGCTCATCTGGACAGTTTCTTTTTTTGTGCTGAAATGTTTCACCTTCAATCCAGAAGGCTTCATCAGTCAAGGAAGCACTCAACAAAACTGATTCTTCCCCCAACAGCTTACTCCAAAGTGGAACAAACCAGTTCTGCTTGTGATACGATGGTCTCTTTGGTACGCCCCCTCCTCCATTGCCGGCCCTCTTCCTTGTTGACAGTCTTGTCAAAATTGTTGAAAACAACAAAGTCCATGCTCAATAATCCAGGTATACAATCCAACAGTTTTCAGTCAGTCATTACTTGTATAAATTATAAAAAGAGTGGTCCCAAAACTAAGCCTTGTGGAACACCATTAATGACCGTTAGGTAGCTAGACAAAGTACTATTATGTCAAACACATTGCCTCCGACCTGAGAGATAGTTTGAAAACAGTGTGATCGAGGAAACATATATCTGAGAGCTTGTGGCAGAAGATGTCCTGATCTACAGAATCAGAGGTTTTGGACAGGTCTAAATAAAGTGCAGCACAGTAACCCTTAGCATTCAAAGCTTCAGCAACATCATTAAAAAATGTCACTTACAAGGCTCCTCAATGCTGCTCTCTGTCCTTTTTAAAGTATAAAACATTTTAAATTTGTGGAAAATTTCATTTTAATCATTCTGAATTATTTTAATATAAGAGATGAAAAGTAAGCTACAGAAAGGTCCTTATTTCAGATTAAAAGCATCATATCCATCCATCCATCCATCCATCATCTTTACCCGCTTCTTCCATTTTGGGTCACGAGGGGTTGCCGGTGCCCATGTCCAGCAATCACTGTGCGTGGGGCGGGGGACTCCCTGGACAGGTCGTAAGTCCATCACAGGGACACATAGAGACATTCACTCTCTCACTCACACTTAGGGACAATTTAGAGTTACCAACCAGACTAACATGCATGTTTTTGGTCTGTGGGAGGAAACCGGAGCACCCGGAGAAAACCCACGCATGCACGGAGAGAACATGCAAACTCCACCCAGAAAGGCCCCTGGACCGGGGTTTGAACCAGGGACCTGCTCGCTGAGAGGCAGCAGCTCTACCAGTTGCACCACTGTGCTGCCATGCATCATATCTTTAAACTATAATAACCAAGTTTTTTTAGGTTAGCTTGCTAACATCTGAATGTTTGTATCCTAAAACACAATGCTTGACCTGTGTGTTGTGTCGTACAAAAAAACTAAACAAAAAGAAGTTTGTGTTCATCTTCACCAGCACTAACTTTATTCTGTTCTCTTTATAACTGCAAAGAGCTGCAAAGCTGTGAAGTGACTTCCTGTTTTGTGGCAGAATATTCATGTTGTGATAAGACACAGCAGTACTAGATATATTTACAAGCTAACATTAAAATGACGTATATGCTTTAATTTCATTGCTTTTTAGTAGTTCCCATGATTACAGTGTGCTGTGTGAAAGTTCTGCACCCACCCTCAGCCGCCTGCAGAGCCGTGCTCCGTCTGCAGAACTGAAGAAGGCCACCGTGCACACAGTGTGATGAAAAATGCATCATTTACACCCACAGAGTGTCGTCTTTCTTGTTTCTCAGCTCATGCAGTTTTCTGGCGCGATGCCTCCTCCTTTGGGAAGCAGAAAAACTCAGAATATCTCAACCTCCTTGTGTCAAACTCCTCTCGCCTCGCAGGGTGAAGGTCTCTGGTGGACCAGCTGAGAGTGACTGACAATGGCTGAATGCTCGACTTCTCTTCTCGAGCCTTTTTTATCCGATCTGTTTTGTCTGATAAAGAAGAGATGAAGGCCAGCAAAGAAACAAGGACTCTCATACCAACTACTCTTAGCTCTCCGGTGATGTTAAAACACATCTGTTGATAAGTTGAATTTATTTTCATAATCACAGGACAAGGACAAAACACATGATCAGAGATTTACTGGTTCATCTGAAAAAAAAAAAAAATTCAAAAAGTGAAATTCATATTTTTCGTAGATTCACTACACAGAGTGAAATATTTCAGCTTTTATTTCTTGTCATTTTGATCATTATGAAAAAACAAAATAAAACGAGAATATTGTGAACTCCTGGTGTCACACCCTGATCAGCTGATGAACTCCTGGACATGAGACAAATGTCTCAATGCTCACGTCCAGCCACTCCTGAACCAGAGACAACATCAGAAGCGTCTTACCTGCTGAGGACACAAAGAGCTGGAACAACTCAGTGGTTCAACGTCCTCTTCTCACATGAAATATTCATAAATGAAGGTCTCAGAGTCTGGAGGAGAGGTCCAGACTCCATGTTGTTCAAGTCCAGAGGGAGGTTTCCACAGTCAGGGATGGTTTGGGTCCATGTCCTCTGCTGGTTCTGGTCCACTGGGTTTCTGAAGTCCACAGTCCATGCAGCATATTTAAAACTCTTCATGCTTCCTTCTGCTGACGAGCTTCATGGAGATGCTGGTTTCATTTTCCAGGAGGACTCAGCACCGACCCACATGACAAAGAGAAGCTGGCTGTGGATGATTCGAACTTTCTCATATTCATCTAAATTACACAAAATAAAAGGTGTGAAATATTTCACTGTGTAATGAATGACTGAGACATAAAACTGAGCATTGTGTGATGTTCTAAGTCTTGGAGATGGACCTGTCTAAAACTCATTAGGATGAACAGCTGTGTAACAGATGATCCATCCTCAGCCTGGGCACTAACATCCTGGTTTTCTTCCTAAAAACAACAACTGTTACAGATTTGAAAGTGCTTTTTATATTTTTTTGCACTATCAACTTTCCCCAGTTTTTCATAATTTTCACACGGTATTATTTTAATCCATTGAACTGAAAGGGGAACAGGGAAGAACCTCCTCAGGATGTGTTCTGGACCTGATCCACCTCAGCTGATCATGTTTGATGCAGAGAAACCTTCCTCCGTGCTCCTCCAGACGACAAAGCTTCTCACCGTGTCTTTCTTTTTACTTTTTGACCGAATGAACCGTTTGTTTGTCAGATGATTAAATGAAGCGAGCATCCAGAACCCACACGGTACCGGTCCTTTGATCACACAATGTAAGATGATTTATTTGATGCATTTCAGTCCCGTTATTTAAAATCACATCTTTAGAAATCACGGGCTACTGTGAATAATGCCACAATTAACGTGTCAGACATATCACAGTAAGAGGATGTCAGGCAAACACTGGAGCTGCTTGTAATTTAGCTTGTCAGTGACCGCGCTCCCATCACCCCCCTCCACCACCCGGACTCTCCTCTGTGGCTGAAAGCCGGCGCTGATGGATGACTCGAAATAACATTTGGACAGCACAAAGTCAAATGAGGGCCTTCCTCTTCCTCGCTCAATCTCCGAGGATATGGGAGAGAAAGAAAACACAGCGAGATGAAGAAACTGAACAGGAGGAAGACTTTGTATCATAATTTGGAAGATGTTTAAAAAATAAAACAGAAAGCTTGCTGGGAATTTGAAAGCCACTTTCCTGACTAGTTGTTTAATAGGACAACAACCAGGGTTCAATGACCAATGATGCAGCTTATGTGCTGCTAACGGAGTATAACACTAATAATTTATTGTTACTTTTACTAATAATTCTGCATTTTAGACCCAGTTTAATACACAGAAATCCAAGAGACCAGTGGACATTGGATAATGAAAAGGAAAGTGATTTGTTTATAAGTTTAGGTTCATCGGGGGAGCAGGAGGATCTGCAGAAGATGCTTAGAATATTCCTTCAGAGCAGTAAATGATCTTTACTGCCTTGTCGTGTGCAGATCTGAGAGGAGAGCAGATGATCCCAGGACCAAAAGGACATTGTCAGTTATCAGGTAAGCAGGTGAGTTAGTTGGAGAGGTTGAGTTGAGGAGGTTTGGTTCTGGTTATTGGACGTCTTGTAGGTGAGGACTTCAAGGTGATGGTTCCCACGAGTCGAGGACTCCAGAGGTAGAGACAAAAGGAAGCTCTTCTTTTTCCCTTTTGGTGCATCGTCGCCGTCGTCGTCGTCGTTGTTTTTTTATTTATTTATTGGTGATTCGAGACGGTTCTTCTCATCCTGAGCATTTCATTGCATTGTTGACCAAGTGTTGATCTGTACGACAAATAAACCAGATCTAAACCTAAGCTTGACGTTCGGATGGAGCAGACCGGGTAAAAGGCAGGAGTGAAGAGCTGCGAGGACCTCGAGGAAAATACTAAGGTGAGTAATACTTCCATAAGAGAGGATCTCCCTGAGTGCCGTCGGGCAAACAATGTTCCAGCACTGGGTTCCACTCAGTCTTACATGAAGGAGAAGCCTCATCCGCTGAATGGGAACAGCTGGGAACCATTAACTCCACCCTGCCACACAGGAGCTGTGAGAGGTGGTTAAGAGTAGACAACACTGGAGTATTTGCTACATGACAGATCAAAAAGAGCAATAAAAATAAAAAAGTGACGCAAAAACCAAAATAACTTGGAGCAAAAATAAAAAGTTATTCAGACAGACTGAACACTGAAGATCACAGCAGTAAAACACTGAGGACAGGAGATGTATGACACAGAGCACAGCCGAGTTTGGTTACAGAGAACATCCATCATGCACCAGTCAGACTGGCGTCACGTCCTCCCACCAGCAGCCCAGTAAACGTGACATCATGTTTCATTACCAGGGCCGAGATAATGGACACTTCCTCTGCTTGGCCAATAAATAACAACCAGAGGATCAAAATTAACATTTTCCATCAGCTCTCTTTCTGTACAAAGGAAATGCAATGTTGTTGTTGTTTTGTTTGATAAATACAAAGATGGGAAAAATAAAAATTTACAAATTGTTATTAATAAAAAAGAGAAAAAAAAGATGTGCACAGTTGTTTAAGAAATCATTTAGTGTTCACAGCCAGCATGGCAGAATAATAAATGTTTCTTTAATAAATGTTTGTTTTGAGCAGCAGCTGTGGCTCAGTGGTTAGAGCAGTTATCCTGCAGTGGGAGAGTTGGGGGTTCAATTCCACCAGCTGAAGTGTCTCTGTGCAAGACACTGAACCCCTCATTGCCCCCAATGTGTGTCCCATGGGTGTATGAATGTGATAAAGCTCTGCTTAGTCTTTGTAGAGATCTAGGGCACAGGTTGTTGTAAAGAGCTTTGAGTGTCTCAATGAGACAGAAAGGAGCTGCACAAGTACAGCCCATTTACCATTCTTTACTTTTAAAAGTATATTCTGATAAAGTTCAGACCAGCAGGTTGCACTGTTGCTCTTCAGTCTTTTACTGGTGGGGGTCAGAACAGTTAAGGTTGTGATTTTCAGGGATTTAAATGCAGACTGATTTAGAAAAACAAGAGAAAACTACATTTTTTTAAAACTCTTTTAAAAACACATTTTTACTCACTGGCTTTTAGCACAGACTGAATTTGCTCAGCACAGTTTTTATTGATCTTAATGTTTTAACAACTGTTTTATCCGTTTAAATGTTCTTGATTTTATATGTTCAGCACATTGTTGCAGCTGTGGTTGTTTTATAGGGCTTTATATATAAAGTATTATTATTATTATTATAAAAACATATCAGAGGGGAGGCAGTAGGACCTGCTAACATATGAACCCAAACAGCAAATACCAGGACTTTAGTACATCCAAATAAAAATACAGAGATACAGCCACACCACGGGAAACACTGACCAAGCAGTGATTGAATGCAGAACAGCAAATGCATCGTTTATGTATTACTGAAAGTTTACTCATAAGTATACATTTTATTACAATTCAATCTATCAAGCAAATGCGAGATTTGATTATATGTACAGTATATATATATATATATATATATATATATATATATATATATATATGCATATGCATATTTTGGGTCACTTGTATCATTTGATGAAACTACACATTTTAGTTTGTATTTTGCTGAAACGCTTGATTTTGTCAAATGATTGGTGTGGCTGAAGATGAATCTAAGTTGGCCAAGACCAAAGTTTACTTCAGTGTTTGTTCTGTTCCAGTTCAGAAAAACACTCGTCTTGAAAACTACAAATATTCACTATTCAAATCGACCAGGGACAAAGGTGTTTCATAAGTTATATATAAAAAAAATAAAAGTATAATTATGGTAAGAGCTTTTGACAGAATTTCACCTTGACTCAACTGTATCAGCCTAAAATGGAAAACATTTACAAAAATGTAGATTCTGCTTTAAATCATGTCAATTATTAGAAAGACCAAACAGCTATAGATTTTCCTACTACATCTGACTTGGTGGTCTTTTTTTTAGATAAATTCTTATGTATTTTGGTGCTTTAATGTTTTCTGAACAATAAATAAACCCCCTCCATCCAGACCCATCTCCCACGTTGCTCCTAACGGACATAATTGTAGCAGAGAATTATCAGTAGTCTTGCTCACTTTGCTGCCGTCTCCAGCTGGAGCTCTGGCTCTCCTTCCTGCAGCCTCTCCACCTACACACATTCAACAGGAGCTAAATACAAGACTGGCCTCGTCTCTGGGGGCGGCTGATAAGTACTGTGGCAGACAGGAAACATGCACTGAGAGTTGCTATAGTTTGTCTTTTTAGGAAGCAGCCAATGCCAGATAACTTGAACAGTGTTAATTACTTATATAATAGTAAAATGCAGCTCTTCATTTTGATATTTTCATCCAAACATATACATTTATATATATATATATATATATACATACATTTATAT
>NC_056501.1:1409178-1415976 GCF_014905685.2 Nematolebias whitei | reverse complement strand
TCACTGACCTACAGAACCTCACTGACCTACAGAACCTCACTGACCTACAGACCATCACTAACATACAGAACCTCACTGACCTACATAACCACACTGACCTACAGAACCTCACTGACTTACAGCACCTCACTGGCCTACTTAACCTCACTGACCTACAGAACCTCACTGACGTACAGAACTTCACTGACCTACAGAACCTCACTGACCTACAGAACCTCTCTGACCTACAGAACTTCACTGGCCTACTTAACCTCACTGACCTACAGAACTTCACTGACCTACAGAACCTCACTGACCTACAGAACCTCTCTGACCTACAGAACTTCACTGGCCTACTTAACCTCACTGACCTACAGAACCTCACTGACGTACAGAACTTCACTGACCTACACAAGGTGAAATCAGTAAACAAGGCCAGGCTGATTCTGGCAGATCCTGATCATCCACTCCATGGTGAGTTCAGGTGTCTTCCATCTGGACGCAGGTATCTGGAGCCCAGATGTTGGACCAACAGACTGAAAAACTCATGCATCCCTGTAGAGATCAGGCTTCTCAGTGAACACTGATAGTTTCTTTACAGTTATTTTAAAAGTCTTAATGTCATGTGTAGTGTGGATGTTTAGTGTGCCTACTGACTGTGAAACTAATTGCCCCTTGGGGATAAAAAAGATTCTTGAACTAAAAGGAGAATGAAGTGGAGAAATCCTCACCAAGGAAAATGACAATGGAGTAAACGTGAGCCCAAGGCGTCTCTGGCTGTTCCGAGTGCAGAGGGAAGCAGACTCCATTTGTCCCATAAAAGTTGCGAAACAGTCCCTTACAGGCCAGCGGCAGAAAGGCCACAATAAAACCAAACACCCATATTCCAAGCAGGATGGAGACGGTGCGTCGCCAGCCAGGAGTCAAGTAGTGGAACGGATACACGATGCAGATGTATTTCTCCAGAGTGAGGTAAGTGAGGAGCAGGACAGACACTTCAGTGGACAGCATGGCCAAAGAGCCGATGACCTGACACTGACTGCTGTCCATCCAGGCCTGAGCGTGCCGGTTGTACTCGCCTCGAAACTTCAGGTCATACGCACCGATCATGAAGAGGTAAATGCCCATCAGCCCATCTGCACCTGCAAGGCAGACAGAACCCGAAACAACCTGATCAGAGACGTTCGTGGTGGAAACGAGTGTGAATACCATAAAACTAAATGTTTGTCAACAAAAAGGAAAGGAAGAAAGCCTTTTACTTTTTATGCAAATGAGGCACATGTGACATTTACATGTTAAATTTACAAGTTATTTCAGCTCTTTCAAATGTAGCATTAAACACTAAAAAAGGAAATCAAATGATTATACCTTTCAGTGTTTTCAGCATTGCATTTGTAATTGAACGTTAGTTTTTACATCTTTTTGTTAAAGCATTGGGTTGAGAAGGTTTAAAACAATCCACATATTAAAAAATACATAAAAATGTACGATTTGCTTCTTTTAAAAGTTGTTTTCAGCAGAAGGAACTGCGGCGGGATTTATTTGGACATATCTTACAAAAACAAAACCAAGCCCAGAAATGGCTCAAAATGAAAATCAAACACTTTCCAAAACTTTGAAATGAAATATCCGTTCCCTTGCTGCTATATTTATATTTAGCTTTTATAACTTCAGCGTAGAAAAGAATGAAGGAACTTTAAGGAGTGCGAAGCTGAGAAATAGTGAAATAACAGAACATTTAGGATTCTGCACCGCACCTGAACATCGGCCGATTTTCTTACACCAGGGGTGTCACATGAGTTTGACACGCGTGTCTTACATGATCAAAGTCAAAATAAAACTTGTGTAGATTTGACCAAATCATGGGATCTGAGTTCACGTAAACCATCCTGGAGTCATTGTTAACCCGGTACAAATAAATTAATATCACATTCTGCAGGATTCTCTTTAATAAGTAGCAATGTTTGAAAATTATTGGCAGAACTAAGTCAAAGGTTGGATTTTTATTAGAAGTGAGGGATCTTTTTTGTGCTAATCTTGATAAGAATGGACCAAGTTTAAAATAAACAATGTTCTGAAGAAGCCTGATAAGTTTTTTTAAATAAGCTCGATCAGATAAAAAGATAAACGACAGATTTTTATTATCCATACACAAAGCCTTGTTCAAAGAGATGGACAAAGAAACTCGTTATACATCATAATTCTGACTGATAACAAAAATATTGAGGATTTCATCGTCAGATGTAAAATGTGAAAACGTTTTTTGATGTTTAAACTTCACAGAGGAGAGAAATACGATAATTTATGGTGGAAATCTGGTCAAAAACATCTGCATCCACCAATAAATCCAGTCCTAGAGCGCATAAATCCAGCTGTGAAATGATCCAGACTTATTATTTATGTTTTACCTGCTCGGCACGCTTTGCACCGCGATGAAAGACAAAAATGATTGTCAGCTTTGTGGGAATAACAAAGTTCTGCAAAAGCTTCAGAGTCAAAGAGCTTGAATTGAAAAGAATAATAAAAATAGTTAGAACTTTACAAGCTCAAATAGTTTTATAATGTTATTATTTTATGTATTAGGTATTTTTTATATTTATGAATAATTATTTTCTTCTTTCAGCTGCTCCTTCTTCAGTGAACTAACTCGCATGAAGACTTGACGATTGTTTTTCTGCCGGATGCCCTTCCTGACACCACAGACACCGAGCCACCACGGCCTCTGTGTGGAGCAGAGCTGCTTCTAGGGCGCCCGGGGGAGCAGGTGGTGGGGGTTGAGGGCCTTGTTCAAGGATCCAGAGAGGGGCAAATGAGGGTGGAGGCAGGTGTGGGAGCTTCACCTTTCCCACCCAAATTTTGATGCTTCTCGGTCTGAGGAGTTGAACCGGCGACCTTCAAGCCCACCTTATCTAACCTCTGCGCCACCACTCCCCCGTATTTATGAATGAAACAAAGAAGAGAAACATTAAGAGCTGTGATGCTGGTCCTTTAGACGGCGAGCAGAGCGGGGGCTCATTTTTTTATTTAGTGAGGCAGATGACATTTCTTTAAAACACGAAAAAACAAACAAAATATTCTTTGTTCTGAGTGGAAGATGTTGATTATTACACAGCTCCGTCTCTTTCCACCCATCATGGGACTTTTTTGTGTGTCTGTCATCAGCCCATTGAGACTGGTGCAACCCCCCAGGTGGGACAGGACTCTGGTTTCTGCTCCCAGCTCAGCTGTTGTTGAAAAGCCAGCCGTCATCAATCAGGCGTCATAATGAAACAACATTATCACCCCAAGCAATCAAGATCCTTCTAGTTAAAAGATCAAAGTCACATCTGTCATGTCAACCTGACAGTTGGCATTTTCTTTACAAAACCCTTTTCATCTGATCCAGAAGCAGATTTTCAGATTAAATGTCTCGACGTCACACATTGCTTTCTTTAAACTAACTTTCAAATCAAAGTTGAACTGTAAATATCAAAGCATCGATTTGATCCTCGGTTTGTGTTCCCAGGTGAATTCAACACAGCTTAATGTTTAGCTGATAAACCGAACAAAAATATAAACGCAACACGTTTTGTGTTAAAACTGCACGTTTTAGAGTGGCCTCTTATTGTGGTCAGCCTAAGGCTCACCTGTGAGGTGGATGGATTATTTCACTGACACAGATTTACACCAGTCTGTCAACAGAATTTGAGAGAACGAGGCCTTTTGTTTACGTAGAAAAAGTCTTGGATCTTTGAGTTCAGCTCATAAAAATGGGAGCAACAACAAAAGTGTTGCACTGATATTTTTGTTCAGTGTAGTTTGATAGAAAATTTCCTGTAAATACGACATTTCTTTATCTGAAGAGTGACAACGTAAAACATCAGAGAGGAAAAACTGATGTGATGATAAAACTGCACATAGAGTGGCCTCTTATTGTGGTCAGCCTAAGGCTGACGTTGAAAAGTCCACATCAGACTTCTCTGTCAGTTCTACTGAGTTATAGTCATTTTTGTGTTAGCTAAATTGGATTAGTTATGGCCGCCATCTTGAATTAGGCAGACTTCAATATTTATTTATTTATTTGCTATGTGATGTCATCATATGTTGATGACATCACTGTATGTTCCTGTACGATGATGAAATTAGTTCTCTGCATTTAACCCATCACATGTGAGATACAGTCAGGTGGAGAGTGGGCAGCTATGCAGGCGCCCGGGGAGCAGTTAGGGATTAGGTATCTTGCTTGGGATTAACCTGTATAAATAAAGGTTGAATTTTCATTCATTCAACCTTTATTTCTACAGGTTAGTCTCATTGAGCCTCGGGGACTCATTTACAAGAGAGACCTGATTTAACAAAGAATGATGACAACAGTAGCCAATCCTAAAATAAGTTTACAAGTTGTGATTTTTTTTTTGTACAGCAAGTAGGTAAAATTAACAGGAAGTAGTTTATAAAAACAACATATGTGTATTAACTTTTTTTTTTTAATTGACAATAGAACAATACATAACATAAAAACCATACAAAACCAATGGCAATGACCATTTCACATTTAACATTCTTTTCAGATAAAATATTTTAAATGATCCTCCCTAACTCATAATACTTTTAGCAGAAGTATAACATATTGGAATAACAACTATTGGCAGCAGAATCTATTGACAGTTGAACAGGAAAAATAAACCAACAAGCCAACAGAACCACAGTAAAAGAAATAAAAATAAAACCTGGGGTTTATAGCAAATTAAATTCTGATATAATTGAGAAATGTTTCACTGAAGGGGCTGTAATATTTTTTAAAAGATTAACAAAATAATAAACTTAATTTTTTAAACGCTTTTACAATGTATATTGCATGTGTATTAACAACAAACAGGAAGTAGTTTGGATAAACAGGAAGTAGCTTAATAAAATTAAACATTTTGAATTTACAGTCAACAGGAAGTAGCTCAGATAAACAGGAAGTAGCTCAGATAAACAGGAAGTAGCTCAGATATGCTCAAGGACACCACAACCTGTGGGCATGGTGGGGAGTTGAACCTGCAACTTTCTGGTCCCAAGTCGGCTGCCCTTCCTCTACAACATTAGGCTGTACACAAAGAATTTTTATTCAAATCTGTCCAGAGACAAATATTTTGCTAACAGACGAATGCACACACACAGTTTTGCTTTGAGCGGAAGGTAATAAAGATATTCTTTAGCAACAAACGAGTGAATGATACAGAGAATAAATTATTGATGTACAAATGATAAATTTATCTTTCAAGGACTTTTGTTCTAACAAGTGACTCATCATTTGTGACTTTATTTGTTTATTAACTTAAACCTGCTTCATCCCTTTAATAACCAGATTATAATGTTTTTTGAATCCCTGTTTGCACAAACCCACTTAATCCACGGCTGTGAAAAAAGATGAAAAGATTTAAAGACCGTTTTACCTCTTTTAAGCCTTTTAAGCTTCATTTTGTTCGCAGCCAATAAACTCTCGTACGTTATTGGATTTGGTGCAGAAATAAACTTTAAACACATTAAACTGACTTTCCATTCATCACCATCTCTGCAGAACTGTCACAAGGTGAATCTGACACCTGCTTTGAATGTTCGATTTAAAGCTTTTAACGTTTTTGACTAAAATAATGAAAATACATTTTAGCCTAAAATCTGCTAAATTCATCAGGTTACAGCCATTTATTGTTTTTCAATGTCACTTGGCTTCGACAGCCATCTTGAGTTGAGTTGACTAAAAAATTTTAATTGTACATGAACACTTTTTGTAATTTCCTTAAAAATCCAGTGGTTCGTGGGATATTTTACTAACAGCTAGACACACACAAGCAAAACCATTATTATCTGCACAGAATTTCCATTTCAATTTAAATTTTTTCTTTAAACAAAGATTTTCCAGTCCCACCAACACAAAACGAACATCTATGTAAAATAAATCTTAAATCATCATCATCATCAGCAGCAGTTCCTTTTCCAGGACATCCTGGTAAAAGAGACTGATGAGCTCAATGGGTTTCTTCCTGGTAAAATAAAGTAATAAAAAACCTGCAGGTTGACTCACAGCACAAGGAGATGATGCACATGGCGTGCAGTTTGTTCTCGGAGCGGATGTAGGAGCGCATGCAGATGACAAAGACGTTGCCGAAGCAGGTGGTGGCGGAGACGACCCAGACGAAGACCCTCAGCACGATGTTGGCCAGCAGGTCCTCAAAAGACGAGATACCATCAGTGTTGGGCTTGCAGCTGCGGACGTGAGGCGCATAACCGCAGTACTGGAACTTCTTAAAGTAGCTACACAAACAGACAAAAGAAAAGCTCATGAGTAGAAGAAGGTTTACGGTGATATCAATATTTAAAAAATTAAATAAAAGATCCAGCATTATAATTTGGAGAGATTCTGAAAGAATATGTCAAGCTGTGTGGTTCTGGAGGTGATGGATCTAATTAGAAATAATACATTTAAATAGATTTTTGTTTCCTAACATTAAGCAGATTTTGCTCATAAAACTTTATTTAGAATATATTTAATAATCTGTAACGTTAACGATCGCCCTGTAACAACCACATGTGAGACTGTGGAGCCTCTGGAGACAAACTGAGAGGATGATACGACTTTGGAGGTGTTTCAGGCGTGATTGTGATGAAAGTGGAGCTGTGAGGGAGACGGGGACAATAACCATGACAGGGAGGACATTTCTTTACCGTTATCAGATCGTAACTCTCAAGAAGCCTTTAGCTTCATCTGTTTCAAGGAGCAAATGTGTGTGTGTGTGTGTGTGTGGGGGGGGGGGGGGCCCTCTGGTGTCATTTCCTTTGCTGTGTGACATTTGA
>NC_056501.1:1401322-1409078 GCF_014905685.2 Nematolebias whitei | reverse complement strand
ATCCATCCATCCATCCATCCATCTATCCATCCATCCATCCATCCATCCATCCATCCATCCATCCATCCATCCATCCATCCATCCATCCACCCACCCTGTCTGTCTATCTAATAAGATGAAAATCCTAATTAGAGGAGATTCAAAGAAAGAGCCATGTCCAAAGTTACATCATTTATTTTCTTACATCATTTTAAGACTCATTTTCTTTTCTTCTTTTAAAATGTGTTATCTCATTAAATGTTTGCCCATTTGTCACTTTAGAGTAGTTATGATATGATGGAAAAAACAACATATTTTCTTTCATTAGGCTGACAACTTTCCCTGCTTTCACCAAGACATGTATTAGTTTTTGTCCTTGGCTTGGATTTTAACTGAAAAGATCTGCGCTCATTAAGAAACGAAGAGGAAAATGCATTCTGACTCTAATGGAGTGAAACAACGAGACACATCGTTAGCACTCAGGAAAACAAAGTCAAACAAAAGAAAAGATGGTGATGAGCTAAAGCCAATAAGGCAAATACACACAGTATTATACAAGGTGTATACACTGAAAAAAGTTTTCAATGTGAAAATGAACTTTTATGTGTATTTCACTTTGTCTCCGTTTGTAGAAACAGTCCATCATTTATTCGCCCTCCCGAGTGAGATTTTCTTCACAACCAGCCATGCAATAACACAGAAAATGTTCATGCACTACAAGTTAAATTCAACTTTAAAACTATAAATGATGACATATATATCAAACTTCTCACTCCACCATTTATTTTTTAATAAGTATAATAAAAAAATAAAACAAATGTTACATTTATAATGAACTAAAGAAGAAAACAAGGTGAATCTAATATCCTTTTGAGGGATTTTGTTAATTTTGTGCAGAACATCAAACATTACGCTGAAATACATTATAAAAATAAAACAGACATTGCACTGGTCCAACATTAATCCCCTCCTAAAGAACATAACACTTATGGAGGATTAGGAATAAATAAGAGAAAATCACAGCATAAATGACTTTACTGAAATTTATTCAGGAATGAATTATTAACTAAATTGTTAGTTAAACAAACAGAATGGAAGCTAAAATCAGCAAAACAGCTTCTTCTTGCAGCTGTTTACTCTTCAGGGGTCCTCCTCCTTCATCTCACTCTGCCCTGCATGTCCTCAGTGTCCTCTACATCCTCTGTCCTCAGTATCCTCTACATCCTCTGTCCTCTGTGTCCTCTACATCCTCTGTCCTCACTCCAACTACCTCCATGTCCTCTCTAACTGCATCCATATATCTCCTCTTTGTCTTTTTCCTGGCAGCTGCATTTCTAACATCCTTCCCACTGTCCAGTAGCTAAAAGCTAAACTTATCTCAACTTAAGCTTAAAGTTAGAAAGCATAAGCTAAAAGGAGCCTAGAAAGCCAAAAACAGAACAAGTATACTGTAATATATTTCAGAGAACAATTATTTTAAATACCTGGAGGATCTTTATTCACACAATATTTTCCTATAAAACTTCATAGTTACAGTATTGAGTCATAGCCACTATCCCTGACAGAGCCGAACGTTTTGATGCAACGATTCACTGGACACCCAGAGAGTAAGGACTGAAGCAAAGCAGACTTTACAAGACTTGGGAACATTGACAGTGCTTTATTTACAGTGATAAGTTCATCAAAATGTGCAAGGGAGTATCTGGAACCAGTTGGTGCCATGGATTGTTGTGAGGGAGCAGGATCCAATGGTTGCAGCAGAAGAGGAGGAGGTGTAGGAGATGAGCCACAGGTGTGTCAGGCAAGTGGTTGGAAGACGGTAGAGACAGCTGACTCAGCTGAGCTGAGGCAGTCAACAAGAATCTCAGGGTTTTCACAGAGGAGTCGAGGATCAGGTGAAACACAGGTGTCAAGGCTGTAGCACGAAGAGAGGACAAGGTAAGTCTCTGCCATTAATTAGAATCACACAAGGGACTAGAAGCACAAATACTGTAAGACATGTAATGTTCCAGCAGGGAGGAGAGCTCTTCTGCAGCCTTATGCTCCTGGTGCTCATCAAGGGGATGGACCGCAGGTAGGGGCTGACTGGCGCCATCTTGGGAGTTCAGAGGCTGCAGAAAAACCTGAAGTCCCACAGATGTGTGAACAGGTAAAACCACAGAAATCCTGCACAGGTGTATGAGGGCCAAGCAATGCCATTATGATGCCATCAGTTCAGGCAAGCCCTCGGTAGTTTAAGACTTTAAGAATATTTTTAATGAGGACATTTCAGAACAAGCTTCATTCACTTGTATCAACACATATTTCTGAGTTGGTCATAACTAAACAGAAATATTGTGTCTGGTCCTTAATAACACCACCATCAGGTACAAAACCTTGTGAGGTTTAAACTCATGTCACCTAACTGACCAGTCATTTTCAACCTTCAGGACTTCTGTTTTTATTCAGCTCGATTTCTTTTTATAGACCTCATTATACACAACAACTGAAGACGTTTAAAATAAAAAAGTGTTTGCTTATGACGCACAAGAACAAAGTGAAGTCATTAGTTATACAGTAAAGTAAGAAATGCATGGCTTTGAATAAAGAGTGACCCTTTCTACCATGAGAAACACGTGAATTGAATAGAAACAACACACCCTGTTGGTAAACAGCTGTGTCGCTTGAACTTTGCCTGATGTCACTCCCTCCCTGTGTTTCTCCACAGACTCTGGGAAATTCAAATTGTTTTCTTTCAGGAAGAACACGATCGATGAGTCACAAGAAGTCAACAGCAAGTTTCACAGAAATCATTAGAGCTAACAGCAGATGGCATTCTGCCCCCCGCCACGAACATAGGACGTGACTTTTAATGAGACGTGTCAAGTTTGATGAAACATCTTTTAATCAGAGGTAACTTGTTAACGCTTTGTGTGATTGATTCCCTGTGACATCGCCTCACTTATCAATCATATGAAGTGCACTCAGGTCGTTTTCCTGAAAAGTTCTGCACACCTGGTGAAAGTTCATGGTGAGTTTCTGTTTGCACTTTACCGACTATTGCAGTTCAGAAATCTACATCGGTGGTACATCTTTGACAATACGAAACACACAAATGTTAATATTTGTCAAAGTTTTGACAGGAGAGATGACGTGCCAGCTTTGACACAAATTCCTAAATATTCCCTCCAGAAATAACTTTTATTTCCAGGCTGGTATTGCCTGTCAGAGATCTCTGGCCCCTTTTACTCTTTCTGGGACACACAATGGGATTCTTATTTGTGAAGCACCTGTTAATCCATCCCTGTGGCCAAAAAGCAATCAACCCCCCCCCCCCCCTATGTCTGGTGTAGATAAGTGCACAGACCGTTTGCCATGAGAAACCATCACTTTCCTCATAACGAGCCAAACAGACATTGATTTATTGGGGTCAGCTTCAATTTGTTGGTAGCACAACTGCTTCAACTGGCTGGCCTTATTCTGACACCCACCTGAGGCCACGTTGTTGCAGAATTTATAGACACATACATTGTGCATTTCTGAGACAGTCTGAAATCTGTGTACCGAGAAGGAACTGTGCTCCCTCGCTGTTCAGTAGAGCAGTCATCTCTGGCTGGGGGATTTTGTGTTTGTTTCCACTTTATGTCCTCTCAACCTTTTGCATGTTTAGGCAAAAATGCTGCTGTTCAATATCTAAAGTCTCCTTTGGATTATAAGGCCCAGTCTGGCCTAGACTGGTCAGACCCGGGTTCCGCCCTGGGTTTTTAGTGTTGGCATTGGGGGTCTGGTCCAGGTCCAGCTCCATTTTTGGAACCCAGAGACCTGGGGTTCTATTTGGGCCAGGCTGGTGCTGCAGATTTGACATCAGCAGACTAATGGCTATTGATAGGTCCTCTGGCCCGGGGGTGGGGGTTCATGCCTCAGATGAGTCATACCTACAGCGACAGCTCCTTACCAACGTTTCCTTTAGCTACTTGCTTCTGTCAGACTGTGTCATAGAGAGCTCCTGTTTGTCTTTAGAAAAGACGGCAATGCAACAGATCGCACCAGAGTCCTGGACAAACAACCAGGTGAGATCTGGGCCATCTTGTTATGACGATCCCGCCCAAATTGAGGCGGCTTTCTGCTGAAAGCAAACAAAACCAGAGTCGAGGAAGACCGGAGCTGGGCCGACTGTGGCTGGCCCAGGCCGGACCGGGCTTTACAATGTATAAGAGGCATAAAAATGTTGAGTCCGATCGTCTGGATCAGAGCTCTGCAACCTTTTGGATCAAAGAGCCATTTCTGCCCCTTCACTCAATAAATAAAAACGAGCCCAGAGCCACCAAACCTGATACAACTGTGATGATCAAACTGAGGTAGTTGGAGGGGTTTTTTCTGACCAGTGAGGGTGACAGTTTAAAACTAATAATCAATAATGAATTTTAACATTTATTGATATTTTTACATTTTGGGACAAATAATAAGTCTATGAAGTAAAGAAGTAAAAACTTTTGAACTCTGCAGTGGCCTTTTATGTAAGGAGAAACTGTGTCCCATTTTGAAGGAATAAAGCAAAAATAAATAAATAAATAAACAAACAAAGTAGTGTTGCTCAAACATTTAAAGAAAATTTACCAAAAACAGCCTTTTTTGTTGTGGGTATAAAAACCAGAAGAATTAAATTTCCTGTAAGTTTTAGTCAAAGCTTCACAGAGCCGCAGATGAGGGACTAAAGAGCCACATGTGGCCCCAGTGCCACAGGTTGCAGACCCCTGGTCTGGATGGATTCTTCTTTGTTTAAATGTTTCGTCTTTAATCCAAAGGACTTCTTCAGTCTGAGGAGCTGCAACAAACTCTGTCTTATTAACAGCCCCTTCTCATGGTGGATCAACCAGTTTGCTGCTGACAGCCAAAACTAGTTGTTCACTTGATAAAGGAGGACCATCAACCTAACAACTGACCGTTAGTGCCCTGGTGGCCGCTTGCTATTCACAGGGGGGTAAGTGATACTAGCAATAACAGCATTATAAGACGGGGCAGTTGGACACTGAGGCTCCGCCCCTGTTTAATGATGGACGGTTTCTTTTCACAAAGATGGCCTCCTTTACTCCTCTCTCAAACCATCGTTCCTCTCTGTCCAGGATGTGAACATCTTCATCCCTGAAAGAGTGACCGCTGGCCTGGAGATGAGTGTAGACCGCAGAGTCCTGGCCTGATGATGTTGATCTTCTGTGCTGGTCCATCCTTTTGGCCAGTGGCTGTTTAGTTTCCCCGATATAAGACTGATCACCCTCCTGACACTGAACAGCATACACAATATTACTCTGTTTGTGCCGGGGGACTGGATCTTTGGGGTTTAAAAGCCACTGGGTCGTTGTGTTTAAAAAATAAATATCTTTGTTTCTCTGAAGCTCCTGCAACACATGGAATGACCACTGGTCTGGGTTCCTCCTTTTCACCTGATGGCTGGCTGGATGGATGACTGGGCTTTCTCATACTCCACTCCTGGAACACCTTGCAAGAGGATCTGATGTTGTCGACTTGGACCACTCAAAGGGATTTTAAACAACTGTTAAGCTTATTGCAAAAACCAATGCAGACGTGTTCCTGTTTTTAGTATTTTACATAGTTTTATAATGTAGCTTGTTTTTCATCATTTATTTACTTTTCACTTTATATGCTTTAATATGATTGTCTATTGTTGTTCACGTCATCTGTGTTCTTTGTTAAAGACAGATCTCTTGTAAATGGGTCCTCATGATTCAATAAGACTAGCCTGTATAAATAAAGATTGAATGGGTCCTGTTTGGGTTTCTTCTCTGCTTTCAGGAAGACCCAGTTAGGATATCCACATTCCAGGGCCCGTCTTGTGTGGGATTTTTTCTTTTGCCTGGCTCCTGAGTTAGTGGGAACTCTGTCTGCTCTGTGGTACAGAGGCCTGATGGAGTCAGGACTCTACCAAAGAGCGGTCTACATTCATCTGCAAGCCAGTGATCACGTTCAAGACGTGCACATCCTAGAGAGGAACGTATGTTTGAGAGAGGAGTGAAGGAGCCATCTTTGTGAAGAGAAACCATTAAACAGGAGTGGAGCCTCTGTGTTCAAATGCCCCTCTCTTACAATGCTGTTATTGCCAGTTCAGCTCTCTGTGAATAGCAAGCGGCCATCAGGGCACTAACGATCAGTCGGTCCTCATGTGGACAGCTAGTTCTGGCTTTCAGCATCAAACTGGCTGATCCACTATGAGAAGGTGCTATTTATAACACTGAGTTTGTTGCAGCTCCTCAGACTGAAGAAGTCCTTTGGATAAAAGACGAAACGTTTCAATAAAAAAACTTTAATCCATCCAGAGGATCTGACAGCTTTGTTAGATTTGTTATGCTCTTTCAATGGCTTTATTGTTTAAATAAGAACGATAATGTGCTTTTTTTTTTTTTTTTTTGCGGCTATTAAATAAAAAAATGTTTGTGGAAGACTTCCGTTTGATAAAGTTATATTTTGAGACTTCAAAATAAAGCAGGCTTGTCGTCGTTTCTAAAAATGAAGCCGTCTCCCTTTGAGTTTTATTTTGAAGTTCTGTACCGGAAACTGTACAGCCCTAGCCTGTTCCACCGGTCACGGTTTAGCTAGCGTTAGCTGGAAAAAGTGAAAAAATTTCATTTAAAAAATGTCTCACCCAACACCCTCCGAAAAGCCTTCAAACCCCGAGAACCCCCGCGTCTTTTTCGATGTTGACATTGATGGAGAAAGAGGTCAGGACGTTTTAAATTTAACTTGTTTCCGTCTTCTCTAACAGCTAGCTTGCTAGCCGTGTGTTAGCACACTCCGGCAGTTTCCACCGAGTCCTAGAAGCTCATTTACTCACTTCATGCACAACAAGTCACTTACTACATTTAAAGTTAATCAACGGAATATGTTTGTGAATACTGTAAGCTGGGTGTTGATTTGTTAGAACTTGTGTTTCACAGAACCACGTGTAGTTCCTAATAATAGTCAACCAGACACAGTCGGTTTCTGCTAAACCATTTAAATAATCTGAACTGCTTGGAAAATCTGCCCTAAACACAAATTAAGTGAGCAAGTTTGAAAACGTTTTGGCACTTTACTCTAGCATTCAGTCATGTTAGCCTATTTGATGGAAACTACTTCCATAATTATGTCAGGGAAACAATTGTAAGATTCATAACTGGCTGTAACTACCGTACTGCACCCAGTATTCACTGTTTAACTGGTCACCATTAACTTCACACAGACTCTCACTGGTACATTTTCATCTTTAAATCACTTCCTGGTCTGCTGCCTTCATACATCGCCTCCTACATGTCTCTGTGTGAGTGCAGCTACAGCGTGCGCTCTCAGGACATCATTACCTGCAGTGTTCCCTCAGTGCGAACTGACTAGAATCCGCTCCTGTTTCCTGGAATATCTTGCTAAAAGATCTGAAGCTCTCGACCTTGACCTCTCTAAGAGGCTTCAAACATCTGCTAAGTTCCTGGAAAAACCAACGCAGACATGTTCCTGTTTTTAGTTTTCTACATTCTAGCTGTTTTTTCGCTATTTAATTATCCTTTTAATTACCATTTTATTTTCACTTGTTTAAAACAATAATAATTAATTTGTACGCATCCTGTATGATTGTCTATTGTTGTCATCACTCTTTGTTAAAATCAGGTCTCCCTGGTAAATGAGTCCCTGAGGCTCGTTGGGATTAACCTGTAGAAATAAAGGTTGAACAAATAAGACAAATGATTCAACAAGAGGATGGAAGCTTGAGTGAGTTCATGGAGGCCGAGATGGTGTAGAGGCAGGGCAGCCG
>NC_056501.1:1396315-1401222 GCF_014905685.2 Nematolebias whitei | reverse complement strand
ATATATGTAATAAAATAAACTACTATTCCTACTAATATTCCTATTTGCGGTTTTTCACTTATTGCGGGTCTTCAGGGTACGGATCCTCACGATAAACGAGGGACTGCTGTAGTGTATAAAACAGTAAATCAGTAAATCAGCTGTAAAACAGGTTGAAATGCTAAAAACAAGAACATATTTGCTTTGATTTTTCTACTGACATTATCAAATGTTTGGAACCCCTTAAAGAATCTCAAGAGGACAACTTCAGTTCCTGTTGCCAGGTGTTCCAGGTGCAGGAGCTGAGTAGGAGAAGGTCTTTTTGCCAAGTTCAGTCTGCACTGAGGGAACGCTAGCCTGAGAGCGCACGCTGTAACTGCACTGACGGCGTGACAAGTGTTTCATTTACTTCTTTACTTCAGGGGGCCTAGTTTTATTTTCAAAGTAGTTTCATGCTGCAGTCTCAGATCAATCCAGAAACAGATTTCTTGGTACAACTGAAGGTTTGTATCTGATATTCTGGCATCCTAGTTTGTAGAGTTCCATAATCTTGTTGTTTTTTTTCAATGATAGGAATTTAAAAAAAAAATCAGAATCATATTTGTGATAGTATCTATTTTTGCCATCACAATAATTTATCCTCCACAGTTTGTGGGAGTTCATCTTGTTTTATTCCTTTGCATCTTTATCCAAACTGAATCTTTCAGGCAGCAGTCAGACACTTTTTTGCGTTAGAGATTTATAGCACACCTGAGTTTTTGGAGTGAGGAATTCAGTTCAATATCCTCAGCTGACATGAAGATGAATCCAAATATCACTGCTTGCCTTCGTTGCTGCTCAAGTATTGATTCTTTAATGCTCTAAACCTTGACTAATGTCCTCGCCCGACGTGTCAGCGAACGGTGGTCCTGCAGGTGCACAGCAGTTTATCTACAAATGTTTGCTATCGCTCTTTGTTGTGACTCCTGCTTCATTTTTTTGCACCGCTCGGAACATCTGAGGACTTTTTCCTCTCGTCGTTTGTGGTGTAAGACCCGAGCGAAGGCCCCTCCCCCTCGCTCTGCCTCCACTCCAGAGCCTGTCAAACCAGATAAGGCAAATTGCTGGTGTCTGTTCTGTAGTCGTGTCCTCCTGCCCCTCCATTCTCTGTTACAAGTGGATATGCCTCCCCCTCAATCTGCAGCTTGTCTCTATCTCGGGTAACATAGCCGGTACTTATTGGACACAGCCAAAGTTCAGCAAGGTGGTATCTCTGAGGTGCATTACTGCAAGGCTCAAACAAACGCAGCATTTTAGGTACTGAGGGGTCTTTGGTCTGCTTTTAGCCTCAATCAGGATCAGTGGGACCTGGGTGGCGGCTTCACAACAACACAAAGGGGAACAAAGAAGGACAGGGTGCAATTAAGACACACTCTCATTTGTCCCCGACCACTCTGTGCACTCGCCATGTGTCACCAAGATGACATTGCTCAGGGCGCTCCAGTTTTTTATCACATATGGAGGCTCAGCCTTGCATCGGCACCATTAATCATCTCGGAAGCTGTGATGTCGACGTTAAAGAATTATTTTTTATTTCACACCACATGATTCAAATTAGCCTTTTATCAAACAAATTATTACCTCCTGCAATGTCTTCGAGGAAGGAATGAATTCAGTTTGGGGCAGCACTGAGAGGAATTATGATTCCTCCATGCCGGCAGCAGGCAGAGTTTGTGCAGATGACATTTTGCCCCTAACTCAATATTTCATGTAATGACTCCTCTCCTGGTTTTCTATTTGCCACATTATTTCTTATATAGGAAAATGGACTTTAGCTTTCCCCACCTCTCATTTGCTTTCATTTTTATGAATATTTACATCTTGGATATCACTCCCTCCAGGAAATAGACACCAGCGTAGTTTTATTGATCTGAACAGCATTTAAGTCACTCTGCGTGGTCATCAAATCCACAACGGCTCAAAATACATAACAATGTACAAAATATACATATTCACACAAATCTGCACAATGAAACACAACTACACATGCCTTTAGATGTTTTATATTTTAGCACTTTGAGATTGTAAAATGTAAAGTGTAGTACAAATTGAATAAATTATTATTATTATTAATATTATTATTATTACCTCACTGGCTGCACACAACCCAAGAGGGAATGAGTCCGCGGGAACAAAAGTAAATCTTCAAAAGAAACTGGGCAGCGTGACCTCTTAAACCTTTAGGCACAGCATCAGACTTTTCATGCTGCACATCTTGGAGGAGGGTTGCAACAACTTAAAATGTCCCCAGTGCAACATAGCACTGAACAATGGTTCCTACACGGTGTAACTTGCAAAATAGATCAGTATTAATAAAAATAAATAATGCAAGTAAAAAAACATTTCAAATAATGACTTAAATAATATTTATAGCAGTTAAATTTGATTATTTTCAGTGTTTCTTATGATGTGAGTGAATTTAAGTCACTTCCTGTTTAGCTTTTCCTGAGTTTTCAAAAATAAGGTCAATGCTGCGTGACGTGCTGCTTGTGCAACAGAGACAACAGGTTGCGTCTCTTCTCACTACACCGGGACGGCAGTGATTGCTGCCTTCACCCAACTTCTTCTAAGATTTCAAACCCTCCTCCACGCGTTCATTTTTCTAATCGACGAGCAGCCACGTCCCAAACGACTGATGCACTCAGCTGCCATGCTTACACTTTGACTTCTCCGCTGCAAAAAAAAAATCTGTCAGGGGACTTTGGTGCAGTCTGTGCAGAACAACAGAACTTTGAGAATAAATTGTTTTCCTGCAGCTTTCTTTGGGGAAATCACATCATAGTTTGTGAGTTCCCATCCAGAGTAAGATGTGCAAAATATTTATGAGTCCATGTTCGTGGACTCCAAAGCCTTTTTTAGTGGTGACACTGTAGGAGTCTCCCTCCACAGCCCGGAGCTCTGGATCGTCAGAAGCCAAATTCCCATCAGTTGAGCTCTCCAGCTGAGACACCACAAGCTTGATCCTTGCAACAATCATCAGCAGTAATGTGTCATGGCCAAGTGTCCTTGAGGGAAGAAAGCTGAACCTTAATCTGCTCCCTCTAAGCTGGCGGAAGACATTGTGTGTGAGAAAATCAAAGTGAAAGAGTCCAGTGTCAATAGAGGGTGTGGGAGTGATGGTGGGGGGTAGTTGATTGATAGCTGTGTTTAATCTATTCCATTACACTGTCTAATAGCCTTTAGGAAGGCTTGTGTGTACAGTAAACCGTGATGGAAGTGTAAATGGAAAGACCATATTGGATTGCTTGAATGACTTCAGCATCATTTTTTTAAAGTTGACTGTCTGCCAAATGGTGACATGGCTGTAGTGCTAAAACTGATCCATGTCCTCCGCGCTGCACATTGCATCATGCTTATAAGAAACATCCTTATCTTTGCAGCGAATGCCGAGAAGTCCTTACACAGACAGACATTAAAATTCAGATGAAATGATGCAGCTTATTAGTCATCTTTGATGTATAACTTCCCTCTCTCTGGGCGCAGCATCAACCGTTCAGCTCACCGAGTGTTTTCATCGCACCGGGTGTTTCTTTCAGCGTGCCAACGGACGGATCACGGTTCAATTAAAGTCCCAAGGTCACACGTTTCCACGCGTCGCACAGAAAGCCCTGTCCTGGACCTATTTGTCTTGCTTAGAGGCTCGTGTTTAATGCTGTCGGAAACAAAAGACGAATTGGTCGGATCGCCGAGGGTCCCCGCAGTCTGTGTCTTCATTTGAATTTGTCCTTCAATCAGCTAAAATCAATGACAGGAACTAATCAGAGAGAGGCAAGCTGAACACTTGATTTCACTTCTATTGAGGGTTACGATGGCTTACCGCATGGCTCTGTGGGCGAACGGCATGATGTGGCCATCCAGTGGTGTCACAGATCCACTAATTAGGACAGAGGCAGAGAGAATTCACCCAAGTTGCTGGGTGAGAATAATTAAGTGCTCTTCTCTCCTCTTCCTCCCTTTGAAGAAAGTCTCACCATACACATGTGCCCCACCTCCATAAAAAGCCAGTTCTATTTGCTCTTGTTAAAAGTATGAATCTGTTATGACTCACGTTTACAGAGTCCTTCAGTAAAATGTCTGGACGGTGATGTAGGGGCTGTCCACATCTACATACTGTATTTATGTTTACTGCCTCTCTGTGGCTCGAGGAAAACGGCTCCCTGTCAAGTAAGAGAACATCATTTTACATAAAATATACTTCAGCTTTACAGAGCGTTTCCAGTAATCCGCCGAGGCAGTGACACCGCTCCACAATCCTGAGATATATCAGTTGAATTGATGGCCAGAGCGCTGCCTGTGTTCCCTGCTCCATTTAAAACCCATCACTGTGTGAGCGTCACTTAAAGGGACAGCTTGTTGCTTTGCCTCCGTTGTTTTAAAGTACGATTATGTGGACTGCTCACGGGCGCTCAGTGTTTTATCTGCAGCAGTCCAACATGAGAAATGCTCGTCAGGGAGTCGAGCTAGCAGCTTTACAGCAGGTTGAGTTTGCAGAGCGGTTTCTGCAAAATGAAACTCAGAGGCAGAAAATGACGATAAAACAACGTTTGAATCGTTTCCTTCAGTTTAACACGTCACCCGTTTGTCTCTGTTGAACAGAACGTCCTACGTGTTGTTAAGTGTCTGATGATGTGACCTGCTGCTGTTCTGCTGCAGCTCCCAGTTCTGAAGGTCAAACTCATCCATCCACCCATCCATCCACCCATCCATCCATCCATCCATCCATCCACCCATCCATCCATCCATCCATCCATCCCTCCTTCCATCATCTATCCAGCCATCCATCCACCCATCCATCCACTCATCTATCAACCCATCCATCCATCCATCCATCCATCCATCCATCCATCCATCCATCCATCCATCCACCCATCCATTCATCCACCCATCCA
>NC_056501.1:1391208-1396215 GCF_014905685.2 Nematolebias whitei | reverse complement strand
TGTATATATATATATATGTATGTATATATATATATATATACATACATATATATACATATACAATACATATATATGTATATATATATATATATACATACATATATATACATATACAATACATATATATGTATGTATACACACACACACACACACACACAGTGTCTTCCCCTGCTCAGTCAACATTTCATCTTGATGTCAAAGGTCATTCTTCTAGTACTTTACATGAGTCCACCTCCTCCCACTCCTTCCTAGTCTCTGGTTCAGATTTATACTTTATGAATAATATGAGTGGTACTCTCTGTGATTTGTGTCACCAAATTCAGGAGCTTTTGATTTAAGAGTACCTGAAGAATTTACAGAGGCTTTAAGTTTAATGAGGATTATGAGGAGGGTGTTAATCTTTGAGACAGCTAGTGCAGGTCTTAATAACATCAGGATCAATAATTTGTTCAATAAAGAGCAGTTTTATGTACATCGGTTGTCAAATTTGATTTTACAGATGATTTACATCAAGACGTGAGTGTAATTAGGATTTTTTTTTAATTCTCCCCCCTTGTGAACTGCTACCCACAGGTGAATGGACGAAACATTCTCTCTGTTGATTACGACCGCACCCTGAGGACGGAGAAGATTTATGACGACCACAGGAAGTTCCTGTTAAAGATCATATATGACACTGCAGGCCACCCCGTCTTGTGGATGCCCAGCAGCAAGCTGCTGCCGGTTAATGTGAGCCGCACAAGCAGCGGGCAAATCAGCGCCCTGCAGAGAGGTCCTACCACTGAGAGGCTGGAGTACGATGGCCAGGGTCGCCTGGTATCCAGGGTGTTTGCGGATGGGAAGATATGGAGCTACACCTACCTGGAGCAGGTGAGGAAATAACGTGCCCAGCACAAATCACTGCAGGGATATGTTGTGCGCTGGGCTGCATTTGACCTCCACAAATAAGATTCAAACCTTCAATTTATTCTTTGTTTCTCAGGATTATCAAGTTAATAATGGCTTCATGTAGTTTTTTTTTACTTCATAACAATAGAATAATTAAAGTACACGTGTTTACATAAAAAAATAAAATAAACTCCATTGTGTGTGGACTGTTCCAACCAAATGGCTGGCTGTAACATTTATGCTTTAAGGGTTTTAAACTTGTATTTCCATTGTCTGGTGCTCTTATGTCACTTTAACAATTGCTGTAAAGCCAGTTTTCACTTGATGGACAATAAAGATTTAAATTGTTAGGACACTGATTTGAACCTCAGATTAAATTTATTAAAAATTAACACGTTTTATCACATGTGTCATTCATGAAAATGAGTGTAAGGTAGAACTCAGTGGCACCTTCATCCATTTTCTTTACCCACTTTCTTTCTGGGTCACGGGGAGCTGGTGCCCATCTCAGTCACTGAGCGAGAGGCGGGGGACACCTGGACACGCCGCATGTCCATCACAGGGACACATAGAGACAAACGAGACAACCATTCACTCTCTCTCACCTAGGGACAATTCAGAGTTACCATCAGTCTAACATGCATGTTTTTGGTCTGTGGGAGGAAACTGGAGCAGCTGGAGAAAACCCACGCAGCACGGAGAGAACATGCAAACTCCCCCCAGAAATGTGTCAAGCCAGTAGGTGATCCTGCGACCGTCTCGCTGAGAAATGACAGCTCTAACCACGGCTCCGCTCTGCTGCCTTCACGCATTGTTCAGATTAAAAACGCAAACGTATAGTATTATTCAGTAAATGCAGAATAAAACAATAAACTCTTTAAATAGCCGTGTGTCTAATATATATTAATATTCATCGTTTGTGCTCAAAGAGGACTTATAGATGAGGTTAGAGAGGACATGGAGGTAGTTGGAGTGAGGACAGAGGACACAGAGGACTCACTGTGGAAAACCCTAAAAATGGAACAGCCAAAATAAAAAGAACAAACTCGTACATTTAGTCACTCAACAAGAATGCAACGGCCTTTAGGTCACTTGAAAATATTTGTAGAAACTGTTAAAAATGTGTTTATTTTTTATAAAGTTATTTACGCAATGACTTTTCAGAATGCTTTAAAATCCCAGGGGTCACTGCTGCTGGATGAGACCAGTTCAGGTTCAAAACACAGAAACACACGTTGCATCCACACTTTGGTTTTGAATGAATCCGTTAATATGGGAGAACATACATTTAAATGATGTAAAGGTGAGCCAAAAAGTTTAATAATGGTTGAAGAAATGTACGTTGACGTTGCAAAATTTCAAGATGAACTTTTGAGATGGTGCTGAGTGGTTGTGCAAATAACTGGCAGACTTGTATGTAAGATTAGTGACTTTGTGGCATACATTTGTAATGAGATTGGAATAAAATGTGTATGTTTTCAGACTTTTTGACTTTATTTCACTATCATGTTAGCTAAAGCACACTTCCAAGGCTCTAAAATGTAACCATGTAAATAAAGCTAATTAAAATTTTTAAATAAATAATTTTTTAGTCTTTACGTAATGCAGTTCTCATCCCTTTTCATATGCCAGATCCCATCAGTGCTTCAGGTTTGTCTCGATCTTTAGAATGGCTCTTTGTTATATACAAAAAGAAAGTGATTTTTTAAAGCACACACACACAAATAAAAAAATAAAACATTAGTGCCAGGCCACATTTTGGCATTACATGTCAAGCAACAAACCAAAGTACATTTCTCATCATTTCTTTGAGTAAGATTTAATAGCTTGCACAAAAATTATCAGCAAAAAGAGCATGCAAAGTTTTTTTATACATTTTATTTTCCACTTCTGGATTCTTCCTGTCATTGCGTGACCTAGAAAGGCCATGTCAACACTGACATAAGTAACACCGGGGACTCGGGGAGCACAGGAAACCTCAGTGTTGCAACGCATGACTGGGCATGACATTTTAACAGAGAGGGTGGTGAACCTTTGTGAGACAGTGCACACTTAAATTCATATTCTCTAAATTGATCAAGCAGCTCTGGGTACTGAGGGATTAGATGGTGTATTTAACAGATGCATTAATGTGCCTCTTTAATTAGTTAAAATGTTTAAAAGAATCTTCTACAGTTAACAGAGTGTATTTTCTTGGCAAACCTCGTGTAGCGTTTCTGTGTTTTTTACAACAAGTGTCACTTCTCTCTTCCTTCTACATGTTTTATACACGCCGTTTCACCTTTTCTCAAAGCAAGAAATTCTGTCTGGACTAACTTTGCATTATACATATATTATGTAGAGACATGACTGAAACAATGCTCTGTACTTTGCTTCTTTCCTCCTAGTCCATGGTCCTCCTGCTCCACAGCCAGCGTCAGTACATATTTGAGTTTGACTCACTCGAACGACTTTCTGCTGTCACCATGCCGAGCGTAGCCCGCTACACCATGCAGACCATTCGTTCAGTGGGCTACTACAGGAACCTGTACAACCCTCCAGAGAGCAACGCCTCCGTAGCAGTGGACTACAGTGAAGATGGCCTCCTACTAAGAGTAGCTCACCTTGGAACAGGCCGTAGAGTCCTGTATCGGTACCGTCGGCAGAATAAGCTCTCTGAGATCCTGTATGACAGCACACGGGTCAGCTTCACTTATGACGAGACAGCAGGTGTGCTGAAGACCGTCAACCTGCAAAATGAAGGTTTCATCTGCTCCATTCGGTATCGGCAAGTGGGCCCTCTGGTAGACCGGCAGATTTTTCGCTTCAGTGAGGACGGCATGGTCAATGCACGCTTTGATTACACCTATGACAGTAGCCTGCGTGTCACCAGCGTTCAGGGTGTTATCAATGAAACTCCCCTACCCATTGACCTATACCAGTTTGATGACATCTCAGGAAAAATTGAACAGTTTGGAAAGTTTGGTGTCATTTATTATGATATAAATCAAATTATATCTACACCAGTTATGACATACACAAAGCATTTTGATGCACATGGACGGATCAAAGAGATCCAGTATGAGATATTTCGCTCACTGATGTACTGGATTACTTTCCAGTATGACGATGTGGGAAGAGTAACCAAGAGAGAGCTCAAGATTGGCCCCTTTGCCAACACCACCAAGTACAGCTATGAGTATGATGTGGATGGCCAGCTTCAAACTGTATACTTAAATGAAAAAGTAATGTGGCGCTATACATATGACCTAAATGGAAATCTACACTTGTTGAATGCCGGAAACAGCGCCAGGCTTCTGCCTCTGCGGTATGACTTGCGAGACCGCATCACCCGCCTTGGAGATATCCAGTACAGAATGGATGAGGATGGTTTTCTTCGTCAAAGGGGAGCAGAAATTTTTGAGTACAACTCCAAAGGACTCTTGGTACGGGTCTACAGCAAGAGCAGTGGCTGGACAATTCAGTATCGCTATGATGGACTTGGACGTAGAGTGTCAACAAAAACCAGCTTGGGCCAGCACTTGCAGTACTTCTATGCAGACCTGAGCTACCCAGCAAGGATAACTCATATATACAATCACTCCAGATCAGAGATAACTTCATTCTACTATGACCTCCAAGGTCATCTGTTTGCTATGGAGATCAGCAGTGGAGAAGAGTTCTACATCGCTTGTGACAACACTGGCACACCCCTGGCTGTCTTCACCAGCAATGGACTTTTGGTCAAACAGCTCCAGTACACTGCATACGGTGAAATATATTTTGACTCTAACCCTGACTTCCAGCTTGTGCTGGGGTTTCATGGAGGACTATACGATCCACTGACCAAACTGCTGCACTTTGGAGAGCAGGATTACGACATAATGTCTGGCAGGTGGACCATTCCAGATATCTCAGCTTGGAAACACATTGCCAAAGAGCCAGCGCCTTTTAATCTGTACATGTTCAGAAACAATAACCCAATCAGCAAAGTCCATGAACTGAGAGAGTATGTTGCAGGTAAGATTTAGTCTTTGTCAAAGGCACTCACATTTTTTTTTTTTAACTAAAAGGATCATCTGTTTTCTATAATTATATATATATATATATATATATATATATATATATATATATATATAT
>NC_056501.1:1387746-1391108 GCF_014905685.2 Nematolebias whitei | reverse complement strand
TGTCGTATGACAGAATGTCGTATGACAGAATGTCGTATGACAGAATGTCGTATGTCAGAACGTCGTATGCCAGAATGTCGTATGCCAGAATGTCGACCTTTATAAACGCAGCAGCGTGCGTGAGCTGAAAACATCGTTTCTATATCACGACGAACAGAAGCTGAAGGAGGAACAAGCTCGAGTCTCAAACAACAAAAGGCCGGTGGAAGTTGCAGCTGGACGTTCTGTCAAAATGGTTTATTCACATTTTTCAAACATTCAGTGTAAGAAAAACATTCAACTACCACATTTTTCGTTGTATAAGTCACAATTTTTTTGCATAAATTAGCATGTCCTGCGACTTATACAGCGAAGCGATGCATTTATGTTATTTTCCATATTTATAACTGAGATCTGATGATTTCATTCATTCCGACATGGAAAATATTGAACACTACCATTTTTAGCCACTAGAGGGCGCTCGACTAATGTGGCAAGCCAAGCGTCTCATTAATTGTAAAAGTGGCTATTAATGAGACACTTGGCTTGCCATACAAACACCTTCGGCTCGCTGCAGAACTCGAGGAGCAAACATCAAATCAGCTGCATTTCTCCGCGCCGCCCAGGCGAAGTGCAGCTGATTTGACCATTTAAGTCATTTATTATAAGGAAACGTTCAACACAGACGCCACGATGTCGAGCAAACAAATAATTGTTTTTAAATGTTAAATTCTCGTTGTATGTCGGTACAATGATAATAAAGTTTATTCTGATTCTGATTAAAGTCCTCCCGTGCACGCCATTTGACAGCCAATCCATTTTTGGCACAACACCGGCCCATGTTTCCAGGTTGTCTGCGGCGACGCACAACAAATGTGACGCGTCAGCGGTGACGAATAATAAATGCAACGTTTACGGCAGCAAGTACGGTAATGGTCTTAGTGAAATGAAGTTTAAAAAAATGCAATAGATTCAATTCTCTTGTCTCGTTCAGCAGCTAAGATGAAACCGATGGGTGTTTTCAGCTGCTTCCTTTGGCAGGAGTCACATGCAAGAAGTGTTTGTCGGCTGTTTTACACCGGACTCCTTTCCTGAAGCAACCAGAGCTCAGACAAAACCGCAACACTGAGCGACCACAGCCCCTTGAATAAAGTAAAAAAGACCACCTACAAAACAGATATAATCATAATACAACCAAACAAGACTCTTACGCACACGCATACAATTTAAAACGTACATACCGGTACATACTGTAGTACAGAGTATACAATAAACACGCACAGGTGGAGATTTAAAGTATAGATGTAGAAGAGTCTGCAGCGTTTTAATGACTTCAGTACTTTAAGCCTGAAGTCGAGGGGTACACGGTTGTGAAGCGGGTACTTCATCAGTACGGACTGCAATGTCATGAAGTCTGGTCAAAAAGGCATAAAATAAAAAGATGCATCAATATTTTTACATTTTAAGACAAAAGAGAAAAAAAAAGATTAATGTAAAGAAGGAACAAATAAATATGCTGAAGCATGCTCAATAGTCCACGCAGAAAAACCTAAAAAAAAAAAAGGCCCAGCACAGAAGAGCATCATCATCATCATCATCAACTCTGTGGTCTACACTCATCTGCAGGTCAGAGGTCACTCGTTCTGAGGCCATCTTTGTGAAAAGAAGCCGTCAATCATTAAACGGGGCGGAGCCTCCGTGTCCAACTGTCCCCCTCTTACAATGCTGTTATCGTTAGTATCACTCAGCCTCCTGTGAATAACAAGCGGCCATCATGGCACTAACGATCAGTCGTTAGTGCCATGATGGTCCTTCATCATGTGAGCAGCTGGTTCTGGATGTCAACAACAAACTGGATGATCCACCATGAGAAGGTGCTGTTTATAAGACTGAGCTGAATACAGCACCTCAGACTGAAGAAGTCGTCTGGATAAAAGACGAAAGGTTAACCTTTTTTTTTTATTCCATCCAGAGAACCTGATGCAGGCCAGTCTGAGTTTACTTTATAAATGTGGAGAACTCAGTCATCTTACGTTAAAGTAATAAAACATAAAGTTAAAGTGAGCGGAGCTATTAAAGTACTAGCATGATGTAGTCGCCATCATTGACAGATCTGCAAAAGGAAAACTGCTGAAATTCAGCTGGATGTAAAGGGCCCCTGCAGAGGGGCCAACGAGCCGAAGGTTGCAGACCTGACCTACAGAAACAGCCGAACATGACAAGACATTTAATCTCTACGTGCACTCAGTGTGCATGCTTTGTTTGCACCGAGTGCGTACCTGCATTCAGACCTGCATGTTGCCTGAAACATGATGGAGTTGTGCCGTTTACCTCAAAGCCTTTGAGCCAAAGTACACGAAGAGCTCCTTGCCAAGAGTGTCCAGCCCGGTGTACCGACAGCCGAGAAAACTGCCAAACGCCTCATTTGTCCTGGGACCGTGTTTCTACAAACAGACACATTGAATTAGTGGCAGTGGAGTAAACAACAACATTATGTTCAGTGAGTGTCACTGAACAGCTGACTCCTGTTGTTATTTACAGTTAAACTTCCTTTGATCTGTTTCACTTCCTGTCCCGTCTTGACTCTCGAGCGGAGTTTCTCTCCGTTTAACCTGCAGCCCGGACCTTCGACCATCCTGATCCTGGTGGTCAACTTCAATCTCCTGATGAAGCTCCTGATCAACTTGAATCAGCTCAGCTTCCTCCTGCACTGCCCGCCATACAGTTTGCGCATGCGTGGTACGGGTTGACGGCACCGCCCCGATGACAGTTCTTAAAGGTACAGTAACCTATTTATCGAGCATCAAACCATAACGAACATCAAGTACACGCAACCTTACTTCAAAATGTAGTTTTATTTCAATATATTTCATGAAAAACAATCCACAATTCACGTATTTATAAATATCATTGCTTCCCTATGATTTTTTTTAGAGTTTAAATTATCCATTGTAATTGATTAATTAATTATTAGTTTTATTATCATTATTATTATTATTATTATTCAGTTTCACTGAGCATCAAAATTCCTGCAAGAGTTCAGTTGTTATTAAGGCTGTAAAATGTTTTAATAATTTATTATCTACCACATCATAAGATGTTTGGCCTA
Organism: Nematolebias whitei; assembly: GCF_014905685.2. Classification (NCBI taxonomy): domain Eukaryota; kingdom Metazoa; phylum Chordata; class Actinopteri; order Cyprinodontiformes; family Rivulidae; genus Nematolebias; species Nematolebias whitei. Next base: position 1,388,020 of record NC_056501.1, on the reverse strand, counting down.
TTTTTGTGCACAGTTCAATTATTAGGTGTCTTAATAAACAACAAATGTATTAATTTTATACAAATCCCTGCCTAGTTCTGCTTTTAGTCATGTCGGTGGATCAATCGAGGAATGTTCCTGTTTGCTGAAAGTTTGGATGAAGAAACTGTGATTCTATTAAGTGTCCACCTGGGGGCGCTGTTGTACCGTTAAAAAAGCTTGAATCAACGATGGATGGATGGATGGATGATAGATAGATAGATAGATAGATAGATAGATAGATAGATAGATAGAT
>NC_056501.1:1387476-1387646 GCF_014905685.2 Nematolebias whitei | reverse complement strand
TGTCATACGGCATTCTGACATACGGCATTCTGACATACGGCATTCTGACATACGGCATTCTGTCATACGGCATTCTGTCATACGGCATTCTGACATACGGCATTCTGACATACGACATTCTGTCATACGACATTCTGACATACGGCATTCTGACATACGACATTCTGACA
>NC_056501.1:1385560-1387466 GCF_014905685.2 Nematolebias whitei | reverse complement strand
GACATTCTGACATACGACATTCTGACATACGACATTCTGACATACGATTCTTTCTGGTCTCCTTGTTTATCCCGTGTTGTTGTGGTGTTTAAGTCGTGCACTCTTAAAAAATAATTATTTCAAGATGTTACGCCTTTTATGCTTTACATTTGTGATCAGGTTTGTTTGCTGCTTTATTTATTAAACACTTTATATACTGTTCCTCATTTTAAAAAGAAGACGAGTTGTTATTTTTATTTGGTGGTGTAGTAATAAAAGACGCCAGTTTAGAAACAGACTTCTGCAGGTGTGTTGCCGTTACCTTTGAGAACATTGTACATTTATTCCAGATTTATTGCTGATCTTTGCCATAAATCCACTCTGAGGAACAACCGCCCTGAAGTTGCTTCATTTAGAACCAGATTTGTGTCGTGCACGCACAGCGATGACAGCTGATGCCTTCAGGGACCCTCTTCCAGCATCAAACCTCTAAAACACTTTCTCTAAGGTCCAGTGAAAGTCGTTATGATTCGTATGAACCAATCTTTCTCCAAAGAGCAGTTTTATTTTTAGAGCGGGAGCACCACTGCGACCAATCTTTTCCAATCTTGCTGCTTCATCCTGAAACGTTACTTTAAATTGCAAATGGAGAAGCCGTGAGCTGCAGGGTTCACCGTCTGAGGGTCAGTGCGTGTGTTCGGGGAACACGGCGTTTGTTTGTGCAGCCACTGAATTATCAGCACCTTTAAGATTTCAGATGTGATTTTGAAGCTTTCACCAACGTTTTCCTCGTGTTTCGCTCCGAGCAGCTTCTGCGCTCATCACATGTTGTGACCTTGTAAATAAACTTTGGAAGCTCCAGTTGTTAGGAACGCTTTTATGAACGTGAAGGCTCCAGTGTACAAATACAAGAGTGTTGAATCACTAGAACAGCATTAAAAGTACTGTATAATATTTAATTTATCAGTAGTACCCTCTTCCTCCATACGTAGCTTCATAAAGTTATTTATTCTTAAACCACGTCTAAATTAAAACTGAAAAAGGTTCAAGGTACTCACTGCAATGTCATAAAGAAAATAAAATCAGCACTTTTTTTTCCCACAAATCAATGGTTTAAAATGTCTTCCAATAAAAAATTAAACGGTTTATGAACAGCTGCCAACCACAACATGTTTGTTTACACACAAACGTCCAACGTGACTGGAAATAGCTCAACGATGGAGACGTCTATTAAAAACCAAATGACTGGGAGTGACCGACAGTTCTGATGTTTGTTGAGTAAAGTGTGCACATCAAGTTCTTTGTTTACATCGAGTGTGGACCCACATTTCAGAATGGCATATGAGTAAATGTGTAAAACTGCTGAAGTAAACTTGATTCATCTGCACAGTTTGATTTTCAGCTGCAGCTCAAAAACAGAAAACTGGAACAAGTTCAGTTTGTGTCGTCACTCGGTTCAGAACATGAAACTCAAATTTTACACCGAGTGAAATATTTCAAGACTCTTGTACTTTTGAAGATGACAACTTACAGATAAATAAAAAAATACAACTCGGACCAGAATCATCCAGAACCAGCTTCTGTTTGTCATGTGGGTCGGTGTCGAGTCCTGCTGGAAAATGAAACCAGCATCTCCATGAAGCTCGTCAGCAGCAGGAAGCATGAGGAGCTCTGTAGATGCTGCGTGGACTTCAGGAAACCCAGTGGACCAGAACCAGCAGAGGACGTGGACCCAAACCATCCCCGACTGTGGAAACTTCCCTCTGGACTTGAACAACGTGGAGTCTGGACTTCTCCTCCTCCTCCACCTCCACCCCACCACCACCACCACGAGACCTTCATTTATAAACCTTTCATGTGAGAAGAGGACGTTGGACCACAGAGACGGTCCAGCTCTGTGTGTCCTCAGCAGGAGGACGTTGGACCA
>NC_056501.1:1381703-1385550 GCF_014905685.2 Nematolebias whitei | reverse complement strand
ACGTTGGACCACTGAGAGACGGTCCAGCTCTGTGTGTCCTCAGCAGGTAAGACGCTTCTGTATGACACCAGGAGTTTACAACAGGGGTTCCCAAGCTTTCCCATGCCATGGCCCCCAAACAGCTTCTGGCTGAGCCCCCCCCACAAACGATGCTACAAAACATGACAAGAAACATCAACGTTTAGATTGTTTTAACTTTTATTCACTATATTAAATTAATTATTTCAGCTGCTGAGCATAGAAATGTTAACTAACATGTTTGAACCCTGAATTATATAAAAACAACAACTTTTCAACAAACTGTTGATCAGAAGAACAAAAAAAGAAACGTAACCTCTCAAGCGTGTTTATCTGGAAATGACAGATACAGATTGTCCTAGTGGGCAATTATTTTATTATTAATATTTTTTATTAATATTTTTTATCTTCTCTTCAGCCTTTTGATGCCCCCCCAGGGGCCACGGCCCCCACTTTGAAAAGCACTGGTTTACATTGAACCTCTTCACAATATTCTCATTTTCTGAGACACTGAATTTAGTTTTTCCGTTGTTCGTTAGTTATAATCATCAGAATGACAAGAAAAAAATTCACTCTGTAAAATCTGAGTTTCACTTTCTGAAATGATTGACACAAACATTTAACTTTTTCAAGATGCTCTATTTTTTAGCTGTAGCTCTCATTCGTCTTCATAATTAAATACCTTTTGTATAAAACACTTTTTGTTAACTTTTCAAGTCTTAATGAGTGAAGAAATACCCTTTTCAAATGTAAATCTATATATTTAGTCTTTGTGACATCTTTCAGGGTCCACTTCGGAATGAACGGATCGATGCGGATAAATCCCGCTCAGCCGAAGGTGAAAACGAGCTCTGCAGCAGCAGCTCTGGAGATGCACCTCACCAACGACATCGTGGCCTTCTTTGACAGCGCGGTAGAAATAAGGTAATGGGGACAGCAGCATAGCGAGATAGATGGAGGTGACGGGAGTTCACCTTGGGGTTTGAGTCAGTGACTGTCCTACATTACACTTTGTCTGGCGACAGCGGCCATTGCTGCATGAAAAATGTCTCTTTTTGCTCAACATCAGTTCTGATCGTGGCCTGTTGTGTCCTGCTGTAATGTCAGGAAGCCAGACGGACATTCATTACTGCTGTCTGAACATCTCACCCATGCCTTATTAAAGAAAGTGGAACCGCTTTGAAACCTCTGACCTCAGCTGAGCTGGTGCAACCATCAGGTTTTAGAGATTCTTCCAGCATTACAAGGCTGTGTTCCTGCAGGTTGACGGAAGACTGCGAGCAGAAGGTCAGGGCCATGGAGAGTCTGGACATGTGCTCCTCCAGGTTCAGCTTGTCCCGCTCCGAGGAGGCAGTGAGGAGCCAGCGGAGCAGGATGCTCTGCGACGTTCTCCTGGACCAGGCCGTCATGCCGGGAGTCGGCAACATCATTAAAAACGAAGCCCTGTTTGACTCGGGCCTCCACCCAGCCGTGAAGGTATGAAAAAGATGATGGATTGTGCGCAGCAGAGGAATAAAAATGAGGGTAAAAATACAAGACAACACAAAAAAATAAAAGTGTTGAAGCTTCAACGCGTCGAAACGGGGAAGGTGAAATAGAAACGAGACAAACAGGCGCACTGCGGCACATTTCCCTGCCCCGACGTGCCGTTTGGAAATGATGTTCTCGTGAACGCATCGGTCTTTATAAAGACTCTGATTTGTAGGTTGTATTTACCTTTTTATACTTTGAATTAGAAGAAGGTCCAAACGTTAAAGCTCTGACGGAATATGTGTCCATCTAAAACTATTATACGCCCGCAGCGCGAGTTCTAAATCTATTAATTCTTGTGCTCGGCTGTCGGGCCTCTCAAAGTGCATTAGCACACTGAAGCAAAACATTAATCCAGGACTTTTGGCCTCGTCTTCTTTGGGGACTGAATGTTTATGAGCTTCTATTACCAAAAGCTTCTGTGTCCTGAAAGAGCAACGCGTTCCCTTTTTACACCGTCGGATCAGAATAAACTTTGTTGCCTGGGAATAAACACGATGCAATATTTATTCTTTCCGTCTGTTTCAGCGCCGGTTCTTCAGTCGTGTCTGTCGTCGTTCAAGTGCACGAGCGCGCGGTATTGATTCGCTGATTCTGAATTGATTTCCGTCTGTTATTCAGAATGAGAGGCCGTGCAGAGAAGGTTTATTCGCTCTCTGGCTTGAAACGACTAAATGCAGCTTAACTTCAGGTGCAGCAGTTGACGGAGGAGCACATCTGCCGTTTGGTGAAGATGACCCGAGACTTCACTCTTCTGTTTTATAAGGTTAGTCGTTTTTATTTGAAAACGTCTAAAGTTGGTTGAAATGGGTTGAAACCAAATCGAGCTGTTCTGCCTCTATCTTTTGGCTTTATCTTTTGTCGTTTCCAACAGTGTCGCAGGTCTGGCTCTCCTCTCTACAAACATTACAAAGTGTACAAGCAGCCTCGGTGTGGTCGGTGCTGTCACGTCATCACCGTGTGCCGCCTGGGGGACAACGGCAGGATGACTTACTTCTGCGAGCGCTGCCAAACAGGAGATCCCTCCAGAGCTGACATCAGGTAGAACCTTGCAGATCGTCACGCCTTCATGGAAAAATATTGTTTTGTATTCTTCTAAAAGCTGCTTCCTTGAAGTTTGGGGCATTGATGCATAACTTTGATTCTTTTTTTGTCAATAAGTAGACAGACTGTCACAGATTCTGCTCATGAGTTTTATGGACAGAACTTCTCAGTGCAGTCAGGGGGTGGAGGGAGTCCGGTTCAGAGGCCTCAGGATTCATCTCTGCTCTTTGCAGATGATGTGGTCCTGTTGGCTTCATCGTGCCGTGATCTTCAGCTCTAACTGGAGCGGTTCACAGCCGAGTGTGAAGCAGATGAGATGAGAACCAGCACCTCCAGATCTGAGGCCATGGTCCTCAGTCTGAAAAGTGTGGATTGTTGTCTTCAGGTCGAGGGTGAGGTTCTGCCTCCAGTGGAGGAGTTCAAGTATCTCAGGGTTTTGTTCATGAGTGAGAGAAGAATGGAGCGTGAGACTGACAGACGGATTGGTGCAGCATCTACAGTATTGTGCACTCTGTGCCGGCCCACTGGAGTGAAGAGAGCTGAGCTGTAAGACAAAGCTCTCTGTTTACTGGTCGGTCTACGTTCCTCCCCTCACCTCTGGTCATGAACTCTGGTAGAGACTGAAAGAATGAGATCATGGATCCAGGAGGTTGAAATGAGTTTCCTCTGCAGTTGGACTCTCCTTAGAGACAGGGTGAGAAGTTCAGTTATCAGGAGAGACTCAGAGTAGAACCACTGCTCCTCCACATCCAGAGGAGCCAGATGAGGTGGTTCAGGATGTAAGGATGCTCCCTGGGTGCCTCCCTATGGAGGCGCTTCGGGCATGTCTGACTGGGAGGAGATCTCGGGGAAGACCCAGGACACACTGGAGAGACTACGTCTCTGTTGGACTGGGAACACCTTGGAGTCCTCCCAGAAGAACTGGAAGAGGCTGTGGAAGGAGATGTCTGGACCTTCCTGCTCAAGATGTTGGCCCCGAGACCTGAGTCCAGAACAAGAGGAAGGTGATGGATGGATAGAACCGGGTCATAATCTGAACACAAGCCGTCTCTGAGCAGATCAAGAACCCAGAGTCGGTCTAGATAAAATACCAACAACTCCCAGGACAGTTCCATCAGCTGCTGCGCTCTTTAGATACATCTATATCTATATATAACATTTGTCTATATCTATATAATATTTGTCTATATCTATATAACATTTGTCTATATCTATATATTTGTCTATCTATATAATATTTGTCTATATCTATATA
>NC_056501.1:1379594-1381603 GCF_014905685.2 Nematolebias whitei | reverse complement strand
ACCCTATATCCATCCATCCATCCATCCATCCATCCATCCATCCATCCATCCATCCATCCATCCATCATTCATCCCTACATCCATCCATCCATCCATCCATCCATCCATCCATCCATCCATCCATCCATCCATCCATCCATCCATCCATCCATCTTTATCTGTTTCTTCCTTTTCAGGTCTCCCGTCCATCACAGGGACGCATAGAGACAAACGAGACAAACAACCATTCTCTTTCTCTCTCACCTAGGGACAGTTTAGAGTTACCAATCAGTCTAACATGCATGTTTTTGGTCTGTGGGAGGAAACCGCATACCTGGGGAAAACCCACGCAGCACGGAGAGAACATGCTTGAAATTTGCTGAACAGACTGTCAGACCTTCTCGCTGAGAGGACACAGCTCTACCAACTGAGCCACCGTGCTGCCTAACCACTGTTAAACTGATATGGACTTTACGCTCTCTGTAGATCTGGGATTTTTATTTAGGTCTAACTTTTCAGTTTTTACTCGTTCATTATACGTCAGAAACTCCTCACAAATGTTGACAAGAAAGGAAAAGGGCATGCCCTCTTGCTCTTGTTAGGCCGAGCAGCCCATCCTGGCTTTTTTCATTCCTCACATCGTCAGGAAGCTTTAAGATGAATCACACCAACGCCTGCATTGCATTTTAATAAAACGTGTCTTTTCTCCTGTCAATGTCCTACCTTATGGAGAAATTTACATACCATGCACATTTGTTAGGAGAAGTCAATGTCATCCAATAACAACACCTTTCCAACAATCAGTTGCATAAACTTTTTTTAACCTTCTAGTCATGTCAGCTCTTCGGGTCACGTGACCAAATCTGCATAGCCAGTCAGGCGTCTACAGAGGCTTCGACACATCTGTATTATTTGTGACGGAGTGTTTGGGTCTCCTGCAACTTGGATTTGAGCCAATTTGGTGTTAGTTGTTTCATTTAGTTGAAATTTGCTGAACAGACTGTCAGACATGTGGGAGTTGAGATAACTGTGCATGCACTTCTAACAACTCAGACTTTTAAGTAGCAGGAGAATGGTGGCCAGCGAGATGTCATGTACACTGCGCTGCTTCCCCTCAGGGAAGACAAAGGCAAGTTGTCTGCCACACAGTGTGGGTCGTGTAATGGTTTGCTGTCATGGGCTGTGGGTGGATGAATGCTCGGGAAATAAACTTACATTACCACCGCACTGCTCATTTTCTCGTGTAGGTTCCCGTCAGGAACAAGAACTATTCACTGAGGTGAGGCACACACAGCTACTTTGAAAAAGATTTACGATAATTACTCTGTATATTACAGGAAAATAAATTTGTAACCTTGTTGTTTTTTCTTGTTGTTTTTGTTAGTTCATGTCTTTATATACTGTTGTGCTTTTCCTCCAACTGGAAATATATTTTTTATATCTCACGCTTATTTACAAATAAATTATCATCTTATTATTTTTATCTTCATAGTTTTAGTATTTCTCTCCAAACACATGGAAAACCTCCAGTCTCAACCGTGGACAGTATATTTATTTTAAAGTTTATTTTCCGGTGTAGTTAATAAATTATAATGTTATTTTTTATGCTCTACAGCTGTCGTATGAATAATGCTACTGCAAGTTGGAAGTACTCGCAGGTTGGGGGTGAGGTTCTGCCTCAAGTGGAGGAGATCAAGTTTCTCAGGGTTTTCTTCACAAGTGAGGGAGGAACGGAGCTGGAGGTCGACGGGTGGATCGGTGCAGCTTCTGAAGTAATGTGGACTCTGTGACGAGCTGCGAGGAGAAGCTCTGGACCACCCTGCTCAAGATGCTGCCCCCAAGACCTGAGTCCAGAACAAGAGGAAGATGATGGATGGAAGGATGGATGGATGGATGGATGGATGGATGAATGGATGGATGGATGGATGGATCGATTGATACATTGATGAATGATGGATGGATGGATGGATGGATGGATGTAGGGATGATGGATGGATTGATACATTGATGAATGATGGATGGATGGATGG
>NC_056501.1:1374672-1379494 GCF_014905685.2 Nematolebias whitei | reverse complement strand
TGGATTGATACATTGATGAATGATGGATGGATGGATGGAGGGATGGAGGGATGATGGATGGATTGATACATTGATGAATGATGGATGGATGGAGGGGTGGGGGATGGATGGATGTAAGAATGGATAGATGGGGGATGGATGGATGTAAGAATGGATAGATGGGGGATGGATGGATGTAGGGATGGATGGAGGATTGATGGATGATGGATGATGGATGGATGAAGGGAGAGATGTAGGGATGGATGGATGGATAAAGGGATGGATGGATGGGTTGAGGGATGGATTGAGGGATGGATGATGGATGGATGGATGGATTGAGGGATGGATGGATGATGGATGGATGGATGGATGATGGATGATGGATGGATGGATGATGGATGGATGGTGCATCAAGTTGTGTGATTTTTGTCACATGAACAAGAAGGAAAGTGTTTAAAACAAAATGTTTCTTGTTTTTATTTCCAGTTTTCTTTGACACCTGGAGTCATTTTCAACAGAACAAAGACACGGGGATGAAACAATAATGGAGCAAAGGACCAAACAAAAACTACAGACTTCTTAATTGTCGTGCACTAACGTGCAGTTCCGTGCAGTGTACTGAAACCACGCCTCGCTTCTTTTTGCTGTCACAAGTGATGAATTTAAACATGCAGGTAGAGGCTCTGGATGCACTTCACATGCTGCGGGTCCATTAAGGTCATTCAGCTGAGAGGGGAAAATGCTGTTTAGACAAAGGCAAGAGACGGAGCGGTGTTCAAAAATATCTTTAGTGAGCCGGCTAAGTCAATCACAATGTAATTGTGCCGGTGTTCCAGAGGATGGGGCTGAAGCATTAACCACACAGCACCATTGTTCAATTCATGTTTATGACAGACTAATAAAACCGCAGACTCTCACTCGCTTGGCGAGGCTAAAGATAACTTGAAATCAGATTTCCAAGTGAGTAAGGCCTCCTTGACAGCCCTCTGAGGTGTCTGAGTCGTCTGAACGACAGGAAATCAGCCATAAAAGCGTCTGGGAAGACAACGGCTGAGGGGCTATTCCCCTGAAAGTGAAGTGTTGTCACACGGAAAACTCTGGGATTTTTCTAGTGGCACTGGATACAACCACTGCACAAACTTGATCCCTGAACATCTTCAAAAGATGTATTTTTTGAGGGGTGGGGGGTGTATTTAGCTGAAAAATGTGTCTTGGTAGATGTATCACTAAACCACAGGTATTACTCAGGAGATTGAAATTCGTCTTCACGCATAAAAGAGCAAGAAGAGACACTTTTTCCAGCGCTGGCAGGGCCACGTCTGGCTTTTCTCCTCCTTTATCCCCAGCTGCCTGAAATGTTCTGATAAGACACACAAGTGTCTGAGACGGAGTAACCTTAGCATGCTGAGGGATTCAAATTGTTTGATGGAGTGACTGATTACCTGTTTTTTATTTACTCCCCGGTGTGGCTTTGCTTTGGGACAACTAGCTCTTGAAGAGGGGGTAGCAGCGCTGTTAGACAGCTTCTGTCAATCCACCGAGTTAAAGGGAAGAAGTCCGACAGACCATTAGGAGCAGCCCGAGTCGTGCTGACAGCTCAAACCTAGCCATTTGTAACAGCCAGAATCCAGGGAGCAAACTTAAACAGATTTTATTAGAGTAAATTGACAGATTTTAGAGTTTTATTCATAAATTGGTGGCTAAAAATGTGACCAATATTCCACATCCATCCATCCAGTGGTGTAGTCTACATTTCTGTAGTGGGTATACCGCGGTAAAGTTAGTTTTACGTTGGACACCGCTGAAGCCACGGAGCGTGAACGTCTAATGTAAAACTAACTTTACCGCGGTCGGTCCGTATACTGGGCCAAAGTGCACTGGTTAATACAATGTAATTGTCAATTTATTTACATTTTTAAGCATATTGAACATTTCCAAATTTCTCTGTTGCTTTTATTTGAATAAATGAACAGCAAACTTTGTACAACAGTTGGCTTTGTATTAAAAACACGGTATAAAATTTATAAAACACTATCAAAGCTAAACATGTTCAAGAATTAAATAGTGAGTACAGAAGTTTTAATTATGCAATAATTTGCTGGATAAGTGAATGTAATGAACAAGCGCTGCATATCGACAGATCGTTACGGAAGTGATTAAGTGCCATTTAGTGAAACAATGACACGTCTCATGATATGTCAATTATCTCTGGGCACTTTTAAGAAGCTCTACTGAAACTAAAGCTTTTCTAGTGGGTATACTCTGTATGCCCATGTATCATGTAGACTACACCACTGCATGCATCCATCCATCCATCCATCCATCCATCCATCCATCCATCCATCCATCCATCCATCCATCCATCCATCCATCCATCCATCATCTTCATCTTGTTCTGGACTCCGGTCTCGGGGGCAGCACCTTGAGCAGGAAGGTCCAGACATCTCTCTCCACAGCCTCTTCCAGCTCTTCTGGGAGGTCCTCAAGACATTCCCAGGCCAACTGAGAGACATAGTCTCAGTGTGTCCTGGGTCTTCCCTGGGGTCTCCTATTTGGACATGCCTGAAGCACCTCCTGGAAGTGCTCAGGAAGCATCCTTACCAGAGTTCATGACCAGAGGTGAGGGGAGGAACGTAGACCGACCAGTAAACAGAGAGCTTTGTCTTACAGCTCAGCTCCCTCTTCACCACAACGGACCGGCACAGAGTCCGTAATACTGCAGATGCTGCACCAGTCCATCTGTCAATCCCATCCATTCATCCCTCACTCATAATTTATTCCACATCAGTTGTATAAAGTTGCATTTTTTTTTTCATTTTCTGGTGTAATCAAACCACGGGAGATGATGTTTTTAACATGTGTAGCTGTATTTTACAGAAAAACATCCATTCTTCAAAGAAACAAGTGAAATATTCAGATATTTTATGGACAAGTGTTTCGACTAACGCCGACTGCACGTCCTCTGTTTGCTCAGAACGTTAGCCAGAGAGCAGGAAACACTTTATCGGGAAATGAAAACAGAAGACTGAGTGTTATCTTCTGTAGTCGATGTGAAATGTGCTTGTCCATCCAGCAGAAAGATAATGCTTGTATTTTCCATTATGATGTTCTGACAACTAACTCGAGCTGTTTGTAATCTTTTACTTGATCTTCTTTTTGGGGTGAAACTGGATCTGGGCTTAATATTTGTTATTTCTCTTTGTTTGACAACTTTCAGGTCAGAGGCCTGTTCCAGTGAACTCTCTCGATGCTGTCTGACACTTAGAGAAAACACTCGGAGGCCCCCATGTCACTGGATCACACAGGGAATACAGTCTCCCGTCACCCCATTAATTAGCCTCTGCAGCTTAAAGCCAGCCTGCTAACCCATTTAATGAGTAAATAATTACTTTTTAGGTCTTATGTCGTAAAGCCTTTTAGTGATGTGGAACTGCTGCATCTCAAAATTACTCTCGTACCCTCGGAGTGTGGAAACAAAATTGGAGCAGGAAAGAATTTGTCCTGGAGATCTTTCTTCGGGCTTTGAATCTTGTAGGATTTGTTCCAAAATAAGATAAGTTTTACTTTGATTCCTGAAGGATTTTAAGAAATGTCTTAAGAGTTTTGACAAGGGATTGTTATCAAATAATTGGAAAAGTATATCCCACGTGAAAATCCGTGTAGGACTTGTACAAATAAATGATTTAAAGTACCTTTAAAGTTGCTTACCTTCTTTTTTTTACCTGAATTTGCTAACTGTAACTTCTATCACTTCCAGATGTGTCTTACTTCTCAAGAGTCCCTCGCGTCCTTCGCTGCGTTTTGTTGAGACGTTCATCTTTTAGCTGCAAATCAATACCTTGTCTTCACCTCTTAGGCAGTTGTTGATGTGAGACAAGCACACAACAAATCAATGAGGATGAAGAATAAAATGTTCAGATTTGTTACAGCATTTATTTAGTTTGTGTTGCTGAACTTTATTATGTCATGAAATGATCGAACAAAAACACGTCTGTGTCTTTAAAACAGGCAGAACTGAGCTCCAACCAGGAGCTGTTATTTTAGGTTTGGAGGCAGACTGGGGAACATTTCTGTTTTCTCTTTGCAGATGATGTGGTCCTGTTGGTGTCATCGTGTCGGGATCTTCAGCTCTCACTGGAGCAGTTCACAGCCGAGTGTGAAATGGCTGAGATGAGAACCAGCACCTCCTAATCTGAGGCCATTGTCCTCAACCGGAAAAGGGTGGATTGATCTCTTCAGGCCGAGGTCGAGGTTCTGCCTCAAGTGGAGGAGTTCAAGTCTCTCAGGGTTTTGGTCACGAGTGAAGAATGGAGCGTGAGATTGACAGACAGATTGGTGCAGTGTCTGCAGTATTGTTGACTTTGTGCCGGTCCATTGTGGTGAAGAGGGAGCTGAGCTGTAAGACAAAGCTCTCTGTTTACCGGTCTACGTTCCTCCCCTCACCTCTGGTCATGAACTCTGGTAAGGATGCTCCCTGTGCACCTCCCTCAGGAGGTGCTTTGGACATGTCCGACTGGGAGGAGACCTTGGGGAAGACCCAGGACACACTGGAGAGACTCTGTCTCTCTGTTGGTCTGGGAACACCTTGGAGTCCTCCCAGAAGAACTGGAAGAGGCTGTGGAGAGAGATGTCTGGACCTCCCTGCTCATGATGCTGCCCTGAGACCTGAGTCCAGAACAAGATGAAGATGATGGATGGATGGATGGATGAATGGATAGTTGGATGGATGGATGGATGATGGATGGATGGATGGATGGATGAATGAATGGATAGTTGGATGGATGGATGGATGGATGGATGAATGGATGGATGATGGATGGATAGTTGGATGGATGGATGGATG
>NC_056501.1:1368261-1374572 GCF_014905685.2 Nematolebias whitei | reverse complement strand
TGCAGGTTAGAAGTAAGATTTTAAATTCTATTCTGGACTTGACAGGGAGCCAATGGAGAGAAGCTAAAACTGGAGAGATATGATCTCTCCCAGTAACTCCAGTTAAGACTCTGGCAGCAGCATTTTGGATCAACTGAAGACGTTTTAAAGAAGTATTTGGACACCCAGATAATAAACCATTGCAATAGTCCAGTCTAGACGTGACAAATGCATGGACCAGTTTTTCTGCATCATTCATGGACAATATGTTTTTAATCTTAGTGAAATTGCACAGGTGGAAGAAGGTAGTTTTGTTAACTCTTTTAAAATGGGGGTTCAGAGTCAAAGTCAGAGATTCTTTATTGTCGTTCTCACCACATGTGGTACATGTGGTGGAGTGAAATTATGTACACAGGGCCCCAGTTACAAAGACATGTCCTGATCAAAAATAACGCCAAGATTTTTAACATTAGAGTTGGAGGTCAATTTAATGCCATACAGAGAAAGTGAAAGACTGCAACATTTATTCCTAAGATGCTCAGGTCCAAAAACCAAAACCTAAGTCTTGTCTGAGTTTAAAAGCAGAACATTTAGGGTCATCTAAGTTTTTATGTCTTTAAGACATGCTTGTAACTAAAGTAACTGATTGGATTCATTGGGTTTCATGGACGAATATAACTGTATCATCAGCATAACAATTAAAATTTATCCCATGCTGTTTAATACCATTACCTAATGGAAGCATATACAAGGTAAAGAGTACTGGTCCAAACACGGAACCCTGAGTAACTCCATGACAAACTTTGATGTATGAAGCAGATTAATTATTTAAATGTACAAATTGGAATCTATTCTATTCTTCTTGTAATTCCAACATCATATTCAAGTCTCTGTAGAATATTGTGATCAACTGTATCAAATGCAGCACTGAGGTCTAACAGGACCAGTGTAGACACCTGTCCATTGTCAGAGGTCATGAGAATATCATTAGTAACTTTCACCAGATTCAGTGATGTGGTGAACTCTAAACTCTGATTGAAACTACTCAGATTATTTATTTTAAGATCCTCACGCAACTGACCTGCAACTATTTTCTCTAGAATGTTTTAGATGAAAGTTAGATTAGATTAGATATAGTTCTATAATTGGCTAGGATTTCTGAATCAAGATCAAGCTTGTTAAGTAAAGGTTACAGCAACCTTAAAACGCTGTGGTACATAACCATTCATTAAAGACAAATTAAGCAGATCCAAAATGTGGACAGCAATTTGGGGAAATACCTCTTTAAACAGTCTGGTTTAAAACATGTTGGCTCTTGGTCAAATACATTTATTTGAACTTAAAGATGGTTTAAAATATAACTTGATATTTTCCAAGGAAAGTATTTATTTCCAATACTCACACATAATATAGTAAACAATTCACAAGGCTTAATTTGGGGAGTCTTTATTGTGTCCACTAGAACAGAACTCAAGATTATTTCACGAGTCAATAGAGTTACACAATACATACTGAAGTATTTTCTTTAAATTTAATGTTATATTATATTGTCTGTCTTTCAATGTCAAAAGCTCTGGTTCCTAAATTGTAAACGTACTGTTTAATGGACCAACATTTGTCAGGAGTTGTCAGTTGGACATCAGATACCGTCCATCAGGGATTAAACATGCTCTCGCTGTCCACGTGCCATTTCTCAGACGGTCACCTATAATAACCATGTTTCTGCCCTTTGAGACTGTTACGAATGATTTCAGGAAACAACTTGAAAGGACATCATGATTGATGAAGTTATTATTAACCAGAGGTTCTTTTAGGTGCTGTTCTTTAATTTGGATCAATAACACAGGTGAAAGTAATAATACTCTCTTTTTCTCTCATCCATTTTTCCTCCATCAGATACCTGTCATATCACACTGAGGCTTTTCATTGTTAAAAGAAAACCAATGAATAAAATATTAGTGAAAAAAAAAGTATTTTTTATATGAATAATGTAAGAGGGGGCATGCTTTTGGCATCCACGTCTCAAGGTTAGACTATATTGTTAGTTTCCTCGCCATGACTCGTGCTTTGTTCTTGTTGGTACAAAATCAGAAGATCCAATTCTCTCAGATTTTTTTTATTGTTCTGAGGGACACTTTGCCTTCTCTGCCAGGATATGTTATTCTAGAAACGAAAGAAAATCACAGCATGGGGTATGTAATGTCAAGGTAGAACCATATGGTATCATTTGGAGAGTTTGCCAAACTGTTCACCTCGTCCGGTTCTTTAACTTTGTCACAATCGGCGGCCTCCTGCTACGTCGTAAACACACGAGGAAAGAGCTGAGAGAGGTTTGGGATTGACTTACATGCCCAAGTGATTTAAGATAGCACACCTAATAAATTCACGTCAAAATTGTTATCAAAAGATTTATTGTTGAACGAGTGTGAGAAAAACCTGGAGTGCAACCAATCTGTGTTTGTAGGCCAGTGATGTCACAAGATAGCACTGAACATCATGAAATGTATTTCATACACAGATTTAAAATAAATAAATACAAATTACAAAAAGAATAATAAACATACTAAAGACCAGGTTGTAGACAAATGTTAACATTCCTAACTAAACAGTAGTTCATGTTTTATCTGTTCCTTGGTTGTTGCCATATTTGGAAGCATCCATCCACTTCCTGTATCTGTTCTGTCATGTTCAGGGTCACAAGGGGTCAAGGGTCACAAGGGGTCAAGGCTGAGGTGTGTTGAAGGCCTGGGCACGATCCCAGGAGCTAACAGGCAATAATCTGGGTGATCCCTGGGCCAGGCTGGCAGTTCAACACTGATCCAACACAGAAACACAAGATAAACACCTACGTACTAACATGCACTGTCAATGTAGAATTACAAATGATCCTAACAGGCATTGGTGTCAGAAACATTTGTAATGTGTGAGTGTGTGTGTGTGTGAGTGTGAGTGTGTGTGTGTGTGTGTGGGGGGGGGGGGGTCCTCTCTCAGAAAATTTTGAATAAAGTAGATACCATTTCCTGCATTCTGGTGTAATTTAACAGGTTGTTAAACATCTATGTGTACTACATAAGTAAACACTTGATTTAATAACTATTTTAGAGAGCAACAAGAAGTAGCCTGACCAACAGCTCTCCTTGTGTGAATAGAGCACGCTCCGCTTCCCTCACACATCCTAACCTTCCACCCCTGTCAACACCTGTCAGCACTTACGTAGCGCTAAGTTAGCACACAACACCAAGATGTCTCCTCTTCCTCCCCCACCCGTCTACAAAAAACCTTCAGAGGTGAGCGCCCTGCCAAGCCGTGACCGAGGAGAAGCACTGCGTGAGTCGTGAGACGAGTTGTTGTAGGTGCAGGAAAACCCAGAGTGGACTTTTAGTGGTTTGAGTATTCTCCTATTAATCAAGTGGAATGGATTAATTCACAAAGATGTAATAGAAATAGCGCTGTGTGAACTAATATTTCATGGTAAATGTGGAGTGGGGTGGGGGGGTGGGGGGGTCCAAATTAGTTCATATAATTGTTGTGACACTTATGCTAACATGCATGATTGAAAACTCACACGTAGATGGAAAACAGGCAAAGTACATGAAGAAAACCCAACGCAGCCGAGATTTGAACCAGAGACCTTCTTGCTGCGATGAGACAACGATAACACTACACCACCGTGCAGCCAATACAACAGAGCAAAGCATGACGAACACTACTGGAAGTTAAAGTTATCAACTAAAGTTACAGATTGCAGATGTGCAATATTTTTGTTTTGTTTATTATTGTGGTCATCCTAAGGCTCACCTAATCATGCTGTCTAATCAGCATCTTGATCTGCCAGACCTGTGAGGTGGATGGATTATCTCAGCAAAGTGCTAACTAACACAGATTTACACACATTTGTGCAGAATATTTGAGAGAAAAAGGATTTTGTAGAAACAGAAAGTTTTTGATGCCCGAGTTCAGCTCATGAAAAATAGGAGCAAAAATAAAAGTTGCATTTATATTTTTGTTCAGTATACTTTATGTTATTCAGGTCAACTTATTTCTGGGTGAAAACAGCATTTGGCTTATGCTTTACACGTTCAAAAATCAAAATGTGCTGTTTATGTTCTACACCTTCAAAAAAAAAAAAAAAATCAACTCTTGGGTCAAATGAAGTGATTGCAGTATAAGACCAGAGTTGCACCAGCTCCCTGTACACAACCTCTTGAGCGGCATAACCTTAAACTTTCTGATGAAAGTACTCCGAGATGAACTGAGTCTGAAGTTTAAAGGGTAAAACGAGGTGTTGTGGCACGCAGGTGTTCTGACCACCTGTTCAAACCCACAACTCTTCAGTCGTACAAACTGTGATCTGTCTGTCAGGTGCTCAATAATCCAGGGAGTTGTGGAGTCAACCACCTGTGGTTTTTGGCTTCTCAGATGGCTAATGGACACATAAAAAATAATTATCCTCGCAGTATTGCAAGATTTTTATTTTTTATTTTTCTGAGAGGAGAGGGTTCAACGAAGAAGAGACTTAAACACAAACTATCTGACCAAAAGCATAAAAATGGGATGGAAAAATGTTGCCATTCAGGTCGTAAGATGACGGTTTAACACACATAACGTTGCTGGACGTTAACTTAACTGAACCAACTGTAGAAGCTAAAACTGTCCCTACAAGTCCAAGGTATTCTGAATAACTGTCCTTTTGGAGCTTAAAACTTTGACCAATCAGGCTGGATTACTGTTGCATTGCTTAAAAGTTCATTTCTTATACAGCTAGAGAGGCTGTGCAGACATGTTTTCCTGGCCTCTGCTGGGTTTACAGGTACTTTGGCAATTCCAAAGTTGACATCTGCCCACTGAGAACCTTCCATTTGGTCACTCAACCGTTATCGTCCAACCGATGAAGAGCTGCTCTTCAAGGTGGGTCTCGCATCTCACAGTTCAACTGGTTTGAAATTCAATCTCTGGCACAATAGGAAGTGAGCAAAATGTCAAATAATCTGAACACTGTTAGGATTTAGCTTTTATCATTTTTCATCAAGCTGCTCACATTTTAGTTTGTAACAGCGACGTGATGCTGGAAAAACATCATATTTAGTTCAGAAATAAACTGTGCATCTTGTCCCCGGCATGATCCACCACTTTCTTTTCTATAACACAAATCGAACATTAGGCCAGTCAGAATATTTTCTTTTATTTTCTTGCTGCTATTGCAGATTCCCCCTTTATATGCTTGGCAAAGGAAATTATGTGGTTTGTATTTTGATTTGCTACATATATATCAGTTAAAACAAGTGACAAAATATTTTTAAAATATATTTTAAAACAAGCATGTACTGAGTAATAAATGCAGCAGCTCAACACAGGTGACAAAAAACAGCAGACTCTCTGCAAACCATAAAGTGATATTGGAAAAAGTTGTGAAGAAATCCACACATTCATAACCTTAACAAACCAAAGAAAATGGAAATAAGAAACAGCAGAAAAAGCCTAAAATGATTTGTGCAGCAGCAAACAACAAGGGCAGCTTAGTCAGCTAGTTGACATTTGCCAAGAACAAACAGTCCATCTAACATCTACAAAAGCACATGCGGCAAGTGCTTACTTTGGTTTCCTGCTGTCTCCAAGGTAAATTACCCCCGAGAGGAGGCACCAAGATCCCAAGTGACCAGAAGCTCAGGCAGGCTTGTGCTTCCTCTCTGTAAGTGGTCAGGTTTGAGCATCTGTCTCTAAATTACCAGTGCAACCACCAAAGCTATTCACAAATTGACCCTCAATACCTGTATAAAAAACAGAAAGCTATTCTAGGTTTATTTTATCAAACCTATTAGTCTAATAGGTTAGTATAACAGCAGGCACAAGTAATATGCTGCAAATGGTAGCATTATGCATGTTAACTTGTTAGGTTTTGTATCTTTGAAGGTTAAAAATTCCCCACACTGTCATAGGCCATGGTGTTATTTCACAAAGGTACAGTCAGTAATCCAGAAAAAGAAAAGAAAGACTTGACCAAGCCTTGTTCTAATAGGTGTCACAAACATCAAGTCAGCTTTTGAGAACAAAATCAATTATCATAATTAATTTTTTTAATATCATAATTTAAGGCTGTTCACACCTGCATACCTAACACCAGGACGTCTGTATAGGCTAAAGGATGATGTGTTAAACCATTCTGACAAGGTGATTCCTAAATGGTCGATGAACCTCTATCTATCTATCTATCTATCTATCTATCTATCTATCTATCTATCTATCTATCTATCTATCTATCTATCTATCTATCTATCTATCTATCTATCTATCTATCTATCTATCTATCTATCTATCTATCTATCTATCTATCT
>NC_056501.1:1366400-1368161 GCF_014905685.2 Nematolebias whitei | reverse complement strand
TGTCTGTCTGTCTGTCTGTCTGTCTGTCTGTCTGTCTGTCTGTCTGTCTGTCTGTCTGTCTCTGTCTGTCTGTCTGTCTGTCTGTCTGTCTGTCTGTCTGTCTGTCTGTCTGTCTGTATATTTCATGGCGTCAACAAATCCCCAAAAAGTTGGGACAAGTCCATTTTTCCCACTGTGTGGCATCCCCCCTTCTTCTTCCAACACTCAACAGATGTCTGGGGACAGAGGAGACCAGTTTCTCCAGTTTAGAAATAGGAATGCTCTCCCATTCATGTCTAATACAGGCCTCTAACTGTTCAATCGTCTTGGGCCTTCTTTGTCGCACCTTCCTCTTTATGATGCGCCAAATGTTCTCTATAGGTGAAAGATCTGGACTGCAGGCTGGCCATTTCAGTACCCGGATCCTTCTCCTACGTAGCCATGATGTTGTGATTGCTGCAGAATGTGGTCTGGCATTATCGTGTTGAAAAATGCAGGGTCTTCCCTGAAAGAGATGACGTCTAGATGGGAGCACATGTTGTTCTAGAACCTGAACATAGTTCTCTGCATTAATGGTGCCTTTCCAGACATGCAAGCTGCCCATGCCACAAGCGCTCATGCAACCCCATACCATCAGTGATGCAGGCTTCTGAACGGAGCGTTGATAACAACTTGGGCTATCCTTGTCCTCTCTGGTCTGGATGACATGGCGTCCCAGTGTTCCATAAAGAACTTCAAATCGTGACTCATCTGACCACAGAACAGTCTTCCATTTTGCCACACCATTTTAAATGACCCCTGGCCCAGTGCAAACGTCTGAGCTTGTGGAGCTTGTTTAGAAATAGCTTCCTCTTTGCACTGTGGAGTTTCAGCTGGCAACGGCGGATGGCACGGTGGATTGTGTTCACTGACAATGCTTTCTGGAAGTATTCCTGAGCCCATTCTGTTATTTCCTTGACAGTGGCATTCCTGTTTGAGGTGCAGTGACGTTTAAGGGCCCGGAGATCACGAGCATCCAGTAGAGTTTTACGGCCTTGACCCTTACGCACAGCAATTGTTCCAGATTCTCTGAATCTTTTGATGATGTTATGCACGGTTGATGATGATAACTTAAAAGTCTTTGTTATTTTATGCTGGGTAACACCATTCTGGTATTGTTGCACTATCTTTCTGCTCAACAATGGTGGAATTGGTGATCCTCTTACCATCTTGGCTTCTGAGAGACACTGACACTCTGAGAAGCTCTTTTTATACCCAATCATGTTGTCAATTGACCTAATTAGTGTTAATTGGTCTTCCAGCTGTTCGTTATATGCTCAATTTCCTTTTTCCAGCCACTTATTGCTACTTGTCCCAACTTTTTTGGGATTTGTTGACACTGTGAAATTTTGAATCAACATATTTTTCCTTTAAAATGTTACATTTACTCAGAATAAACTTTTGATCTGTCATCTATGTTATATTATGAATAAAATATTGACATTTGCCATCTCCACATCATTGCATTCAGTTTTTATTCACAGTTTGTTTAGTGTCCCAACTTTTTTGGAATCCGGTTTGTATCTATATAACTATATAACTATATAACTATATATATATATATATATCAATCAATCAATCAACCTTTATTTATACAGGTAAATCCCATTGAGCCTCGAGGACTCATTTACAAGAGAGACCTGATTTCAACAAAGAAAGATGACAACAATGGACAACAGCAACAACAATAAACAGTTATAAAAAAGCATACTACAGTTTTTTTTTTTTTTTTTTTTTTTTTTT
>NC_056501.1:1365600-1366300 GCF_014905685.2 Nematolebias whitei | reverse complement strand
GATGGATGGATGATGGATGGATGATGGATGGATGGATGGATGGATGGATGATTGATGGATGGATGATGGATGGATGGATGATGGATGGATGGATGGATGGATGACGGATGGATGGTTAAATGCTTGAAGTGAAAGGCGAGGATCTTTCTTGGAAACTGTCATGGCAGCATCAGGATGTTGATCTTTGTCTTCTCTCGTCACGTTCTGTACGTTTCCACACGCACCATCATCCCACATTCATCAGAGCAGCTGGAGCATCTGGCTGTTGTAAATATTGTACAGTACAGTATTTTCTACAACCTTCTAGTACTTTTTTATTATCTTGTGTTGTAAAATACATTTGTCTGATAATATTCAGATAAATCTAAAAGGAATGAACGAAGAGCAGTTTTCTAGTTTTCACTCTTGAAGAAACACGACCGTTCTTGTCTCTAAGCTCCGATGGATCATATAAAATAAAATGGACTTTTATTTTTATCTTTGAAAGGATGACAATTTATGAATTTCATCAAGAAGTTAATCCCAACTTGGATTTGTAAAAAAATATATATATTTAAATATACACATGATGCACATACCTGTATATATTACATCCATCCATTATCTTTTACCTTCTTCTTCCATTTTGGGTCGGGGGGGGGGGGGGGGGGGGGGGCCGGGGCCCCCCCCCCCCCCCCTCACTGGGGGGGGGGCGGGGGAC
>NC_056501.1:1360618-1365500 GCF_014905685.2 Nematolebias whitei | reverse complement strand
GGGACACCATGGACAGGTCTCCAGTCCATCACAAGGACACCATGGACAGGTCTCCAGTCCATCACAGGGACACCATGGACAGGTCTCCAGTCCATCACAAGGACACCATGGACAGGTCTCCAGTCCATCACAAGGACACCATGGACAGGTCTCCAGTCCATCACAAGGACACCATGGACAGGTCTCCAGTCCATCACAGGGACACCCTGGACAGGTCTCCAGTCCATCACAGGGACACCCTAGACAGGTCTCCAGTCCATCACAGGGACACCCTGGACAGGTCTCCAGTCCATCACAGGGACACCCTAGACAGGTCTCCAGTACATCACAGGGATACCCTGGACAGGTATCCAGTCCATCACAGGGACACATAGAGACAAACGAGACAAACAACCATTCACTCTCTCACCTGGGGACAATTTAGAGTTACCAGTCAGTCTAACATGCATGTTTTTGGTCTGTGGGAGGAAACCGGAGTACCCGGAGAAAACCCACGCATGCACGGAGAGAACATGCAAACTCCACCCAGAAAGACCTGAGGTGAAGTCAAATGAACATGAACAAACGTGCACCAAAGTAATCTTCTGCCAACCGATCACAACTTTCATGTCAGTACATTTCTAAATAATCTGAATGAAACATTAGATTTTACTTATTCCTTCCATAAACATCTGTGGGCCGTCACACCTCCAAGGTTAAGAAGATCCAGATGTGCAGGAGGAGAAGTCACATCTTATTTCAGCTGCCTTCAGGAACAAGACAAACTCCAAAGTTTATTTGTGAAAATTGTAAAAATGATCATTTTTCTTGTGTTGTGCTTCTCACCAAGTCTGCATGAGTTTACCAGCGTATGGATTATAATTTGTTGACATTTGCTCCAATATTTGGATACAATCTAGGATTAAGCACAAGCCATCAGGACAGCATACGCTCTGTTTTCTTTGTGACGCACATCTTTGTAATGATGTTCAACGTTGAATTGTGTTGATTTAGACCGTCTGTGTTATATTTCACCCGTCCTGTCCGGAGCTCATCTGTGCTTCATTCTTCATATTTTCTTCATCTAACGCTCCGGTGGAGATATTTTTACCAGCGCTGCCACCCTTCAGCACCGCTCCATCTTTATATTTCCACTTCCATCTCAGACTCCTTGTCAAGCTCGACTGGCAGCTGTTAATAGAAGAACTCAGGCTCTTTGATTCAGGGCGGCGACGCAACACAAAACACTTTAACTGAAAAACCATCAGGGTCATATTGATATTGATTTTTCTGGCAGGACACACTTATCTATATATTGGGCTCCATTAGGACTAACAGACGGGTCAGGCTGCCAATCCAAACAGGAGCTGCAGGTCCACATGAACCTGGTCCCAGTGTCCATTAGGTGGGTCAACAGGGGGCAATAGAGTCAAGAGCTTTTAAAATGCCAACTGGAAACTCCACGTGTGTTTAAAGGAGATCATGTTATGCCTTTATTAGACTTTTTTACAGGTTTGAATAAATAGCCTTTGACATTTTATGATAAACACAGACAACCAGCTCTGAACTTCTGTGACTTTACAGATTGATTGTGAACGGGCCTCCCTTTGGGCCACTCTGCAGCTTCTGTCAGAAACAACTTCATACAGTTAGACACAACTCACCAGGTCCTTCTACAATTTAACATGGAGCCACTTATGAAACGTGTACTGTAAATTTAATAACTCGGTTCTTCAGATGCATGCAACGCACGGACCACATGTTTTTCTGAATATTTGGGGATTTCTGCACTGAAGAGTTATTTCAAACTTCATATCCATGCCTGGAAAACGGTTCTGAATGCTTGTCAGCATGCAGACGTTTTAAAACTTTGTTTTTAAAACAGCAGACCAAGTTCAAATTACAGAAAATCTTTTTTAATTTTAATTTAAAACAAAAAGTCATGAAAACTGAAAACAGCATTGATGTTTTTTTTAGTTTGCCGTGACATTTAGAGCTTCAAGGTTTTTTTTTTTTTTTAAATAATACATGGAGTCAAGTTAGTGGATTAATGTGATCACCACTAAAACATACAAATAATTAGTAGAATGATGATAAATAAACAATAGTTGACTTAATGTAGACGGTTCTGATGAAAAATAACTTTTACAATGACTGAAGAATAAGACTGAGCATTGGTTTTGCTCAGTTTCCCCTCATCTTGTCCAGATGGGTGCAGCTGGACCTGTCCTCATGTCTCCGGCCCGGTCCAGAGGACCGCTGAGGGCTGAAGAAGGACTCAGCTGCCACTCAAAGGCTTTGTTCTGATCCTTCAGGTCCCTGTTTGGTCCCTCCAGCAGGACAAACACTGATCTGAGTAGATTTAAACTCGGGGTGGGGGTGTTAATGCATGTTTGTGGACAAAGACACATGTGCTACAGTCCATACATGTAGGAGACACTCAGACTGAGGAGCCCCCACTGAGTCCTTTATTCTCCTGGAAGTCAGTGATAATTACACTTTGAGTGTAAATAAAAATAATCTAGATTTTACAAAACAGCAGCAGATTTAATCAATTGAAATCAGTTTATTTATTAAATTTATTTTTTATTTATTTATTATTATTATTATTATTATTAAGAATCTGTTGGACTCCTGGCAGGGACCAGTGCAGACATGTTCCTGTTTTTAGTTTTCTACATTCACCTTAGAATCCAGCTGTTTTTTGTTACTTTTTTTTGCGTCTTATTTGTAAATAAATAAATAAATCTGTATGCCTTTTTGTGGCTGTCCATTGTTGTCATCATTCTTTGTTGACATCGGGTGTCTCTTGTAAATGAGTCCTGGAGGCTCAATGGGATTAACCTGAATAAATAAAGGTTGAATGGATGAATGTCTGTAGCTCCAAGTCCCAACAGAAGTCGTCTCAGGTCACTGAGCAGAAACATCCTCACACTTTATAAAAGACATTTAGTAAAAGTTCTGTATCTGAGGAAGCAGCAGGTTGTGTTGAATCTTCTCTTCATCTCAGTCTCTCATCCTGAGCAAGAACAGAGGAGACAGTGGGAAGAAAAACTCACTTTAACAGGAAGAAACCTCCAACAGAACCAGAGGACGAGCAACATCTGCTTCGACCGGCTGCTCTGAGAGGACAGTCAATGGATACTACAATATTACAAATACTGCAACACAAATACAAAATGTTTTTAAAAACTAATTTAAAGACAAAGATTACAAAAAAAGGTTTATTACAATAAAACGTTTACGTCTTATATTAATGTATTTAAATAGCATTTGTTGTATTTGTTTAGTTAAACTGTAACACTAAGTCCTTGTGAATAATCATAAGCTCCCAAAGAAACATTAATTGTCTTGAAAAAGTTTGTTAGGTTTGATTTCAGCTATAAACTTTACATTTCATTCAGGATGTTGAATTTAAGAAAAATAACTGAGTCAAAATGAAACCACGAGAACTACAAACCTCATATTTAGCATTAATTGTTGCATTTTCTAATAAAACAGCAGCTTTCTCCTTTAGGTTCCCAACACCGTGACTCCAGTGGATGGCGACAGTGAAGAAGGAACCCTTGGGTTTATCTGCAAGTTAGACTTGTATTATAGAAACTTTGTATTTTACCTTGAATGTAACCGTAAATATTAAAGTGCACGTTATGTGTCTGTACAGTGGAACTGTGCTCAGGGTGAGTGTGACATGAGGCTGAGTCGTGAGTCTCATTTATCAACGCAGAACATTACATCTCATAAATGATAGGTGTTGTCTTGTTTTAATCTCTCTCAACAGGAGTGAGTAAACCATGAGCCCAGTTATCACAAAGCACAGATCATCATGTCCTTTCTTTTAGACCCTCTTGTCTCTTCTTATCACACGAACGAGAGAGCTGTGAAACTGGATTCAACTGTTTGTCGTATACCTCCGCAGGCGGTGTGACGTCCGTTTGTTTATTGCAATAAATAAAATCAGACTGTTTTTGAAGACGTCTTTACTGTCGCCTGTTTCTGTGCTGAAACAACTTAAAGCAGGAAAATCCACAACAGCTTGTTAAAGATAGGAACAGTAATGTTCTAACAAGTGAGGAGAGTGATGGGAAGATGGAAGGAGAACTTTGAGGAACTAATGAATGAAGAAAATGAAGGAGAAAGAAGAGTAGAGTCATAGAAACTGTGGACCAGGAAGTGGGAAAGATCAGTGAGGGTGAAGTCCAGAAAGCTCTGAAAGAATGAAGAAGGTGAAGGCAGTAGGACCTGAGGACCAGTGGAGGTTTGGAAATGTCTTGGAGAGATGGCAGTGATGTTTTAACTCAAACATTCAATGACATGATCTGTGGTGAGAACAGGTGGAAGAGAACTTGGAGAGGTGGAGGTATGCACTTGAAAGAAGAGGAATGAAAGCCAGCCGTAGGAAGACAGAGTCCATGTGTGAATGAGAGGGAGGAGGTGGAACAGTGAGGCTACAAGGAGCAGAGGTCACAAAGGTGCAGGACTTCAAGGACTTGGGGTCCACTGTCCAGGAACATGGGGAGTGTGGTGAAGAGGTGAAGAAGAGAGTCCAGGCAGGATGGAGTGATGGAGAAAAGTTTCAGGAGTGATTTGTGACAAAAGGGTGTCAACAAAGGTCAAAGGAAAAGACAGTGGTGAGACCAGCTATGTTGTATGGTCTGGAGACAGAGACATGGACAAAAAGACAGGAGACAGAGACATGGACAAAAAGACAGGAGACAGAACTGGAAGTGTCAGAAATGAAGATGTTGAGGTTCTCCTTAGGAGAGACAAGGATGGAGAAGATCAGGAATGAGATCATCAGAGGTACAGCACAGGTTGAACAACTGGGAGATAAAGTTAGAGAGGACACACTGAGATGGTTTGGACATGTCCAGAGGAGGGACAGTGGTTTGGACATGTCCAG
>NC_056501.1:1358802-1360608 GCF_014905685.2 Nematolebias whitei | reverse complement strand
CCAGAGGAGGGACAGTGGTTTGGACATGTCCAGAGGAGGGACAGTGGGTATATTGATAGTGATAGTTGGACATGGGCACCAGTGACCGCCTCAACCCTAAAAAGGAAGAAACAGGTAAAGATAATGGATGGATGGATGTTAGAAATTTAGCTGCCAGTAAAAAGACAAAGAGGAGACCTGTGGATGTAGTTAGAGAGGACATGGAATTAGTTGGAGAGATGACAGAAGACACAGAGGACACGTTGAGGACAGAGGAAAGAGGTGGATGAAGAGGACTCGCTGGGGCGACCCCTGAAGAGAGAACAGCTGAAATAATTCTGGTCCGAGTGGGAACGATGCTGGACAGTGAATGGGCGGCGCTAGGACCTGGAGTCCACCTTCTTCAGGAAGAGGGCGGCTCTTCCGTCAGCCGGCTGGGAGGGGGCGGAGCCCAGAGGGACAGACCACCGCGCGAGCGCGAGCTCCAGACGGCGGCGCGAGCGATGCGAGTCACCGGCTGAAGGCGAGCAGATATAAAGAGAGAGCCCGGTCCGAGTGTTTCCTGTTTCTGCGGCACGAGGAGCGAACATGTCGCTGTTAGCCCTGCACGAGTACGAGTTCGAGCGGCAGTTCAACGAGGAGGAAGCCATCCGGTGGATGCAGGAGAACTGGTAAGACTGGTGGAGCACACGTTTCCTCCGGGCTAACTGGAACAGGCGTTCTGCTCGGCGGATTAAACCTCGCTGTCAGGCTCGTCATCATCTGCAAACGAGCGAGCATTGTGCGTGCGAAACATCGAACCGGGGGGTGGGGGGCCTGGCATCTGGTCCCTCGAACCGGGGGCTGGGGGGCCTGGCATCTGGTCCCTCGGGCCTACAGGGACCAGATGCCAGCGGTTGAAGAGCAGCTACATGCTGTGCATCCTTCACGCGCAGGATTTGTCCTTGACGTGCTGGTTTTTATTCTGGAGCTCGGTCCATCCGTCCTCCAGCTGTCTCTCTCACCGGGACAGAGTATTAGTCCTGCCAGGCCTTAGCCCCCACCCCATCCCCATCAGTCCCATCCTGCTGGTCTCATGTCATGGAGATGGTGGAAACTGTAGCTTTAAAGAAAAATGTTTTATTTTAAAGGCGCTCATCACAAATGATGGACTCAGTCATGAAATGTCCTGAGCTTCAGGAGGTCAGTCCAGATGTTTTCCAGCAGTGTTGATGCGTGATGCTGAAATGTGGGTACGCACTGGATGTAAACACTCGGGTCAGTCCGCCCCAAGCCAAGTGACAGCTGGACGCGAGGTAAACAAACAGTTTGAGTTATTTTGCTGCTGCACGTGGAGGACGTGTTAAACATCTGGCTCCGTGTCTGAAGAGATGCTGCAGCTCATGCAGGACGGTGGAGCGCCGGGAAGACCGCGCGCCACGTTCAAGCATACGACTGTTTCTACCTGATCAAACATTTGACCTGGATACTTTACTCAGAAAAATCAGAGCATAAATACAAACACACCCAAGACGTCAGTCTGCTCCATTCCAGAAGCTCTTCCACGGCCGCCTCTGTTGAACTGGTTTCAGTGGTTTTTCACAAATTTTGCTTCCAGAGTTTTGATATTTTGATTTCCAGAGCAGTGATTTGAGAAACGAGCAGATTTTTTGTTTCTTATCTTGTTTAACTTGTCTCGATGTCATTAGAGTGAGCACCTCTCGTATGTTGCCGTATTTTAACGGTAAAATACATTTACTGGTTTGTTTAGAAGTAATGATTTAAGGCAGGTCTCCAGTCCATCACAGGGACACCTGGACAGGTCTCCAGTCCATCACAGGGACACCT
>NC_056501.1:1355618-1358702 GCF_014905685.2 Nematolebias whitei | reverse complement strand
GTTTTTTTTTTCCTTTAGCTGATTTGTGAGGGGGTCAAAAGGGGCTTTAAGAGGTTTTTAAGCACATTTATCATGTAGTGTGTCTCATGATCCAGAGCTGTGTACTGTGTGTGAGTGAGTGGTTAGTTTTTGAAAATATCTTCAACCTCACAGCTATGATGAGTTGAAATCTTTTACCAGTTTTCCCAGGGATTAGGATCATTTTTACATCAGTTCATGCTCATTTTCTATTTGAAGCTACATGGAATCACATCAACAAAATGATCAATTCCAAAAAGGTGCAAATCAAACATTTTCTGCGGTGCCAAGCCTGTCCAACAGGAAGTACTGAATCGTGATAAATTTTAGAAATAGAACAAAACCAACACAAAAAAATAAATTAAAAAAAGATGGTCTTACTATATAAAGTACATTTTTGAACTGTGAATAATTCTTCTGTGTTTGAATAAAATGCTGCAAAAGCATGTTTGCATAATCCCAGTTTAATTTCGTAAAAGTGGAACTTTATAAATATGTTTGTGTGGGGTTGTGCTCTGTAAATACTGATTTATCAAAGCATTCCTTTATGTTTTGCACTGATATTTGAGAAAATCATGACACACGAAATGGGTCTAATCTGCACGTTAGTCTTAAAAAATTAAAACGTTGTAACGCAGGGGTGACCAGTACGTAGATGGGTGCGCTACTGGTCGAGCTCAAAGGTATTCTGGATAGATGGCATTTAAAACTAGACGTCAGCCGATCATCATCTATGAAATTTGTCTGTTGATTGACAGACAGGGCAGCCAGTCTGAGGCCCCGTTTACACGACGTGAAACGTTTGTTCATTTACAGAAAACAGCCTCGTTCTCTCTGAACTGAAGGTTTCTGAATCCAGGTCTTAGACTGGAGCTGTTCAGGGAAACCCCACGGAGAAGTGGACTGCTCCAAGTGTGAAGTTGCACATGCACACTTCAGGCGACTGCAGTCCAAAGTTTATCTGCACTAACAACAGTTATAATAAATAACAACAGTTATAACAAATAACAACAGTTATAACAAATAACAACAGTTATAACAAATGACAACAGTTATAACAAATAACAACAGTTATAATAAATGTCAGAGAAGTGTTTTTGTGTTGCTCACACATTTCCATCATGTAGGAGCAACACTAATAAAATCCAGGCTGTATTCACCAGCTTGGACTAACTGTCCTGCAGACGCTGCATGCACGATGAATGCAGCTGAGCTCTGCATCATGGTTGCCAGATAAATTTAAAATATCTTATTTACCCCTCCTTTTCTGTGCACACGTGCAACAAACACAACACAAACCTCATCTTAGAATATCTTTACTCAGCACATCTGACAGTTTAGGTCCAAATACTATCATTTTAAAGCCACAGTACTATAGTTCATCATTTCTTATCTGGCAACCCGACTGATATGGAAACTACAGTGTTTTCATGTAAACCTGCTCATTTTTTGTTTATTAGCCCCAATAAACATTGAAGAAACACTAATGTTTCCAGAGGTTCTTGTGTAAACGGGGCCTTGTAGCAGGTAGATCACTTTGACTTGGTCCATTCAAAGGAGCTCCATGGTGAAAACATCTGGGCACCCCTGCTGTAACGACGCTTGTTGGTGGAGTTACGAGCTCTGGTAAAGTGTGTTGCAGTTTCTTTTCTTCAGTAACTTTATTGCCTACACATCTTGATGCCATACAGGCTGCAGAGGTGGCCCGTCGCTGCATTCCTGGTGAGTTCTTCTCTCGTCAGTATTTCTCAAACCGACCTTCATGCACTTATTTGACCTTTTCTGTGCTCTCTAGATGTAAGCTCATTGGTGTTCAACTGAAAGTTGGATAACTGTACTGTTAGTAAAGACTGTGAACTTAGATGTTTCTCGTGGCATGGACATTCATCAGTATAGTCTTATTGACTCAAAAGTTACTTGATTTCACTTCTTTGTTTTTGCTATTTTGACTGTCTTGCTGGATCCAGCCTTTGTTTCTGTGTGCAGTAATGAACCTTTCTGCGTTCTGCTACTATATTAGAGCCTGTAGTCCTTGAGTTGTGTCTTTTTAGTTTGTGATGAGCTTTCAACCACGTCCTGGAGCTGAAACTTGTGTCAACATGACTTACTCTGTAATGATTGGAAGAAAAAGGAGCGTTCAGCTTCCTCCTCGTGTTAGTCTTTTGTACTTTCACTTCCAGTGCTCAACGGCAGACTTTAACCTGAATCTGTTTTGTACATTCATGTGCCAACAGCTTGAAGTGGCTTATTTGACCTGTGAGATCAAATTTGCTTGCATAAATAAAATTCACTTGTGTACTTGTTAAGAAACGCTGCAAGTCTTTTGTGTGTGTTTTGTTTCAGTCAGAACATTTTTTTATGACAAAATCAAATTATCATGAGTGAGAAGGTTGGATCAGGGTTCCCAAACAGAATTCCCTGACTTCCTGAACTTTGCCCGAATAAATCCTGAAATTCTTAAAGATATTTCCATCAAAGGAAACAGAACTTAGTGTCTTTTTTTTTAAAAACTGATGGCCTCTCCACACCTTTAGTTTGTCTTTGAATGTGAATTTGATTTCCAGGAAATACAGAGATCATGGTAAGTCCAAAGGTTCTGAAACTGAGGTCGCAGGACCCCCAGGGGTCATCAAGCCTCTGCTTGGGGATCCATAGAACAAACTGCAATAACTTAGTATCATGTAATAAAGTGCACGAATACTTATGGGGAAACATGCATGAGTAAAACAAACAAACTTAACCAAACAAACAAGAATGTATTTCCACAAAAATTATTTTTAATCAGCACGAGGTTTATGAAGGAGTGAGGAAGGGCCCCAGAGCCAAAAGGTTGGAGAACTTCTGGCCTACAGTGCATGCTTACAGGAAATAACCATCCATCCATCCATCCATCCATCCATCCATCCATCCATCCATCCGTCCATCCGTCCATCCATCCATCCATCCGTCCGCCCATCCGTCCATCCGTCCATCCATCCGTCCATCCATACATCCATCCATACATCCATCCATACATCCATCCATCCATACATCCATACATCCATACATCCATCCATCCATCCATCC
>NC_056501.1:1355063-1355518 GCF_014905685.2 Nematolebias whitei | reverse complement strand
GATGGATGGATGGCTGGTTGGCTGGATGGATGGCTGGATGGATGGATGGATGGATGGATTGCTGGATGGATGGATGGCTGGATGGATGCATGGCTGGATGGATGGATGGCTGGATGGATGGATGGATTGCTGGATTGATTGCTGGATGGATGGATGGCTGGATGGATGGCACCATGCTGCCCAGGCTAAATGAAGCTGTTTTAATCATTAAATAAATGCATGATAAACGTGACAGGTCAGCGGTGACACATGATAAATGAGACTTACATGCTGAAGACACTTGTATATGTTTGTTTCTTCTTCATGATGTTTTTTTTTTAACTGGTGTGACTTATACTCCAGAAAATACGGTAGCTGTGATCCTACACATGATTAAAAGCAGTTTTTATTTGTCCTGTGTATAACAAAATATATATATATATATATATATATATATATATATATATATATATATA
>NC_056501.1:1349503-1355053 GCF_014905685.2 Nematolebias whitei | reverse complement strand
ATATATATATATATATATATATATATATATATATATATATATATATACAGTACATATGTGTGTGTGTGTGTTTTAAGATGAGAATATATATAATTGTGTTTTGAAAAGACTGTAACAGGTGAAATCTCTCATCTTCTTGCAGCTTCTTGTGACTCATGGAGTCGGGCTTTACATCAGATAAGGTGCAAATGGAATCTGTCAGATACTAAGAGCCACCTTGCCAGAGCAATAACTGCAAATCAAAACAATTTGCTGAATGATGTCCTTCAGCCGTGTCCATATAGTCTCATGATTTTCTCAGGAGTTAAATGGTTTGTGGTCACGTGAACAATTGCAATGTTCAATGTGCTATTACCTTTTATTGTTAAAAAGAAACATGTACAAAGTCGTCGGCTGAGGAAGGAATGCATATAGAAGATACCGAGCACAACTAATAACTCGTGCTTTGCGTTGCTACCCCACCTTAAGAAGCCTTGCAGAGTGCAGACACGTGCACTCTGGCTGTGAGTCTATCTGTTTGTGCCAGACCTCCTTTATTTGCATGCCTCAGTGTTGGGTGTGTAATGAGGCCATTGCCTGTCACTTCCGCTTCAGTCAAAGTGAGGCTCCGAAGCCAAGTTTACCTCTGGGGAGAATAATAGCTGGCTATTGATTGCCTTTAAACAGTCCAAACCTGCCTCGTGCTATCTTAATTAGCAGTACTTATGAGGATTTAAATCTAGCCCAGTTTAAACAATTGAGCTTTTGCCTGGCCTATTCAACTCAATTAATGCTCTCGTGGTGGTGCATTTTAAATACTGCACTGTGCGTTCATGTTCATTTGGTGCCTTTTGCTGTAAATGTGAGCGGAGATGGCCCGTGCGCTTGTTGACGAATCCACTACGGGCCAAAGTTATTACTGGGCACCACAGAGCTGCTTGAAGTCGGTGGAGGGATTTCCAAAAGGTGAGCGATCTCAATAAATTCTCGTGGCTCATCGCTGAGCTGAACGCAGACACCAAATGGTTTGTGTTGAATTTGCTCCTCCTAATTGTCATTTAAAACTTTTCTTGATGAAATTCATTTGCACCGTAATGGTTTTAAAATGCCCCAAACCATTAAGGCTGGTTTCAGTTTCTGTCCTGCACACGTTTATTTCCAGATTGTATATTTGTGTTTTATTCTTTCAGAGCCAAAAGCAAACGTTGAACGGGCTGTCACTGTTCGAAACATGGAAGAACAACCGATGCCATCAGGTTAAAAATATACACGTTTAATTACAAACTGACACTCTGCGACAACAATACCATGCTTAAGGAAAAAGAAACAGTAAGTAGAGGTTTCTGCTTCGTTCTTTGTGTTTCGTTGTTGGTGTTTCATGCATCCTCATGAGTTTTATCTTTTGTGTTTTTGTTCATTTACACTTCTAAAGCTGTCAGCTTTTCATCACACACCGTGCGTCTAAAAACAAAAAGTAGGATATATGCAGGTTTTGTTTTACATTTGCATTCACCGTTACTTTAAGTTGTTATAAATGCATCTGCTTGCACTTTTATAAAAGGGTTTATTTTTTATCAAGTTGTGGAAGTTTGGCTGGAGATTCTTTGGTAAACTCCACTTCGCTGAGGCGTTTGTTGACCTTTTGATCTTTATTGCTTTTATAGTCTTATTCCTTACCTTTTGTAAAGTATTTATACTGTATATCTGATGAAAACACGGAAGGATTCTTATGCTGCAGTGCAACAAGGCCCACAGACAGCAGCAGATCTGTGATCAGCTGAGTGACCAAAAGCATTAACTCGCAGAGCAGTGTTCAAACTGTAGATACGTTCATTTAAAAGGCTGAACAATAAGAAGCATATCTTTTAAATATCAGTTTTATTTTACAGTGGGTGTGTACTCTGGTCAGTTGTGTGAACATCTGCAAAGAAATAATCTGTTTGAAGAGTTTCAATCTGGGATTAGAGTTTATCACAGCACTGAATCTGGTGAAAGTTACTAAAGATATTCTCATGGCCTCAGACAATGGACTTGTGTCTCCACTGGTCCTGTCAGACCTCAGTGCTGCATTTGATGCAGCTGATCATAATAATCTACTACAGACACTTGAATATGATGTTGGAATTACAGGAACGGCTCTAAAATGGTTTCAATCATATCTATCTGATAGATTCCAGTTTGCAAATGTAAATAATGAATCTTCATCATACACCAAAGTTAATCATGGAGTTCCTCAGGGTTCAGTGCTTGGACCAATACTCTTTACCTTAGGGAAAGTTATTAAACAGTATGGGATACATTTTCATTGTTATGCTGATGATCGTTGAGACTGGATTTTTACAATCTGTTTAAACATAAAGGTTGAATAAATTCAACAGGTAATGATATCCATCCATCCATTATCTTTTACCCGTTTATTCCATTTTGGGTCACGGGGGTCGCTGGTGCCCATGTCCAGCAATCACTGTGCGAGGGGCGGGGGACACCCTGGACGGGTCTCCAGTCCATCACAGGGACACATAGAGACAAACGAGACAAACAACCATTCACTCTCACTCACACTTAGGGACAATTTAGAGTTACCAATCAGCCTAACATGCATGTTTTTGGTCTGTGGGAGGAAACCGGAGTAGGTAATGATATTGGTGCATCATATTTTACAGTGTTATTCCGCACGGCCTTTTAAAAATGTACAGCATCTGCCCTTTTGGAGGTGTCGGCATGGCCCTGGTCCAACATGTTTATGACTTTATTTTCATTTATACCTGTGCTCACTCATATACTTAAACTGAATGTTAGAAAGAGCAGCGTTGCCCAAAAATCTGCTTGTATTTACATAATTTTCCATTTTTCTGTTAGTCGGTGAAACACGGATGAATATATTTATGTGATCACCCAGTCAGAAACTATTTAGGGCATTTTATAATCTGAAAATCAGTGACTGGCAGACACTCAACTACAAAAGTAGTCAGGCCTGGAAAATTAAAGACATAAATGTCTTGTAGTCAGAACATGAGACAAAGAACTTCACTTTAGAAAAAAATGTTCTGAGTTGGAAGAAACTGATGTTGATAACAATAATCAGTTTGTCAAGTAAAAAAAAATAAGTCAGGATGTCTAAAAAATACCACTTGTGCTTTTATGCTTTTTAAAAATTATAATTTGGGAGTGGGAAGTAAAAAAAAACAAAAAAAAAGCATGTCTCAATCCTGAAAAGTTGATGTGAGTTGCTTCTTAAAAAGAGAAGCATTTGAGAAAATTGGGGTTGGATGTAAAAATTTGATTTAAGACGAACAGTGCTGGGATACAACAGAAATACATCTTTTAAAATAATGAAAACAAGAATAGATCCTTGGGGGACTCCCCGTGCGAAGAAAGCTTTTAATACTGATTACAATGCTGAAAACCCACCCAGCCCCACAGGAGTGTTTCTTTCTGTAAAATATAATTTTAAATATTCAAGCGCAGTTTCTTTAATGAACACTAAGACTCTGTTCAGCGTGCTGAATGCAGTACAGACAGCTAGCAACATTCTGGCTCTAATTAATATATTAATGATAATAATGATAAATTTCAAGAACGCTGAAAATATGTGATTAACTTTTATTCTAGAATGAAATATGTCAGTAACATCTTGCATCTCGGGGAAGGTTAAAAAACTTAATAAAAGCATTTTGTTTAAAACTCTAAAAAGGAAAAGCAGGATAGTCTAAAATTAAACCGTCTCTTTTCTTGTCATGTCTAAATACGGTTGGAAAGTCCCGGTGCCAAGACGGGTGTTAATGACTGATATCACACGAGGTCCATCAGTATCAAACACCTCTTTGAGGAGGACGTCCTGTGGGGCGCACAGCGGACGGACGCTGCATAATGTCACTTTGGATCACAAAGAATCAGAGAAATGGGCTCAAAGTGATAAAAAAAATGACAGAAATAAATGTGGGGGGGGCTGGGGTCAAAGGTCGGGGAGTAATGTGAGAGCTGATTCCAGCAGTCTGTCTCATAAAACCCCACAATTTATTATGACTTTAAGTGCATCAGAAAGTGAGACAAAACTTTCATCATGAACTAAAGTTCAAAATGAAACCTAAAAATAACTGAGTACAGTAGTCCCTCGCTGCGCTGTGGTTCGTTTATCGTGGACTCGCTCTATCGCGGTTTTTCAAAATAAGATTGGACATGACACACAATTCACTGATTGATGGATGAGCCGCACAATCAGCATGGATATTTTATTTAAAATAAATCATTTTAAATTATTTAGCACCTGCTGCACCTTTGTGCAGCCCACGCTGCAGGATAAACGTCCTGCTGCAACTGATCAGCTGTTCAGCGTGCAGAGCGAAGAAGTGGGCGTGGCCAAGAGCACTTGCAGGTGGCGGAGAGTAGAGGAGGCGAGAAGGGCTTCTCTGCAGACCAAAAGTGGGCGTTTCTGGAGAATGGGTGTTTCTGGAGGGCAAACACTGATTGGCTTGATGGATTTTTGGGCTTTTTAAGTTACGTCAGCTCTTTTTTAAAACTGAAGGTTTGTAAGAACCAGCGTTATATCTGCTGTCAAACACAAGAACGTTCTCTTTAGTTCTTGGTTGTAGCTGCACCTGACACAGGTGAGTCTGGTCTGGGCACAATGAAATCTGAAGCATCTGAAGAGAAACTGCTCCATTTGTCAAAAAGTCTGGTCTCAATTAAAGATCATGAGTCCTGTAACGAGATAACGGCCCAAAACAAAATGTTCTCTCTAGAAGTTCTTCTATGAGATGTGATCTATGAAAGGAGCTGAAACATGGAGTGACCCTTAAAACCTGAGACAGCTGAGGAGGTGAAGCAGTAAACAGAATACCTGCTCCAGGTGCAGAAATCTGACAGAAACTGACAATCACTCATCAGCAGAGACTGATTTAAAAGTTGAACAAGAAAATGTGAAGTTAAAGGAAACAAAGACAGTTGAAGTATCATTATTATTTTGGTTACTTTATTTTTCTTTCTTTATGAATCGATTGTAACTATTTTCACATTATTCAATAACTAAAACAGATTTTGTTTTTTAATGTAATGGCTAGGAATAAAAAAAACAAACATGTAGCTCTCCCCACTACACATTTATGTTGCTCTTATTTTGAAATGTAAAAGGAAGCTCTGTGTTCAGAGAGGCGGACGGAGAAGTTATGGAGACACCACCAATGTTGACCCAGGGACGCCGCTAATGTCGAACCGGTAAACACCATAGACATAATATGCCTGTGGTTAACACAATCTGCCAATAACACCTTATTTTTTTGTCCAGCCTTTTATACTTCGTCCAATCAGATGTGGCCCTCTGGATACGCCCATTTTTCTATCGTCCAATCAGATGTGGCCATCTAGATACGCCTTCCGTTTTTGTCTGCAGAGACATTGGAGGAGGCAGGGAGCTGAAATCATGACATGCTGTCTCTTTTAGAGCATTTAGAGCTTAGAGCATATATATATATATGTGTATATATATATATATATATGTATGTATATATGTGTATATATATATGTATGTATATACACATATATATATATATATATACACATATATATATATAT
>NC_056501.1:1346972-1349403 GCF_014905685.2 Nematolebias whitei | reverse complement strand
TATGTTTAAAAATCAGAACTCATGGGTTGAGTTGCAGCAACTTTATGGCTGCACCTTCAATGATTTTAGTCCTCTGACACTGATGCATGTTCACAAACACACGGTGAACTCAGTGTAATTAATGTGGTGAGTCTCTGAGAAGAATCGTTCTGGTTAAAACTACTGACAGGGGCGATTCTAGAATCGGACCTTTAGGGGTGCTTAGCCCCCAGTATAGACAATGGCTCTTGGCTTGAATAATGTGGTGGCCACTGGCGTCAGAAGCATATTAAATGTGGGGGGACACAGTGGTGGGGGTGTCTCGGGGTACTCCCCCAGAAAATTTTGATCAGAGTAGATCCAGTTCCTTCATTCTGATACATTTTCCTCCAAATGTAAATACTTGATTCAATAACTATTTTAGAGAGCAACAAGAAGGAGCCTGACCAACAGCTCTCCCTGTGTGAACAGAGCTCGCTCTGCTTCTGTCACACAAGGGGCGCTTTACTGTGGGACAAACTGAGGTCGCCGATTGGTCAGTTGCTGATGAACCTATTGGATTGATTGGCAGGTGGCGTTGAGGAACTAACTCATACAAAAACAATCATAGATTTTACTGGTTCGTTAAAGACTGTCATCATTGATTCTAAATGTATTCAATATTTTGGTGAATCTGGTTTGAGAACTGAGTTTCCTTACAAAATCCTGATGAAGGTTTCTTTATTTTTCAGAGGTGCTGAGTTAAAATTCAGGGGTGCTTGAGCACAACAAGAGGCTAAAATTGCTAGTGACTATTGATAAGATGATCAGAAATAGTTTCTTCTGGCTTGTTTGCTCCATTAGCATAAAAAACAACTGAGCAGGCCGGATGCTAAAATATTTCCTCTCGTGTTCAATCTGGATCATCTGCGTGAAATCCAAAGCTTTGCCACACCTGTTCATTTCATCTACCAAGGACGGGAGTTGTGAGGATCCTTGTTGTGAGTATTTTCATCTGGAGGCTTTTTACAAAGCAGACACGCTCCCTGTTTTTGAACAAAGTATCATTGACACACTGTTCATTCTAGTTTCCCATCTCCCGTTTGGTCTCCTACACACTTGATATCCTCTCTGGCCCCACATCCCCCTCTCAAGTTATTTGCTGCAGTCGATATCTATCTTCCCAGCGAGCGGCGGGTGTTGGAGAAAAGTTCCTCCTGCAGATCAAATGGTTGGAAATCAAGATGCTTCCTCAGCATGTTCCCTGGCTGGTGACTTTGAAGGAGATAAGCCCTCTCGCTGCGCTCACAGGAACGCCTCAGTTTCTCAAAACAACAAGAGCACAGTTTGATTGCATCCAATTCTGTAACAATAAAGCAGGTTGTCTGAATGAAAGCCAGACACGTTTTAGTTATGTAAGAGAGCTAGAGGAGTTTTCAGCTCCTAACCTTCTCACTTCCACCTCCTGCTGCGAGTGCCTTTCTCAATACGCTGCTTTCCACTTTCTTAAAAGTCTCCTACTTTATATCTCTTCTTCCATCTCACTCCTTCACACACATGTAACACTATGTCTTCTGTATTAGACTCGGGGAGTTTAAGACTTTTCCAGTGTATTTCGTGTTTTTGTGTCAAAACAGAAAGTCGGCCCGCTGCTCTCTTTGATGCGGTTGCTGACACTTTGGAACCTTAATGAACAGCTCTCCCCCAGGAAACATGCCACAGTATTGATTGAAATGACTTTGTCTGGCCTGTGTTGCTGCAAAGTTCACACAAAAGCCACCCATGGCAGCACAGCCACTAAAAACAAAATGAAGAGGAAAGTGTTTGGAGTTAAACAGTTGTTGCTCACGCCAGATCCATCCGCTGTGCACTCCCACAGCTCCTTAGTGCTTAAGTGCCTTGATTGTTCTTTTGACACAATGCACTTGTTTGTTTACCATTTCCCACAAACCCACACACTTACGTATGTTTGTGTGTGTGTGTTACAGCAATGCACCTTTTCGGCCTTAATTGGCAGCTCCAAGAACTGGAAAACCAGCCGGCTTTTGAAAACGGAGGAGTTGGCAAAGCGGGGCCAACGCAGACGAGCGTGGTGACGGCTCTGGCTGCTGATGGTAAGAAATTAAAATGACATCCAACCAACACTTGGTGCTGTTAATGTAATGACAACATCTTTATTGTTTTATTTATGTATTTTTGGTGCCTTTACTGTATAAATATGCATT
This sequence comes from Nematolebias whitei, assembly GCF_014905685.2. Classification (NCBI taxonomy): domain Eukaryota; kingdom Metazoa; phylum Chordata; class Actinopteri; order Cyprinodontiformes; family Rivulidae; genus Nematolebias; species Nematolebias whitei. Next base: position 1,347,220 of record NC_056501.1, on the reverse strand, counting down.
GTTTAGCAAATAAATTGCTGAATGTTATACTAATACAGTAGTCCCTCATTTATCACGGGGGATCCGTAGCCTGAAGACCCACGATAACTGAAAAACCACAAAGTAGGAATAGTAGTACGAGGAGTAAGTAGTAGTTTATTTTTATTTATTAATTTATTTTATATTTTTAGAGATTGATGATCTCAATGGATTTATTCCTGGTAACATAAAGGTATAAAATAAATAATAATAAATAAATTAGTATATAT
>NC_056501.1:1339610-1346872 GCF_014905685.2 Nematolebias whitei | reverse complement strand
CTCATGGGCCCAGAGTGGGGCGAATGAGGGTGGGGGCAAGTGTGGGTATTTCACCTACCCCACCCACAATTTTGATGTTGTCGGGGCCGGGGCGTGAACCGGCGATCTTCGGATCACAAGCCCACCTCTCTAACCTCTGCGCCACCACTCCCCAACACACATGTGTAGTGAACCTGATCTGACCTCAAATCTGATCAGATGACAGAGACTGTTATTTCATTGATCTGCATCCAGAAATACAGTTTGAGCCATCTGGTGACTTTCTTTCTTGAATCAATCAAGTAGAAAAGACAATTCTCTATGATCATTACTATTTTACAAATGTTTGATAATCAAATTGTGTTAGCTCACTCAATGCTTACAGGTTGAAGAGAACTACTCATTTTTATTTTACATAAACAGTAAGTAATGATTTTTATTCCTCATTCAAAGAAGAAATCAGGTTAATATGCATTTCTTGATTTTCTGTCTTCAATGAGCCAAGTTTGTAAGTATGTTAAAGGTCGGTTCTCGGTCAACTAAAATGTTTACTGAGAAGAAATGTCATGTTTAAACTTTTTCAGAAGATAATAAGAGGGAGACTCCACGAAGTCTGGTTTTCTGCAATAATCTTTCTGTCTGTTGTTGAACAATCTCATTCTCTGACCTCGAATTTGATAACATCTTACATCACAAACCACACCTCTATTCTGGTCAATCCACGAATCAGAAAGCTCTAAATTGACCCGGAAGTCAACTCATTTAAAATGTGGCAACTTCCCGGTTCTTGTTAGAGAGTGCACAGAGTCTGAAGTCTGAAGCCAGACGCTGAAGATTAATGGAGCTAAAAAGAGTCTGATGCTGCAGAGCTCTGAGAGTTCCACACAGAGTGCTGAAGAGTGATGGAGTTAGAGTTCTTGGATGCAAACGCGTTCAGGATGATCCAGAGACGTTTTGGGATTATAACTTCTGTTTGAACAACCTCGTACGACTCTCTAAGGGTTTGGCAGTTCTCACGGAGACGCTGAAAGAGTCAGAAAGGAACCCTACGCCGAAGCTGATTTTATCGTCAACCAGGTAGAAGGTTCTATTTTCGACCAAGTGTACCGTGGGCAAGCTGAGATCTGATGGAGCGTGCACGTTTCTGGTCAAACAGATTAATTCCCTCACAAATCTCTCTGTAAGATAAATCTCCATTTCCATCTTAAACTCTGCTTTCTCTTAAAATCAGTACAGATATTTTAGAAATATCTGAAGCAAAGTCCTCAATCACCGCCGTGTGATTGAAGTCCATTATCTGTGAAACTTGTCTGTTATTATTTTCATATTTTGCCAAATTAATGTAAATGTTTGATGTTAAACTTTGATTCTGAAAATAAATGACCGCATTCATTTTGATGGGTCAAAGATAAATAACGTCTCTCGTTACATTTCTGTTAAAATTCAATGCACGACATTTACACAGTCAGAAAGATGAGGAACTCGTGAAAAGTATGAATATATATCCCTATATGACATACTACACATGCATATACATATATATATATATATATATACACACGAACCACCAAGGCTCAATGGGATTAACCTGAATAAATAAATGTTGAAAGAAAAAATTAAAGTATATAAATACACTGATTTCTGAAGACTCACAGTTATCTCATGTCCTGTAGGTCTGTGAAAAACTACATGTTTTTACTGCCCTGATTACAACAAATATACTGAGCTTTATTTTGTAAAAAAAGAAAAACTGTTTTCTGTCATTTGAATTGTCATTTTGAGAAAGACGTTTGTCCGTTTAGATGAAAATTGTCATAAAGAGCATTTTCCACATGAAGCAGCATCAAAACCAGCACGATGATTCCAGTCCCTTGTAGTCCAGTCGTGGTCCTGGATGTCCACTGTCCTGCAGCTCCGATGGTTTTCTGCAATGATTTGAACAAGAATGATGAACAGGCTTGTGCAGGACTTGCTGAAGAGCAGAGATACGAGTAAAACCTGCAGCATGGTGGCCCTGCAGGACCAGGATCGAGCACCAGGAATCCTTAAATAATTTAAGAATGATATAAAATATGTTAAAAGTGACTCTAGATTTACACGAGCTTAGATCTGCCTATGTATAAATACTTTAGATACCTCATTTTTTTAGATTTATAAACATTAAAGTGTAATGTTCTGCAGGTTGTTCTGCTGATAAATTGGGATTTGCCAAAGTATCAAGTAATTTTTTAGTATTTTAAAATTGTATTCACCTAAAACGAAATGCCTCAAAACAAGAATATTGTTAAATATTAATGTTTAATAACATAATAATAATATTATTACTGTTTATTTGTAAATGACAGTAGAAAGATAAATTACATTTAAATTATTTCATCTTTTTTCGTTCATTTTAGGGAATATATTAATCTCGTGAAACAAGTGAAGTGTAATAATTTGAGACGTATAGTTTTTATTTTAATGGGGATGTGAATAGTTGTATTTGTTGATGATTCAAAGCAGTGGCCAGTTTCAGTCAGTACCCTGCCTCGGCTCGCTTACACGACATCTTTTCTTGGATTCAGGTTCATCTGACGTTCTTTCCACTTCTAAATCAAACATGTCTGAATAATTCAAACAGCCGTGATAGTCTGCACTACTTAAAGTACGCTAGGTTTAAATATTTCACATTTCAAATACCATCTTGATGACCAGATAAGATGTTAACCAGGGCCAGGTTTGGCCCTCGGGCCTTGAGTTTGACAGAAGTGCCCTAAACTGAAACTGAATAAATAATAAAAATCAAAGCGATATCTCTGAAGCCGCTTTGAAAAAAATGGTGCTAACCTCCAAACCCTGCTCGTGTTCCTGGCCCGCACCTGTCGGCCTTTACCTGAACGATGTCGCACACAGCAGCGTCGACGCTCTTCGGCCTCCCTCAGTGTCAGATGAGACTTTTATGTAAGATGAGACGTGGTGCTTTTTATTTTCATGGTGTGCTCCCAGCAGTCCTGGTGGTGTAACCACACGGCTGCCTGTTGCATGAAGCAGTTGCTGTCCAGTCATTTAGCAGTTTAGGCCCCGCGGACAAGAGAACCCTGATCTGGACCCACACAGTCTGTAATTCACATTAAATTCCACTCTGCTCCTTAAAACCTACGCTGAAACGGGTTTTAACCCGATTTCAGTCCAACATCTCTCAAGATTAATTAATATGTGCAGAGGAAGACGATGCGTCTGAAACTACACATTTATTACTTTAAAGAAGTTCAATAAATGTGTTCAGGCAGAAAATGGACTAATGGGAACCACAAATAAAGATGAAGATGTTCTGATCCTGAGAAATCCAGTCCAAACTGGCCACAGGCAGTCCCACGCAGCGCTGCCCAGACCTGGTCCAAAGACGGGTAAATGGAGACGGTCGGTCAGTTTGTTGAAACAACAGCGGCGTGTGGGGGGGGTGGGAGGGGGGGCTTTTTTTTTATCTGCACCACAGAATTCCTGCACGGCCTTTATTCTAGTAATAGTTTGCCCTTTCTGATCTCTCTGACCGATGAAGTATGTTTCCATTCAAATCAAGTACAAGTTCCTTTATTATGTAGTCAGGAGTTTGCAGAAATATATAAATCTTTACTTCAGGTTTTCTAAAGTATTCTGAATATTTTAAACTAACAGAAGATATGAGCAGTTCTGAGCACAAACACTAACTTCACGGACGTTGTGTGTTTAACGAGGGATCACAACGTGTCTCATTTACAACAAACACTTTTCAAAGGATTTGTTGGTTCATGTGTCGGTGGTAGATCGGACTTTTAAAATTCTTTTAGCATGAGGACCGCAGCGAGCGACAGATTTAAAACATGCTAACAGCTTTTCACACACAGCAGCAAAACCTTTTAAAGCATGAAATGTCGTCTTAATTTACATCGTGTTTCCTCTGCAAAGACCTTTACGTTTATTTGCTCTGAATCAATGAATCTTCTTGATCTCCTTGAATCCAGACTCGTGTTTGTGCTGCGTCATGTCTTCATTGACCAGGTTTGAGGAGATGATTGGACAGTGTCTGTGTTTCACCTGCGAGCGCTGCTTCAGCAGCAGACGCACGCTCTGTGCACTGAGCAGCTGCTTGGATTTAAGTAATCTGGGCTGACGACGTGCTCGCTTTGGGTTTTAAGCAGTGCTCGGCCCGCTCACCATCGATCCTCCAGGCCTGGAAGGTTCAGAAGTTGCGTTTCATGTAATGTTCATTATGACTTCATTCAAACGCGCCTCTGAAACTGATGGTCAAAGCAACGGTGTGCACGACGTGTGCATGTTTCATTGTTTTTCTTACACGTTTGCTTGGTAAATAAAGTCATAGTTCAGAGTTGAAAGTGAAGTCTGGCAATGGACAGAAGCAGCTGGAAGTGTCGTTTCCCTTCAGAGCAGCCAGTGCTTTTAATGCGAGAGGCGTGCACATCACCTCGTGGGTCTTGTTGTTACCTTGTGTTATGTCTCATGTTGCCTGCAGTTTGACACATGACGAGTTCCAACACGCGTGTTTATAACTCGGTCCAGGCCGGGCACACTACGGTGCACCTTTACAAACACAGAGCAGGTATTTAAGATGGACATGCTTGTTTGCTGTCAGCTGAATCAAAAGGTGAACTTTGCTTCAATAGACTGTTCTTGTCGTTATCATGCATACGGTCAGAAAGTCTCTAATTGGAGAAAAACATCAGTGTCCGTTGGCGTGTATTTTTGGATCTGGTACTACGTCTTAGTTTCTGTGTGACTGAAATACTTTGCTCTTCTTTCCTGGAGCTTGGAGAAAGGTCTGAATTTTTAATGAGATAAAGCACCAAAAATGTGCTCACATTGATGCATGGAAGAGAAGAGAGGACCAATCAGCTGTAGCTTTTCAAACTTACATTTATTAAAAATACTTATTGTAAAGACATCACTACTTTTCTTTTGATTGATTGATAAGAACATGAACGTGAGTTGTTCAGTCCATCAAGTGGCACCACCTGACTGGATATCTGGTGGTTTGAAGCTCCCCTGGTGATGGCCCAGAGCTAGGCCAACTCCTTACCTGAGGACGAGCTCTCCTGACATGAACTAAAGTAACACTACTTAACTCAGATCGGAGAGCAACAAAGTCTGTTTTCTGGCAGCAGACTTGGACATTAAACCAACCAGACTTCCTTTAGGTCAAGTAATGCTTACCTGGTAAGAGTGCTGACATCGTGTCTTTTGGGAACTTTGGTAGACATCACAGAATATTGTCTGAGTTTGTGTGGACGTGTGATGGAAGTGGTTGCTGAAGTCATTAGAGTATTAAAAAGAACAAGCTACACAGTTTCTAGTTGTGAGTTTGATGTATCACAAGTTCCTTGTGTTTGAGGACGTTCAGACAGAAGAAGTCTGTTGGTAACGCACAGCGCCACACGTCTAAATTCATATGGAGGACGGAATGTGACAAAATGAAATAAATACATAACAATTCAATGTATCATTTCATTATTAAATACATCATTAAGTCATTAAATACACAATTAAATGATTCAATAAATCATTAAATAATGAAATGTACCTTTTAAATAATTTAGTTCATGATTTATTCATTTATTTAACTTTGTCACCTTCTACCCTCCAGTGGCATCATGGAATTGTGAAAACTGTCAGTGTCACTCGTCAGACTCAGTGGGCGGGACTAACGCTGATCACGTGACTCCATTGCTTAAATATATTTTCTAGCCTGTGAATCAATCGATTATCTGGGAGCGATTTGTTTTCTCTTGCTGTGAGGAGCAGCCAATCAGGCGTCAGGATCTGTGCACGACCCGCCCTAGTCCCGCCCACTGAGTTTGACGAGTGACACTGACAGTTTTCACAATTTCATGATGCCACTGGAGGATAGAAGGTGACAAAGTTATATAAATTAATAAATCATGAACTAAATTATTTAAAAGGTACATTTCATTATTTAATTGTGTATTTAATAATGAAATGATACATTAAATTGTTATGTTTGTATTATATATATTTATTATTTCATTTTGTCACATTCCGTCCTCCACCATATGGTGACAAAATTAAATAAATAAATAAATCATGAAACAAGTAATTTAATTGTGTATTTAATGATTTAATGATGTATTTAATAATGAAATGATACATTTCATCATTATGTATTTATTTCATTTTGTCACATTCCGTCCTCCATATGAATTTAGACGTGTGGCGCTGTGCGTTACCAACAGACTTCTTCTGTCTGAACGTCCTCAAACACAAGGAGCTAAGTTTTCAACGACTGTCCACAAGGAAGAGGGCCGGCAATGGAGGAGGAGGCGTGACAAAGAGACCATCTTGGCACCAACATAACTGGTTTGTTCCACTTCGGAGTAAGCTGTTGGGGGAAGAATCAGTTTTGTGTTGTGTGTTTCCTTGACTGATGAAGCCTTCTGGATGGAAGGTGAAACGTTTCAACACAAAAAAAACTGTCCAGATGACCTGACTGAAAAATGTTGGGCCTTTGGATAACCTTAGTTGTAAATTGTTTCTTAAGTAATAAAGCTAAGTGAAGGTAAATTAATTTACCTCGTGTAACAAGAGTTTATTAGTTAGTTGTGTGTTTTAAACAGTGGTGCCTTGTCAGCCACGGACACACAATGAAAGTGACAGAAAGCCTAACTTCCTGCATTCTGTGTAAAACAATGCTGAAAACATCTAAACCAGTTTGCTCGGTCATTGTTTGCGTGTCTTTTTGTCGACTCATTTCCCGGCGTGTGCTCACAGCTTGTCAAGCACCAACAAAGCAAGGTTTTTACTACACCCCTACAGCTACAACCTGTTGTTCTTTAGTCTGCGATGTTTTACAAGATATTAGAGTTCCTCTTTGATCGGCAGGACCTTTGCTTCCTGAAGACGTGGACAGAATGGAAACGCTCATGAAGATGAGTGCAGGAAATGCAATGGAGGGGTTTTCCATCAGTACGAGAGGCAGTGGGCAGAGAGAAGTGTGATTTAGATCTCTGTTAAATCAGTGAAGCTTCACGTCATTGTCTGAGGTGGCTGGGCTTGGTAGCATTTACCCTGCAGCGTTTCAGCTCGGTTCTGTGGGCGGGGCGGGGCGGGGCGCCCTCTTCATTAATGGTGCCTTGGACTGATGAGACCACAAATACAGAGCTCTAGAAATGCACAGTCCATCCATCCATCCATCCAACTAGCCGTCCGTCCATCCAACTAGCTGTCCATCCATCCAACTAGCCGTCTGTCCATCCAACTAGCCGTCCGTCCATCCATCCAACTAGCCGTCCGTC
>NC_056501.1:1328688-1339600 GCF_014905685.2 Nematolebias whitei | reverse complement strand
CCAACTAGCCGTCCGTCCATCCATCCAACTAGCCGTCCGTCCATCCATCCATCCATCTATCTATCCATCCATCCAACTATCCTCCCTCTCTCCCTCTCTCCCCAACTGAATCATTGTGCTGCTAAAATTCACAATTTTCTATTATATTATTTATCTGGTGTAATTACTTTAGAAGTACTGTAAACACTGCATTAGATATTAAATCACTACACTTGAATCCAGAGTTTGGTATTAATACTCAGTTATGTTGTTTTGTTAGAGCTGGACTCAAAGATGGAGAAGCTCGCTCAGAAATTGACACTGATACAAGAAACCTGCTTTAATTTATTAAAGACCAAAATATGTTTGAATAAATCATTCCAACATGAAGCCCACAAGAAAATACTGAATGGCCTGATTAAAGGAGAGTTTGTGTGAGGGATTTTAGTGTTTAGGAGCTTTGCTTTAATACCTGATAAATAAAACGTTTGTGTCTGAACGGCTGAGAAAACGAGACTCTGCATGACTGTTCACCTACATGGCAACAAACCAAACTTGATGCAAATGTAGCAAACAAAATGCTCTTTCCATCCGCTCCCACAGCTGCCAGGATAGAGCGGCGTTTGTGTTTCCACTGTGGGCGTTCCAGGCTTTCTCACTGTCAGAATGTGAACGACGAATATGATGTTCCAAACCAAGCAGCGTTGTCTTGAAAAGTCAGAACCAGTTTTGATACCGGGTATTTGGGCTTGATGGTGGAAGCTACACAGGTAAAGGGCGCGCCACCGTGGAGTTTCACCTCTTCAGGTTGATGTGCAGTTGTGGATTCCAGGAGCTTAAATTTGCTGGGTTAGACTGTCATTTGCATATAAAATGTAATGTTTTAAAGTTTATTGACAAAGTAGAATATTGTTTATGTCTGCATGTTGCTATAAAGCTACTGCTGGGCTGCAGATATTGATGGTGTATGGTCTGCATCCATAGGACAGGGTGTAAATTCTGCCTCTTTTAGCAGTCGCGTGTCCCATCTTTTATTCTTTGGATTATGCAGAAAAATATAGTCCTCGGATAGCCTTCAAAGACATGCTTAATATTTTATGACCGGCAGCCATCCCAGGACGACCGGGCTAACACTGTCAGCCAAGAATCAAGAGCAACCCGTGGCTTCTCACATGGATCTCTGTGTGAGATATATATTGTAGTGATTTAGGGCTAGGTTAGCTTCAGTTAGCTTCAGAGCTCCACTACAGTCAATATTTAATAACGGGTTCTCACTTCTTCGAGCTACTTGACTGATATGTGACAGAGGTACTGTGTGGGAGATGGTCTAATCAGTGACATGAGACGTTAATTTTCTTTGACCCATCAAAATAAATATGGTCATTTATTAACAGAATCAAAATTTAACATCAAAACATTGTACACTTGATTATTCTGATCGGCTCTGATTAATAAAACCTGGCACGTTTTACTTAATAAAACAACAGACATTTCTGAAGATATCTGGATTAATTACTGGCAAGATAGAAGAGTTTTAAAGATGGGAAAGGAAGGAGTTTAAATGGAGAGAAAAGATGTGGAGGAAGAAAGTGTGTTGACGAGGAACAGCACCCTTCATCCGACCCCAGCTCAGCCTCGGTACACTCGGTAGTGAAGCGACTCGTTACCTTTGCAGAAGATAGGTCAGCTCCGGTACGGAGTTCCTTTTCAACGCTACCTTTCAGCGTCTCCTCAGGATGGCTGAGAATCGTCCGAAGTAGTGACGGTACTCCGTTCAACAACACGCTCACCTCCCGGGTGGACTCACATGAGCTGTGAGTCCGTCAGAGGTCCCACTCAGATGTGGAAGGTTCCATAATCCCAACTAGACTCGGAAGAACTCCCAACTAACTCCAGCACTTCAGAACTTTCTCCAGGCACTAGCACTTCAGCACTAGCACTTTCCCTCCCAACTTAACTTTCGGAACTTCTGTTCTCCCTGGAACTAGGAAGTGTCGACTTTTAAAGAGTTCTGCTTCCGGTCACTTTTGGGAAGTCCTGATTGGTTGAAAGAACCAACAGGGGTGTGGTTTTAGTGACGTTAGAGGGTCACTACAAGTCAGAAAAACAGCGGAGATGTTTAGGAACAGACAGAGAAATGTTTTGGAGAAATGACAGACTTACAGGTGCCAGTTTTCTTGTTTCTGTCTGAGAGGTTTAAAAACATGACAGTTCGTTCCAATAACTTGCTTCGGACTGTCTCCGACTTTTGACCGACATCACTCTCTCATTTCAGACAGAAGATCAAAAATGCATTATTACTTTGTAACATAGACATTTAACTTGATTTCTACTTTGAATGAGGATTAAAAATCATTAATACTGTTTCACAGTTGATTTAAAATGAGTGGTTCACTTCAACATTTAAAATGGTTTGAACTAAACACACTTTTGATTATCAAGATATTGTAAAATAGTGATGATAATATAAAAAGAGAGTGTTCTTTCAATTGATTAGTTCAGGATAGAATTAGAGTCTCTGGATGAGCTAATTTGTATTTCTGGATTCAAATCAATGAAATAACAGTTCCTGTCCCATGAAGGTCTTCAGAGGCAGGTCTTGACCGGAGGCCGAGTTTACTACAGTATTAATAATAAATTAATAATAATATTTGTGCAAATGTTTATACAGCCGCTGTAACTGTGTCACGGTGGGAGCGTTTCGTTTTTACTGTTCGCTTTTATTCCCTCAGTTTGTTCTTGTTTTAGTGTTTGTAAGAAAACGGTACTGTAATGCAGTGGTCCCCAAACTCTGGGCCGCGGACTGGTACCAGTCCATGGGTCAACTGGTACTGGGCCACACGGAGAGAGAAAAAAATAGTTTTATTTTGAAAAATCACTGGATTCTCTCCACCACATCTGTCTATGTCTCACTCTTGACGCAGGTCAACATACACAAGCGGTTAGTTTCAGGTTGTGTTAGGCGATGCACAGATTGGTTCTACTGCTGGTGAACAGAGCAATTCAGCTGCGTGGTCTGGAGCAGACAGGTGGAGGTGCGTGGCCGTACCTGCACATTTGAAGGATTACATTACATTGCATATTTTTCAACCCGCCTGACAAAGAGCGACTGCAAAACTATAACTAAATAAAAGTACAATTGTAACCAAAGCTTCCTAATATCACAGCAGAGCTGTTCCTTCGTATTTCCGCCTCTGCTCTTTAAAAATCTCTGCCCCATGAAGTTCAAAGTCACGGACAATTAAAACACAACAAGTTTTGCACTAAGCATAAGTTCCTGTGCTTTTGTGAACAATGTGATGTGTGATCCCTGCAGGAGTGATCTGAACTTTCACTGAACTACAACCAAGAGACCATGGTCTCGGATCATAAAGCTGCTCGTCGTGCAGTCAGAATGAAGCGGTGTCGGTCGGAGCAACCACAACGCTTCTCTGAACTGAGCAGGAGGATTGAGAGCTGCTCTTTTCTGAGACGGTGACAACGCGCTAAATATTAGGCAGTTTTTTCTGTGTTTGGCCAAAATCTTAGAGCAGCGCTTGTTGTCCCACGGTGTGCGCTTGGCCAACAACATGATCTCCCACATGAATCTGATCTGCTCTCCCACTCGAGCTTCTTTACACACCACCATCTCTGTTCTTGCTCAGTAATGTCGGACCTCCTTTGACCAAGTTAAGTCCGGTCTTTTATCGGAGCTTGTGGATGGCTAAATGACACAGGGCCAGCTACAGTCCAGCTGAGTCCAGCTACAGGCAGGAGGTGGAACACCTGGAGAGCTGGTGCAAGAAGAACAACCTCAACATCAATGTGAAGAAGATGAAGGAGATGGTCGTGGACTTCAGAAGGAACACCCCCCCCCCCCCCCCCAAACATAAGAGGATCTGCCATGGAAGTGGTCTCCAGCTACAAGTACTTGGGTGTGCACCTGAAAAACAACCTCAGCTGGAGCATCAACACCACCAGCCTGATGAAGAAAGCTCATCAGAGACTCTACTTCCTCAGACGAGCTGGTCTGGAAGCTCAGTCCTCACCTCCTTCTACAGGTGTGCAGTGGAGAGCATCCTGTGCTCCAGCATCAACGTGTGGCATGGAGGCTGCACAGCTGCAGAAAGAAAAGCTTTGCAGAGAGTGGTGAAGGCTGCACAGAAGATGTTGGAGTCAGCCTCCCCACCATCACAGACATCTACACCTCAAGATGCAGGAAGAGAGCCACCTGCATCATGAAGGACCACACTCACCCAGCACACACACTTTTTGCCCCACTCCCCTCAGAAAGGAAATTGAGGAGCATTAAGTGTAGAACCACTAGACTGAGGAACAGCTTCTACCCTGAGGCTGTTAGACTCATGAATCTAACTAGAATAATCACTTTGAAAAATCACATCATGTTGCTGCTGATCTGTTTCATGTTGCTGCTGATCTGTTTCAATGTTGCTGCTGATCTGTTTCATGTTGCTGCTGATCTGTTTCATGTTACTGCTGATCTGTTTCATGTTTCTGCTGATCTGTTTCATGTTTCTGCTGATCTGTTTCATGTTACTGCTGATCTGTTTTATGTTGCTGCTGACCTGTTTCATGTCGCTGCTGATCTGTTTCATGTCGCTGCTGATCTGTTTCATGTCGCTGCTGATCTGTTTCATGTCGCTGCTGATCTGTTTCATGTTGCTGCTGATCTGTTTCATGTTGCTGTGTTCATGCGTCCTCATCTGCTCACACAGACTCAGGTTCGTGCTGCTGTTCGGCATATTTTTATTGTTTCTATGCTTTTTGTACTAAGCTACTATGCTATTAGTGCTTAATGTATTTTTAGTTAATGTTTTTCTTAGTTCATATTTTAGATGTTATTACTGTTTTTATTTTGCATTTTAATATTTTTTGTTGGATGTAACTGGGACCGTGTGTACATAATATCGTATGTGGTGGAACGACAAATAAAGAACCTTGAACCCTTGAATCCCTTGACTGCTATGAGACATGGAGCACGGTGTGCGGAGCAGGAAGGAGGAGGCGCAGCTGACCACGGTGTGGGATATACCAACTAAACAACTATGAGAAATGATCCTGCACTTAATACACTAATAAATCACACATAAATCGTTTAAAAGTAAATTATAAATATGAACTGGCTTCAGTGGTGATTTAACCTCTTTTTAGGGGTGCTCAAGCACCATTTTAACTCCCTGAAAAATAAAGAAACCATCATTTAGGTGTGGTTGTGTAAGGAAGCTCAGTTCTCAAACCTTAGATTCACCAAAATATTGAGTAAATATGGTATAAATGATGACAGTCTTAAAATGGGCCCTGTAAAGTCTATGATTTATTTATTTTTTGCAGTAGTCGGATCTTCGACTTACCTGTCAATCAATCTAGTAGGCACGTCAGCAACTGCCCAATCAACTATCTCAATTTATCCTTAAGTGAACACCCTTACCTGTAGAGCTGCAACAGTTTTACATTACAAGGTCAAGGTTTCTTTATTGTAATTCACGTGGGGCGCCTGTGGCTGAGTGGTTAGAGCAGTCGTCCTCCAATGCAAGAGTTGGGGGTTCTAATCCACCAGCAGTCACATGCCCAAGTGTCCCTGGGCAAAACACTGAACCCCTCACAGCCTCTGATGTGTGTCCCGTCAGTGTATGAATGTGATAAAGCTCTGATTAGTCTCTTTAGAATGATTTGTTCAGTTAGCTTTGTACAGATCTGCTAGAGTGCTAGTTACTTACTTAGTTACTTAGTTACTTACTTAGTTAATTACTTAGTTACTCACTTACTAGTTACTTAGTTACTTACTTACTTAGTTACTTACTTAGTTACTTACTTACTTAGTTACTTAGTTATTTACTTAGTTACTTACTTACTAGTTACTTAGTTACTTACTTAGTTACTTACTTAGTTACTTACTTACTTAGTTACTTACTTAGTTACTTATTTATTTACTTAGTTACTTACTTACTTAGTTACTTATTATTTACTTAGTTACTTAGTGACTTTCTTAGTTACTTACTTAGTTACTTACTTAGTTACTCCTTACTTAGTTACTTACTTAGTTAATTACTTAGTTACTTACTTACTTAGTTACTTAGTTACTTACTTAGTTACTTACTTAGTTATTTATTTACTTAGTTACTTACTTAGTTACTTAGTAACCGAGTGGTGGTAGGGACAGACCTGCACCGATATGCACGTCCTCCTCCTAACACCACTCGGTCATCCCCACCCCCATCTGGGGTGGTAGGGGCAGACCTTCAGCAATCTGTACCACAAACCACACAAGAGAGACCGTTGATACTGTCTCCTTCAATGGATGATTTGCAAAAAATCTCAAAATATGTACAACGCTTTGTACCTGGTCCGATGGGGTCATCTGGAACAAAAGCGTATCTCAGAGATCTAGAGTTCAGATTGAGAGGTTATCCTAATGCTACGGTGGAGGATAAGATCAGTCTGATACGGCTCACTTCGGACAGAGAGGTGTTCACCTTCATCGAGCGTCTACCTGATGCAACGATTAGGGATTACAACCTTCTGTGTGAAGCTTTGATCAGAGAGTACGACTCCTGCACGGGACCTGCCGGTTTCCCAGCTGCAGACAAGGTCACGCAGGGCAGAACTGAACATCCAAAAGTTTATTACAAAAGAATCTTCCAAGCTTATTTTGGTAACAGAAATGAAACCGGAATGGAAGAAGAGGAAGGTTTTAAGTTTGTTTTCAGCAAAAATCTCCACACTGATTTTAGACAATCAGTACAAATGATGGCAAATTTCAGAGAAAAATCCATCAGTGAGATTAAACAGTGTGCTGTGAATGTGTTTGAAGCATGTTCTCGTGCTAAGACGCCCATAGAAGTGTTTCCTAGTGTAAAGGTTAAACCCCTCCCTCTTGAACTAGAAGGACGACGCGCCTCGCCGCCTCTTCCTAACAAAGTTGAGAGAAAACAGTCTGTTCAAACTAACAAACCGCGTCCTGAAGGTGCGCGCTGGGACAAAAAGGGTCCTCCTTCAGAGGACGAACGTGATTATCGTAAAAGGGGTGAGCGTCGGACGCAACGATATGGGAACCCATATCATCAGGGGCAGTACGTAAAGGAACCCCCGAAAGACGTACCTGACCGTCCCCCACCTCGGACGAAACGAACCGAGGCGAAAAAATCACAAAAGTTCCAGAAACAAGGCCCTACACCTCTGAGCTCGGAAGAGACAGAGAAAATACGCAGGTTGTTAGAAACTTTGAAACACACTGACATGGGAACCCAACCAGGAGCACTTTGCAGTAATGTAATCCCTATTACATCTGAGGGCGCGAATGACAACATTACAGATGTCGGTGGAACACACCAAGACGTTGATGTTGTTGATTCAAACAACCCCTCATCGGAAGAAAGGGGGGTAAACTCACACACAAACGATGACGAGTCATCGCAAGCTGAACACTCAGAAACAGCTACTGCTGTGCTGACGGTTCAGACAAACCAAGATTACACAGATAAGGCTGAACGCGTGAAGAAGCGTCAGAAAAAACCCAAAAGGTTTCTGTGTAACTTTATCAGAAGGGGGGTCGCCAAAAAGGCGTACCTGTCAGTAACACTCGAAGGTGTCCTCACACACGAAGCACTCTTGGACGGTGGGGCAGACATAACAATTATGTCAGCTAAACTGTTCGAGGAGCTGAGGACGGCCGCTGCCAGTGTTAAAAAGGTAATACCTCTCTCTGAATGTGCTATAGAAATGCAGGGTCTCTCAGAGGTGAGAACAACCCTGACAGCTATAGCAATGGTTCACATGCAGATTGGCAAAATGACACTGTACCACCCGGTACACGTGTCTCGTGTTGACTCATTCCCATTTTTGGTTGGCCAGGATTTTATAAATCGCTTCGACGCGATTATAGATTATGGTGATCAAACAATGTGGACAACAGTGAGCAAACCACTGCCAATAGATACGCCTCCGGAGTGTGACACAGACTGCCCAACAGCAGGTACCGCGGAAGGCGCACAGGACTCCTCAGCCGAGGACACGAGCCCGGTGAGTACTCCTCTGACATCATGTGAAACCAAAGAGACCCACTCAGTGGTCCAAACTCTGACCCAACAAGACAGTCTCCTCTGTGAGCTGGAGCAGTCAGAGTCCGCCAAACACTACCTGCCACTGGTAGTTAAGGGTGTAGAGATCCAAGGGTCCCATACCAACGATGCTGTTCTGTCTCTGTGGACAGATAAATCAGCAATTAACCGAGCTTTCTATGAAACCTTGGTTCACAAACACGTTGGTCTAGAACTAATTAAAAAAGCTTTCCGCTTTCCATTAGTTCCCAATAGTTCACAGGTAATGACCGCAGAAGGAGTCATTAACCTAAAACTGAACTGGAACCAACGAGAACTGGTTCACCCATTTCTCGTTATCCAAAACTTACCACATGCATCCTACATAGGCTCTGACATTTTGGTAAGGTTAGGTGTCCACGTGGACACCATCAACAAGGTGCTGTGGTCCCTAAAACCAGCCACAAAGGATCCTCCTGTGCTAGACACAGCGAGCCTTAAGGCTGGGCAGACCATTCCGGAGGCCTGCCAAGTTGCTAGCAACCAAACCACCACAGTACCACCTCAGGTGATTAACCTAATGGTGCAAATCCACATTATAGCTGGACAAGCTATTCGCCATAAACAGGCATATTTTCAACCCTCTCCTGCATTTTTCAACTTGGGACTGTCCGTGGAAGCCACGAACCAAGTGAGTCTTGACTCCAGGACCACATCTATTGCTGTGTGTAACACGGGCATGGATGAGGTGCTGATCCCAAAAAACACTATGCTAGGATGGTTGATTTCAACTGACTTTCATGATTTTGAACTAGGCATTCCATTTCTGGGAGGACTCCCAGACAACCTGGTACCGAGTCAAGAGACTGGGCCAGTATGGTTCACGAAACCAACACAGGCCATAGCCCTTTTCTCAACCGATAACGTCGACCAAGGACCTCAAACCTATGGCGTCTTACCCATAGACAGGCCCGACGACTCAGAAAGGGATTCGTTGGAGCTCCCCAAGGAGCAAGAACCCTTATCAATCTCATCACTGATTGAACAGGTGGTCGCCCAAGCCGACGCTCTGACATCTGATGAAGAAAGAGACAAAATTCGCCAAGTTCTTTTAAAATATGAAAAGTCACTTTCAACTGACCCAGACATCCTCCAACTTGAGAAGTTGGATGATCCTGCAATTAAATCGATGATACTGTATCTGACTGACCCAGACAAATACACTCCATCGAAAGTCAAACTGGATTCCGATCCAGACCTAAAAGTCCCCTTGCAGCTGCGCAAACAGTTAAAACTCCTCAAGGACAGCCTAACTTTAGCTCATGGAGCGACGTCCTCACCCGTGTTCGCGGTCTCCCATGACCGAAGGGGGGTGACGCCAGTTAGGATAATGCTACCAGACGCGATAACATGATCAAATCTGACATTCAGAGTGAGTGGCGCACCGAAACGTCGTTTTCTAGTTGCTTAATCACTGCTTTTGTCAATGTTGAAACGTTGTTTAACTGGTTGCTTAGTCACTGTTTTTGTCGATGTTGAGACATCGTTTAATTGGTTTTTGGTATTGTTTTGAACACCCCAGGCAAGAATGAATTTTGTTGTGTAGTTAAGTTAGAGACTAAGAGGCCTTTGACCATGCCAACATGCAGTTCATTCATTAAATTGCAATCTTTGCGGAGTCAATGTATATTATTGCTACCTTAAGTACCATAATCTACATTGATCTCACAACGCTTAAGCCGAACCTACTCGAACAATTCTATTCGGGGGGATAGCTAATTCTTTTTGATGAGTCTCGCCATAGACTTCCAAAAACATTTATGGGGAAACCAATCACCCAATCTCAAGTCGTTCGTCTAAAAGACAACAGACAATTGAACCAAACTATATTTTACCATGTAAAGCTAACTTAAACCAAGTTAGAAATGGAAAAATAGTTTGGGCCCCTTTTCTATAGGTATAAACCCCTGTAGTTACCCCTTTTCAGCATGTTCCACCCTTAACTGGTAGTTGTAGCTGTTCTCAACCATAATAGCTTACACACCAGGTGCATATAGTTTAAGGCCTTATGTAAAATCCCCTTCATAAGCCACATAAACCACATAATTGCATGTCACATTTGAACCAGAACGGCACCGACTGGACGTCGCCCAGAGACGACCTTCGCTGGAGGCGACCTGCAATCCTGACGTTGGTCTCCACTCTTCATCCAGTGGCCGCATCTTCAGTTCAATCCAAGGGAACCCCTCTGTATGCTGATTAATCAACACTTCCAATCGTTGTGGATTTACCGTTGTGGATTATATGACTTTTTCCAGTGGATTACAGACTCTGTTTCCGAGGGGTTAAAGCATTGCTACAATGAAATTATCGAGACGTTATGGAATTATAATCAACACAATGGAATTACCAAGAACATTGTGGAATTACCTTGACTTTGTTTTCCTTGCTGGATTACTTTTGACTTTTGTTTTCCTTGCTGGATTACATCAAGCTTCAAGGACAATTGAAGGCGTAAGTTCATATTTGGAATTCATCCCCATGGACAGGTGATGATTTCCAAAGGGGAGACTGTAGTGAACTTAACCTGATGTCAAAACTAAGCCTAAGGTCAAAACCCTTGACCTTAAGAACCTTGTGGGACAGAAACTGTCATTTCATTGATTTGAATCCAGAAATACAGGTTCACCCATCCTGAGACTCTCTTTCTTGAAAATCAAGTGGAAGAACACTCTCTTTTTATTATCATTACTATTTTACAAATGTTGATAATCAATGTGTCTTAGTTCAAACCATTTTAGATGTTGCAGTGAACTAATCAATTTTATTAACTGTAGAACAGTAATAATGATTTTTAATGCTTATGCAGAGTTAGAATTCATGTTAAGGTCTGTTAC
>NC_056501.1:1326797-1328588 GCF_014905685.2 Nematolebias whitei | reverse complement strand
ATGAATGTTTCTGTTCAATTATTATTTTATAGATGAATGTTTCTGTTAAATTATTATTTTATACATGAATGTTTCTGTTCAGTCCCTGAGACGACTTCTGTTGTGACTTGGAGCTTTAGAAATAATCTGAACAGAAAAACTGAAGAGTTGCTTTAAAGTTTAATTCTTGTTTAGAGGTTTGTTCATCTGTGAGTTAGAATAAAGTCGAACCAAAGGCTGTGTCTCTTCTTTAAACATGTTGGAGGGAATTATTCCTGAGAGATCCAATAATTTGTTTATTTTTACGATTTTTCAGCTGAATTAACTTTAACAGATTATTTAATAGTCATTAAAGTGAAAACAGAATTTCATGATAAAGACGGCACCTTTTTTTTTTTTTGTAATCTTCACTGATTAAATGTATATATATATATATATATATATATATATATATATATATATTTTTTTTTTTTTTATATATACATAAAATGTTTTTAAAAATAGTTTTTACCCTCCGTCCCAGACCCGCCCCGGTCCACCCCTGCCTGTCGGGGACCGGCCTCACGTGCTCCTGCTGGTTGGCAGCACGGAGGATCTTCCACGGTGACCAGCGGAGTTCGGAGCTTGGAGATGACGCCCGGCCTGAGGGGGCTCCCAGGCTCCGGTGGAGAGGACCGGGGGGACCGGCAGAGCTCCATCCAGCTCGCTCTGAATTATGTCGTCAGGCACCGAGCACAAAAACACCTGCACTTCATCATTAGACCACGTGTTGTCATTATTGTTTTAAAATCTTTCAGATAGATCCAGTCGCTCCTCGAGTTCAAGTTATAGCAAATGGCAGATCTTGTTGTGAAAGTTTCTCAACCAACCAGTGACTCCGACCCCTGACCAGTCAGTGACCGACTGCGTTCTGACGTCGGAACGGTTGGAACCCCAAAGAAATGAGTCCTGAGAAAGGGGCCAGTTCCACGAAAGATTGTTAGTGGAGAAGCCTTGGAACCGTGCCGAGTCGAACTGTGCTGTACTGGTACTAATGGAAAAGGGCCATAAGTGACTTGGAGAAGGTTGTGTTTGAACTTTTAGAAACAACCTGCTCCATCAAACCGTGATCCTAAATGAACACCTTCAGCCGCTGCAGACCTGGTGCCGGTTTGTTTCTAAAAGCAGCACCTGGCTACATTCAGATGTGGAGCCTGAGCGGCACTCAGCAAGGAGGCAGCTTTTAACTGAAAGGTCATAGGTTCAATACCTACAAGGCTGAAAAACCTCAAAACCATGACGACTTTGGTCTATTCAACTTGAAAAGAAAGTCAGCTGTTTCTTTGAAATCCTAAATATAAAGAAGCGCGTCGCAAAGAAAAAGAAACCGTGTTCTGTTTAATCTCTGCTCGAGAGCCACAGGCTCACCTGAACCAAGTGCACAGCTAAAATTAGGATCAAATATTCAACGTGGCTCATGAAGAAACAACATTTAACGTGGCTCATGTTGTGAAACCTCAGGGATGAACGCTGTTAAACGTTGTAGAGTTTATCGTGAGTGCTCCAACGATCATCGTGTATGAACATAGGAAACTACAGATTTTGATTTTCTGCGTCACAGACCTCACACAACAGACGACTTCCTCGTGAGCCTGACTTTTCACATACAAACCGGCACACGCCCAAAAACACGCACGCAGAAAGTAGATACAAATGTCGCCCGTCGATCTCTGAGCCTGTGATGAAGAGCCTCGTCTGTGCCGTCAGAGATGGAATGAAGACAAGCCGTGTCCACCAGGTCCAAGTGGACACGGAAGCTCTTGCAACAAGTTC
>NC_056501.1:1322659-1326697 GCF_014905685.2 Nematolebias whitei | reverse complement strand
CTCATGAGGAAGAAACCTTTAGCAGAACCAGGATCAGGACAAGAGGACCATCTGCTTCGACCGGCTGGGTTTGGTAGGAATAGATACACAATGGCAGGTCAAGAATCACGTTAAGATAGAAATAGGAAGCTGAGTCAGAGTGGCAGTTTGAATAGTTGTTTTTTAATGTTGATCATTTAGAAATATGTCACCTAAAAAAAATTAAGTATTTTATGAACAATAATATCTTACTTGTTGAAAAACAGTTTAATTCTGAAGGAACTATGAGCTCATTGTTAGTCTGAGCATGTTTGAGCATGCTTTAGTTGTGTTTGTAACAATGTGGAGGACACCACGGCCCACCTTACACAGATAAGTGTGCACGTTCAGACCTACCACACTCCTCTGTCAGATGAATTATTCTGTTTGTCCAGTCAGACGCGTTAAGCCTCAGTAAACAGAGGTGTGGTGTGTGCAGACAGATGGGAACATCATGACTTTAAAATAAAAAATAATTTCAAATGGGAGATTACAGAAAACCAAAACGTTTTCTCAGACATCCTGATGCATTTTCAATAATATATAGGGCTGCACTGATTTATCGGCCCCATTTTCCTTAATTTTGGGAAATTGGAAATCGGCCGATACATGCATGAAAAACCGATTTGTTTAGTTTTAACAACAATTATCTAAACCATTTATATTTCAGAGCACCATCTCATGGCCAGTTAAAACAAGTTTGTATTGTTTCTAGGATATTGTTCAAGAGTATGTTTTTCAATAAAATAAGATGGAAAAATGAAGGTGCATTCTGAACTTATAACTCCAGACGTGTCGCTTATAAAACAAAATCGTATCGGCCAAAATTGGAATCTGCAGATCAGGCTTTTTAGAAATCGGTGATCGGCCAGAAAACTGCCATCGGTGCACCCCTAACCTGACCGTTTAGTTTCCCTGATGTATAGGGGAAAATAAACTAAACTGTTTGTGCCAGAGGATCCAGTCCCCCGGCACAAACAGAGTAATATTGTGTATGCTGCTCCGAGTCAGGAGGGTGATCAGTCTTACATCGGGGAAACTAAACAGCCACTGGCCAAAAGGATGGACCAGCACAGAAGATCAACATCATCAGGCCAGGACTCTGCGGTCTACACTCATCTCCAGGCCAGCGGTCACTCTTTCAGGGATGAAGATGTTCACATCCTGGACAGAGAGGAACGATGGTTTGAGAGAGGAGTAAAGGAGGCCATCTTTGTGAAAAGAAATCGTCCATCATTAAACAGGGGTGGAGCCTCCGGGTTCAACTGTCCCCCTCTTACAATGCTGTGATTGCTAGTATCACTCAGCCCTCTGTGAATATTGGCATACAGTAGTCCCTCGCTACTTCTCAGTTCTTTTTTCGTGGACTCGCTCTATTGCGGTTTTTCAAAGTAAGATTGGAAATGACACTCAATTGGCTGATTGATCGATGAGCTGTACAATCGGCATGGAATTTTTATTTAAAATGAGTTATTTGATATTATTTACAGTGTTTCCCCTCGTTCACTTGCCATGGCGGGGTGCTCATCTCATCCATGATTTTTGTTGATGGGGGGGACGGGGGGGGGGGACGGAGACATTTCTGAGCGCAGCTTGTACTAACAGTTTTTAAGCGGGGGGCGTTCAGCATGAGGGAAGAGGCAACATGAGTGCTGCCTTTAGCTTTTTAGCTAGAGAGCCTTGAGCATGCATCAGGATAGAGAGCCTGTATTTTGCACTGCTAGCTTAGTGCTATGTCAGTGCCTGGTGGGGATGGGGGAGCAAGTTCGGTTTGGTAGGTGGGGTGCTCAGTTCTATTTCGTGTAGGCTTCGCCCTTTAAGAGCTGTCGCTGGTGGGTTTATCCCGTCATGCAAAGCATAGCACTGAAAAAATTTAGTCCACACCCACTTGTTGTGTGGGCCCCACCCGGTCAGTATAAATTACATTAAGAGCGGGTAATCAGCTCCCATTTTTTCTTCATCAAGCTAATAGCACTGTCAGAAGAACAAAGAAGGAAAGTCGTCCAGCTTGACCGGCACAACCTTTGCTAAGGCTGCCTGGGTCCCCGCCACGCCAACCTCCTGCTATCCCGGTGAGTTCTTCCTCCCCGAGGAGAAGCAGACGAGCAGCCTTGTTTCAAGGTAAGCGCCGAGGAATATTTTTTCCGTGGCGGATCGCTACCCGCTGGACGATGCCATCGACCCTTTTTTAAACACTGACTCCCGGAGCGAATCGGATGGTTCCTCCGGGACAGGCGACGTCAGCAGCAGCCCCCCGCTGCTCACTCTCTCCTGGAGAGCGTAGTGTCAGAACGAGGGGGGCTGAGCGGATGCTCACCCGCCCCGGGCCTTTTCGCATCGGCGACCACACCGCTCCCAGCCAGGCGGCTGACATGAAGGGACTTTTTTCCATCCCTCTCCTCCCCCCGCCCAGATCGGATGATGTAGCGGGAAGGTTTGGCTCCACCCTGGCTCGTCGTCCTGATCCCATCTGGCCTCGTTTCCCAGCAGTGACGTCCTACTGGAACAAGGCTGCAGCCGGACCTGGTAGACTGAGAGCGCCGGTTTCCACATTCGCGCCCATCACCAGAGTGGAGGGGTTTACTGAGCGTAATTTCCCTCGGTGCCCCCCTGGAGCCAAGCCTGGTGGAGTCTCTCGGAACAAAGATGTCCAGGTTGGACCAGCGTCCTGCACCTCCGGGGAAGCATGACCAGATGGTGATGTCGCTCTCCAACCGAGCTCACCAGTATGCGTTCCAGGCGGCCGCAGCGAATAATATTGTTGCGCTGCTGGCGTACAGCATCTCAAGAGGCTGGAGGGAACAAACCTGCCTGAGGAGACGAAGAGCTCGCTCTGCAAGGCGTCTGACGTCATCCTCAACCCGTGCGCCTCATCTGCTGTCTGCCTGTCTCGAATCGCAGCCTGGATGACAATGTTCCAGAAGTCCACCTGGTTTTGTCACTCCCCCTCCCTGTCGGAGAAGCTGCAGAAGGACTTGCTGGAGGGCCCCATCACGACGGACGCGTTGTTCGAAGCCAATTTCAAGGCCATGCTCGAGAAATCCAAGAAGTTGGAGGAGGTGTCGGAGACTGTGCGCCATCTGATCAAGCCACACCCCTCTCTCGCCCCCCCCCCCCCCCCCCCGCCCGCTGGAGAGAGCGCTGTGGCCAGAGACAGCAGCAGAGACGCGCCACAGCTGCAGCAGCGTCTTCTCGCGCCGCCGCCAGCCCCTCCCATCAGAGAACAGCCCTCCTCGTCCCGGCAACCATGGGTGCAGCATTTCCCCAGAGACCGCCAACAGGCGCCGTCCTGGAACAACCAGCCGCAGGGCTCACGGGGGAGAAGATTCAAAAATGACTACTTGCGGAGGATGTGTGTGTGCACAATGATGGTTTGAGTTTTGAAATAAAACGTAAACATCATTCAGAAATTAAAGCTTCTAATTTCAGCCTGACTGTCAGTTCATATGATCTCACAGCGGCTTCTCCTCACGCATCCTCCACACAAAGCGAGCCGGTGTCCTCCAAACAGGTTTTTAAAATCACTGCAGCTCGAGAAAACACACAAAATGCGCACGCGAGTGACATAGCAGCCAAATGTGAATGTTTTCAGCAGACCGAGTTCAGTGGGAAACTTCGCTCTCAGCCCAAGCTGTGCGCTGCCTCCTCTGACCGCAGCGGTGACAAATGCACTCCCCTGCGGTGGCGGCAGCCCTCACCTATACGGCACCGAATGGCCAGGGGTGCGCGCGCCTCCCCTCAGCGCACGCCAGCTCACATCAGCTCGGATGTGAGCCCGCAGCCTGAGCGCGGCACAGAAGCGCCTTCAGGGCTCCCCCGAGGAAACCTCTCCTTGGGTGGCTCGGAGTACGCCTCCGCAGCGCATGATGGCGGTAACTGGCGTCCATTTAAAAACATGACGCAGCACAAAACGCGTGCCCGCTTCCCGAACGTTACGCGGAGTGGCAACGAGCGTGCGCTCTAGACAGATGGATGAACCGTCTTATCAGCAGGGGATACACGCTACAGTTTGCAGCTCAA
>NC_056501.1:1316668-1322559 GCF_014905685.2 Nematolebias whitei | reverse complement strand
CCCCCCCCCCCCCCCCCCCCCCCCCCGGAGGAATTTAGAGACGGTTCTGTCATCTCCAGAACGGATCTCGTTCCTCCACGCAGAAGTTCAGGAAATTCTGATTAAAAAATGTAATTTCTAGGGTTCCAGACGGAGAGGAAAACACATCCGCTACACAGAGCAGGGATGAGAATTCTGTTTTATCTGGATGATCTGTTGCTGCTGACCTGTTTTCCAGACAGGAGGCAGCAGTGCAAACTCAGGCGCTGACGTCACACCTGCAAAATCTGGGCTTCACCATAACAGGGAGAAGAATGCAGTTATCCCGGCCCAGATGATTGTTTATCTGGGAGTGAAGCTAAACGCAGTCACTACGAGGGCTTGTTTATCTCAGACGGGAACCGAAGCTCTAAAGGACCAGCTCCTCCACGTGAAGCCGGCAGAGTGATAACAGCTGTTTTCCATCATAAAGTTATTAGGGACAATGTCGCCTGCTCACACGGTGCGATGCCTCCAGAGGTGGTTCGCTCGTTTGCGTGTGGACCCGGTGAGGCAAAAGAGACGGTTGATCGCTGTGCCCCCCTCCGTGAGAATCGACCTGAGACACTGGGAAACCCTCTTGTTCTGTCGGAGGGAGTCCCCGTCGGCAGACCTACGTCACACGTCTGTTTTCACAGACGCGCCCCTGCCGGGCTGGGGAGGCACATGCATGTCTCGAGCTGTGAGGGCGCTGTGGCCACCCCACACAGCAGCTTATATAAATGTTTTGGAATGTTGCACGGTTTTGAATGTGATTCAACATTTTGCTCCTGTGCTGCTGAATCAACATGTTCTGATTCACACAGTCAACAAGTGACTGCAGCATACATAAACCGGCAAGGGGGTTGTGCGCTCAGCCCAAATGTTACACATTGCGAGACGGCTGCTGTGTTGGGCACACCAAATCTTCTCTCCATCAGAGCAGTGTACATCCCCGGTGTTCTGAACAGAGGGGCGGATGTGATGTCCAGGGGCGGTCCGCATCACGGGGACTGGACCCTCCATCCTGAGCAGATGGCTCAGACGTGGCAGAAATTTGTTTGCCACACGAGAGAACGCTCAGTGTCAACCATGGTTCTCACTGAGCTCGCGGGACGAACCACCGCTAGGGGTGGACGCGTTTGCTCACAGCCCGTGGCCCAAAATGCTTCTTTACGCATTTCCCCCACTCCCTCTGATATCACGGTTTTTGAACTGAGTTCAGGAGGAGGGACTGACAGCCCTCCTGGTGGCTCCCAAGCGCATGAACGCCCCGTGGTTCCCAATTCTACGACGTCTGTTATTGGGGTGCCCGTGGAAACTGCCGTGGAGGGAGAATGCTCTCCTCCAGGCAGGAGGAGCGATCAGGAGTTACCCAGAAATAGGCCAGCACCTTTGGGTCTGGCCGCTGAGTGGATCCATTTTAGAGAGGATGGGTCTCTCTCAAGATGTGGTGTGCAAGATCCAGGTTTCACGTGCTGCCTCCACCACAGCGCTGTACACATCAAGTGGACAGCTTTTCAGTGCTGGTGTACGGAGAAAGGTGTAGAGGCCACCTCAAGTCCACTAGGTGGCATGCTGTCCTTTCTGCAGCAGCTGATGGACAGAAATCTGGCGTTCAACACGATTAAAACGTACGCTGCAACCATTTCTTCTTGTCACAAAGGTTTTGGGGACAGAACAGCTTTTAATCATCCGCTGATGAAGCATTTTTTTAAAAGGTGTACAGAGACTCAGGCCTGTGTCACGCACACTTTCTCCATAGTGGGTTTTAACGCTGGTTTTGCGAGCCCTGATCAACGCTCCACTCGAGCCACTAGATCAGGTTCTGATTAAATTCCTGTCTCTTAAAACAGCCCTGCTGCTGGCTTTAACATCCGCTAAGAGGGTGAGTGATTTATCTGCCCTCTCTGTCGCTCCGTCATGTCTCAGAATTCAGGCTGATTGCAGCTCAGCTGATCTGAGGACTAATCCAGCGTTTATGCCTAAAAACATCACAAGCTCATTTAAATCAATTTATCTTCTACAATTAAGTCTGTTTTTTAAAAAACTGAATAAATGAATGTAACCAGGTTAAGTCAAGTCCTCTGGGCTGATTCTTCTTGTTAGAATCCGTCCAGATGACCTGACTCAACCTGGTTATATTAAGAATGTATTTTTTCCCAGATGTAGATACTTCGTGTTTCCAGACACAGCAGTCTTTTCTCCTCCATGTTGGGCTGGCTTGTTCTTTTTTTTAAACATAGCTCTCTTTGTGTTGTCACAGGTTAAGGAGGGTCTGGTTTTGTCTGTTGCTCAAATAAAGTTGACTTCCTGGTGCGATGAGATTTTTTGCGTGTTTGCAGAACCTACAAGAAAACTCTTCATTTGTTTGATAATCCAGCTACAGGAAGGAGGTGGAACACCTGGAGAGCTGGTGCAAAGAGAATAACCTTCACATCACTAGCTATGTTTACATGCGCAGAATTATCTGACCGGATTGAAATGTGTTCTGTTTGAATAATTCAAATGTGTTGTTTACATGGGCACAATCTGTTCATGATGAGCGTTTACATGCAGCGGGCTTTGTTCTGAACAGCAGTACGGACATGCGCAGAGTGGTAAACTCTCCTAAAAAAAAACACCGAAGAAGAAGTTCTACTTCCGGGTGAACGTAAACAAACCTGAGCACCCAAAATGGACCCGTGACAGGTTTTAATGATGTTGGAGACGTTGCTGCACTCCCTGACTGAGCTACAGGTGAAACAGATCATTTTGAGCTCTTTAAAAGTTTCTAGTAGAAATGTTGTGTCGCTCACCGACCAGTTTTACTTCCCTGACATGCTAATATTATTAGCGTTAGCCAGGCGGAAATGGCAAAGTCGCACATGCGCAGTCAGGTCAGTTTTTCACCATCAGATAAAAACGAACATATCAAGCGTTTACATGCGCACCGATCGGGTTTCGGATCGGCGTAAACCACCCGTTTCGTTCTGATCACAAATTATAACGGATCGCGCCGAATACACAAAAAATAACCCGAACGGAGCGTTTACATGACACACTTTTATTCTGACCGGCCATTTGATCCGGTTACTTATGTCCATGTAAACATACCCAATGTGAAGAAGACAAAGGAGATGATTGTGGACTTCAGAAGGAATAAACACACCTACACCCCCCGAACACAAGAGGATCTGTGGTGGAAGTGGTCTCCAGCTACAAGAACTTGGGTGTGCACCTGAACAACAACCTCAGCTGGAGCAACAACACCACCAGCCTGATCAAGAAAGCTCATCAGAGACTCTACTTCCTCAGGCGGCTGAGACGAGCTGGTCTGGAAGCTCAGTCCTCACCTCCTTCTACAGGTGTGCAGTGGAGAGCATCCTGTGCTCCAGCATCAACGTGTGGCATGGAGGCTGCACAGCTGCAGAAAGAAAAGCTCTGCAGAGAGTGGTGAAGGCTGCACAGAAGGGCATTAACAGAGTACTCGAGTAATCTACACATCGATTGCTAGGACATCTATCGAGGTTAAAAGTTTAACATTGAGTATCCGTAGTGACGTCATATTATGTGACCACCGTATGACCGTAGGGTGTTGCACTGTTGCAGGTCACAGAGTATGGTATAACACCGGGTCCAATCCACCAGAACCAGTTTCGGTTTAAGTTTCGTTTCTGACGTGCTGCATGTTTCTTCACGTTTGCAGTTTAATAATAAAAACTAATAGTTTATTTTTTCCTGTGACTTATTTGCAGTATGATAAATGGTAGGAGCATAATATACGCTCCCAATGTTTTGTTGGTCTTTTTTTTTTTTTTTTTGTAAATAATGACCTTTTTTTGCGGTTTTATTTATTTATTTATTTTTGCATCTTGAGATCTATGACGTCATCAAATACTCGAGTTCTACTCGGGTTTTATTATGGTAATGTTGAGTTTAAAAATTATATACAGTACTTGGTTCAACCCCTACTCCACAGAAGATGTTGGAGTCAGTCTCCCCACCATCACAGACATCTACACCTCCAGATGCAGGAAGAGGGCCACCTGCATCATGAAGGACCACACTCACCCAGCACACACACTGTTTGCTGATCTGTTTCATGTTTAAGTGTTTATGCGTGCTCATCTGCTCACGCAGACTCGTGCTCATGCTCATTCTGATGTTCGACGTAATGTTTTTATGCTACTAGTGCTTAATGTATATTTAGTTGATGTTTTTCTTAGTTCATATCTTAGATGTTGTCATTGATTTTCTTTTACATTTTTATTGTTGGATGTAACTGGGACCCTGTGAACATAATTTCATTCGCACCACATGTACCACATGAGGTGGGACGACAATAAAGAATCTCTGACTCTCTGATTCTTTCTCTAATCATCTTGTGTTGCTTTTTCTACAAAATGCTTAAATGCTTTTAATGATCAGCTCACCTGACCTCCTTTTCATTTGTGTCTTTTCTGTTTTGCCTTGCTCTGTGTTCAGTGTAGCTCGAAGGGAATCCTGCTCGAGGGATTCGCATTTCGTCAATGAGGAACTACCGGCTCATCTTCTGCCACAACCTGAAGCAGCCATAGATGGTTGAGAGGTTTACCGGCCAGAGGAGGAGAGGATAGGACACACTTTCACTGCTACACGGTAACTTTGCTCTCCACAGCCTCATCTATGCCCGAGTCCAGAAACACGATTCTTTCTCAAACCGTTTCATTCAACCCAAAAAAGTTCAATCTGGTCCTCTGGACATTCAAAAAAACAAAAAACAAAACAAAGCAAAAAAATCTAGAAACGTTTCGTCTCTCTTCCAAGAGACTTCCTCAGTCTGAGGTGCTGTATTCAGCTCAGTCTCTTAAATAGCACCTTCTCAGAGTGGATCAACCAGTTTGCTGCTGACAACCAGAACCAGCTGATCACATGCTCAAGAAGGACCATCAGCCTAACAATGGATCATTAGCACCTGATGGCTGTTTACTGTTCACAGAGGGCTGAGTGATACTAGCAATCACAGCATTGTAAGAGGGGGACAGTTGAACCCGGAGGCTCCGCCCCTGTTTAATGATGGACGGTTTCTTTTCACAAAGATGGCCTCCTTTACTCCTCTCTCAAACCATCGTTCCTCTCTGTCCAGGATGTGAACATCTTCATCCCTGAAAGAGTGACCGCTGGCCTGGAGATGAGTGTAGACCTCAGAGTCCTGGCCTGATGATGTTGATCTTCTGTGCTGGTCCATCCTTTTGGCCAGTGGCTGTTTAGTTTCCCCGATGTAAGACTGATCACCCTCCTGACACTGAACAACATACACAACATTACTCTGTTTGTGCCGGGGGACTGGATCTTTGGGATGAACCAGTCTTTAATGTATTTTGGGGTTTAAAAGCCACTGGGACGTTGTGTTTAGAAAATAAACGTCTCAGTTTCTCTGATACTCCCTCAACATATGGAATGACCACTGGTCTGGGTCTGGGTTCCTCCTTTTCACCTGTTGGCTGACTGGAGTCCTGTTTGGGTTTCTTCTCTGCTTTCAGGAAGGCCCAGTTAGGATATCCACATTGCTCTAGAGCCTGTCTTGTGTGGGATTTCTCCTTCTGCCTGGCTCCTGAGCTAGTGGGGACGCTGTCTGCTCTGTGGTACAGAGTCCTGATGACTCCTAACTTGTGCTCCAAAGGGTGATGGGAGTCAAACTGCAAATACTGGTCTGTGTGGGTGGGTTTGTAGTACACCTCAGTTTGCAAATGTCCTCTATCAGAGACTGAGACCTCACAGTCCAAGAAAGCCAACTTGTCATTTTTTACATCTTCTCGTGTGAACTTGATGTATTTATCCACAGAGTTGATGTGGTCAGTAAAATGTTGGACTTCCTGAGATTTAATTTTAACCCAGGTGTCGTCAACATACCTGAACCAATGACTTGGTGG
>NC_056501.1:1310668-1316568 GCF_014905685.2 Nematolebias whitei | reverse complement strand
TCAGAGTGGATCAACCAGTTTGCTGCTGACAACCAGAACCAGCTGATCACATGATCAAGAAGGACCATCAGCCTAACAATGGATCATTAGCACCTGATGGCTGTTTACTGTTCACAGAGGGCTGAGTGATACTAGCAATCACAGCATTGTAAGAGGGGGACAGTTGAACCCGGAGGCTCCACCCCTGTTTAATGATGGACGGTTTCTTTTCACAAAGATGGCCTCCTTTACTCCTCTCTCAAACCATCGTTCCTCTCTGTCCAGGATGTGAACATCTTCATCCCTGAAAGAGTGACCGCTGGCCTGGAGATGAGTGTAGACCTCAGAGATGAACCAGTCTTTGCCGTAACCCCAAAATACATTACGGCAAAGACTGGTTCATCCCAAAGATCCAGTCCCCCGGCACAAACAGAGTAATGTTGTGTATGTTGTTCAGTGTCAGGAGGGTGATCAGTCTTACATCGGGGAAACTAAACAGCCACTGGCCAAAAGGATGGCCCAGCACAGAAGATCAACATCATCAGGCCAGGACTCTGCGGTCAGGTATGGGTCCAGAATCAGCTGGTTCTGGTTGTCAGCAGCAAACTGGTTGATCCACTCTGAGAAGGTGCTATTTAAGAGACTGAGCTGAATACAGCACCTCAGACTGAGGAAGTCTCTTGGATGAGAGACGAAACGTTTCTACATTTTTTTTTTGCTTTTTGTTTTTTTGAATGTCCAGAGGACCAGATTTAACTTTTTTGGAATTTACATCTCATCGTCAGTTTCTACTCAAGTCATTTAAACATGGTCCAGTTGTTCTGAAGTTTATTAATGAAGATAATTAATCCTGTTTTCATGAAATTTGTGATTCCTCTCTGAAAGACGTTCGGTTTCGGCGGGGCTGTGGTGAGGAGGAGTCGGCGGAGGTGGAGGAGGCCATGAGGAAGAGCGTGTCTCCGTTGCCAGGCAACGAGAGTGGGAGCTCGGCCCGCACCACTCTGGTTTTTGGCGTTCCTCTGGAGGAGGTGTCCCTCACACACACGGCTGGCGGCCACGAGGTTCCTGCGCTGGTGAAGCATGTGGTGGACTTCATCGAAGAGCACGGTGAGACACGAGGACCGACGAGATGGTTTTATTATCAGCTGTGGGAAATGTCTACATCCAGAGGTTCTGTTGGGTTTATCAAATGTCTACAACTAAACCAGGGGAGCCCAGACCTTTTCCAGCATGTGAGCTCCTTTTAAAATGACCAAGTCAAAGTGATCTATCTACAATAAGGCCCCGTTTATACGAGAACAACCTCTAGAAACATTAGTGTTTTTTCAATGCTTATTGGGGGTAATAAGTATGAGTGTGTTTACATGAAAACGCTGTTGTTTCCATGTCGGTCACGTTGCCAGATAAGTAAGTAAACTGTATTTATATAGCACTTTTCATAGATAAAAAATCACAGTGCTTTACAGAAATACACCAATACAGGTTTAGGTTTTTGACTCAAATATTCAATGGCATATTTGAGGGTGAGAAAATGCCTCAGGAATGGAGAAGAAGTGCTGGTGGCCATTTTTAAGAACAAGGGTGATGTACAGAGTTGTAGCAACTACAGGGGAATTAAGTTGATGAGTCACATGATGAAGATCTGGGAGAGAGTTGTGGAAGCTAGACTTGGATGAGAGGTGACTATCTGTGAGCAGCAGGATGGTTTCGTGCCAAGAAAGAGAAAGAGCACCACAGATCCATCTTTGCTTTGAGAATGTTGATGGAGAAGTACAGAGAGGGTCAGAAAGAACTCCATTGTGTCTCTGTGGATTTAGAAAAATCATCTGACAGGGTGCCGAGGGAGGAGGTGTGGTGTTACATGAGGACATCTGGAGTGGCAGAGAAGTATGTTAGACTGGTACAGGACAGGTATGAGGACAGCAGGACATGTATGAGGACAGCAGGACATGTATAAGGACAGCAGGACATGTATGAGGACAGTAGGGCATGTATAAGGACAGCAGGACATGTATGAGGACAGTAGGACATATATAAGGACAGCAGGACAGGTATGAGGACAGCCGGACATGTATGAGGACGCAGGACAGTGGTGAGACGTGCTGTAGGAGTGACAGATAGCTTCAAGGTGGAGGTGGGAGTGCATCAAGGATCAGCTCTGAGCCCCTTCTTGTTTGCTCTGGTGATGGACCGACTAACAGATGAGGTCAGGCAGGAACCCCCATGGACTATGATGTTTGTAGATGACAATGTGATCTGTGGAGAGAACAGGGAACAGGTGGAAGAGAACTTGGAGAGGTGGAGGTATGCACTTGAAAGAAGAGGAATGAAAGTCAGCCGTAGTAAGACAGAGTCCATGTGTGTGAATGAGAGGGAGGAGGTGGAACAGTGAGGCTACAAGGAGCAGAGGTCACAAAGCTGCAGGACTTCAAGGACTCTGGGTCCACTGTCCAGGAACATGGGGAGTGTGGTGAAGAGGAGAAGAAGAGAGTCCAGGCAGGATGGAGTGATGGAGTGATGGAGAAAAGTTTCTGGAGGGATTTGTGACAAAAGGGTGTCAGCAAAGGTCAAAGGAAAAGTTAACAAGACAGTGGTGAGACCAGCTATGTTGTATGGTCTGGAGACAGAGACATGGACAAAAAGACAGGAGACAGAACTGGAAGTGTCAGAAATTAAGATGCTAATGTCCTCCTTAGGAGTGACAAGGATGGAGAAGATCAGGAATGAGATCATCAGAGGTACAGCACAGGTTGAACAACTGGGAGATAAAGTTAGAGAGGACACACTGAGATGGTTTGGACATGTCCAGAGGAGGGACAGTGGTTTGGACATGTCCAGAGGAGGGTTAGGGTCACTTTCAGCTGTAAAGGTTCTGTCCTCGTGAGTTTACGTGTCACTGCCCATGTGGTCAGGTCGTTTGGACCTCGAGGGGCTCTTCCTGGTTAATGGTAACGCAGAGCGAGTGGACTGGCTGCGTCAGCGTTATGACAGCGGCGAGGAGGTGGAGCTGGAGAAGGAGGCCGACCTGGCGTCAGCGGTCAGTTTGCTGCGACTCTTTCTTCAGGAGCTTCCAGACCCCGTCATCCCGACGGATGTCCAAGGACACATAATCCAGCTACACCAAGGTGTGTTTCTCTCACTCTTTCAGCTTTTCAGCCTCACCCATTCATCCCTCTGTTTTATTTTTACCCTCAGAAAACAAGATTTTACCTGCTTTTTCTCAAAGTGAGCTCAGATATTTTGTTTGATTTGAACATTTTATAGAACTTTATCTTTCAAAAAGCGTTCAACACAAAAACAACTGGACTTTATTTGTAACAGAAGACGTTTCGCTCCTCATCCGAGGAGCTTTCTCAATTCAAAGAGCAGAGAGTGAGAGATACAGGTTATAAGTCTGAGTGAGATAAGATACACACACACACACACACACACATGTAGATTTGACAAGTCACACCTAAACAAACATTAACAGTAAGAGTCTTTTGTTCCTCTAATTCACAGACGAGGCCCCTCTGTTCCCATCAGGTGTGAAAACCGTCTGGGAATCTGTTTTAAAGTTGCATTATAGGTTTTTGAAAGTGGAAATCTGAGGCCTCCTCCTCTGTTAAGAGACGGCTTTTCTCTTTTTACATAAATTGCTTCCTTCACCTCCCTCTCTTTATCTAGAACTTTAGAACTTTATCTTCTTCTCCTTAAATCCCAGGTTTGTTTTAAACGGTTAATAACTAAAAAGGTCATCTAACTAGATTAGAGCTTTAGTTATACGGCGGGGCGAGACATCTTTATGATGGTTTTGGAAATTGACTAACACGTAGTATTGTGAATTACTGGAATATTTACATTAGTACTGACATTATACTGAACAAATATTTAGAGGCCTGTTTTGAATCGAGAGGTAAATATGAAAACTGTTGATGGCTGATATTTAATCTCATTCTTAAATCTCCCCTTCCTTTTTGTTTCACGTCAGAGTCCTGCTGTTTTCTCCTCTTGCTGTTATGTATCATCTTAGTCCTTCTGCCATGACGTTTTACTTTTGAAGACATCTAGATTACAGAGGGATGAGGACGACTGGATATTTTTTATATAGTATTTGTGTCGCCCTTGTGGTATTTTATAATGACACAAAAAAATTATCTTTTGACTCGGTCATCTTTTCCTGCCTCACATCCTTTAACCGGCTCAGTTTAAGAAGATTAAATGTTATAATTTCCCTTGAAGAGTGTCATTTCAGTAAAAATAAACGAAGCAGCTGTGATCAGTACAGCAGAATCGTCGGTCATCGTGCGTTTTCTGCTCTTGAACACAGATCACAGCAGTGAGGACGAGCTGTGCAGGAACCTGAAGTATGTCCTGCAGCAGCTTCCCCAGCTCAACTACGCTCTGTTGCGTTTCCTGTGCCGCTTCCTGTCCAACGTGGCATCACTTCAGCCGGAGAGCTGGAACGTTGCGGCGCTGGCTGCTGTCTTCGGACCAGATATTTTCCAGTAAGAAGGTTTTTAAGAGAGCGACCATCATGTAGGATCAATAATTACTGTTAGGAACAATTGGCTCCTGCAGAAGCATTAAAAGTTTTAAAAGTTGGGATTTTTTTTTATTACAACATACTTTGTGAAACATCTAGAACATTTGTGCGTCAGTGTGAACTGTCTTCTTCATCTGCAGCCTGTCAGCTGAAAGAGGAGACATCCGAGACCAGGAGTCGGTCAGCAGAGTCCTGGCAGAGCTGCTGGACAATCAGGAGGGCCTGTTTGACTCGGAGGATGAAGACGTGTCCACCACTAACGACTACAGCTCCATCAATGAACAGGTGCGCTTCCTTCACTGTCGTTCCTCCTCCTCCTCCACGGGACTCAACTCAAATCTACATCAGTTCATGTGAAACACATTTAAATGGCCACATTTAATTCAAAAGCTTTTGCAGACGTTTTTCTTTGTAGTAAATGTTTTTCTTGGCCAGAAGATGAAGATGAAAAACGTTGCACAACATTCCTCTGATAAAGTGTTAGAGGTGTCAAACCACAGTCTGTCCTCATGCTGACGTTTGAAATTAACAAAATTATTAGATTTTTACATTTCATAGAATCAACTTAAACTTTCCACCAGCAGTCACATGTTGAAGTGTCCCTGGGCAAGATGAACCCTCATCGCCTCTGATGTGTCCCATCAGTGTCGGAATGTGATAAAGCTCTGATTAGTCTCTACAGTTCAGTTCAATTCAGTTTATTCATAAAGCAACAAATCACACCAAGTTGTCTCAGGGACTTTACAGGAACATTCACATAAAAGCCAGTTAGTAAAGTTCTCTATCTGAGGAATCCAGCAGACAAGTTGAATCTTGGCTTCGTTGCAGTCTCCCATCCTGAGCAAGCACAGTGGAGACAGTGGGAAGAAAAACTCCCTTTAACAGGAAGAAACCTCCAGCAGAACCAGGATCAGGACAAGAGACCATCTGCTTTGACCGGCTGGTTGAGAGGACAGGAAGGAGAGACAGACGAACACAGAATGGTAGGTCCAGGTATAGGTCCAGGTCCAGATATAGGTCCAGGTCCAGGTCCAGGTATGGGTCCAGGTATAGGTCCAGATATAGGTCCAGGTCCAGATATAGGTCCAGGACCAGATATAGGTCCAGGTCCAGGTCCAGGTATGGGTCCAGGTATAGGTCCAGGTATAGGTCCAGGTCCAGATATAGGTCCAGGTATAGGTCCAGGTCCAGATATAGGTCCAGGTCCAGGTATAGGTCCAGGTCCAGATATAGGTCCAGGTCCAGGTCCAGGTATGGGTCCAGGTATAGGTCCAGGTCCAGATATAGGTCCAGGACCAGATATGGGTCCAGGTCCAGGTATGGGTCCAGGTATAGATATAGGTCCAGGTCCAGATATAGGTCCAGGTCCAGGTATGGGTCCAGGTATAGATATAGG
>NC_056501.1:1309996-1310658 GCF_014905685.2 Nematolebias whitei | reverse complement strand
CCAGATATAGGTCCAGGTCCAGGACCAGATATAGGTCCAGGTCCAGGTATGAGTCCAGGTATAGATATAGGTCCAGGTCCAGATATAGGTCCAGGTCCAGATATAAGTCCAGGTCCAGATTTAGGTCCAGGTCCAGATATAGGTGCAGGTGTACCTGAACGACAAAAACATGTTAAGGATAGAAAAAATAATTACAAATACAAGACATGTTGAGCAGAGTAAGTAAAGACAGCAGCAGAGTGAAAAGTGTGGTCAGTTTGTCCTCCAGCAGTCTGAGCCTATAGCAGCAGAACTAAGGGACAGCTCAGGAAACACAAGCTGACCCTAACTATAGGATTTATCAAAAAGGAAAGTCTTCAGCCTAGTTTTAAAACTGGATAATGTGTCAGCCTCATGGACAGAAACTGGAAGTTGGTTCCACAAGAGAGGAGCCTGAGAACTGAAAGATCTTCCTCCCATTCTGCTCTTGGAAGCTCTAGGAACCACAAGTAAACCTGCAGTCTGAGAGCAAAGTGCTCTGTTAGTAAAATATGGAACAATAAGATCTGAAATATAAGATGGAGCTAGGTTGTTGAGAGCTTTGCAGGTTAGAAGTAAGATTTTGAATTCTATTCTGGATTTGACAGGGAGCCAATGGAGAGAAGCTAAAACTGGAGAGAGAT
>NC_056501.1:1301594-1309896 GCF_014905685.2 Nematolebias whitei | reverse complement strand
GGAAGAAGGAGGTTCTAGTAACGTTTTTAATGTGGGGGATAAAAGACGTGTCCTGATCAAAAATAACACCAAGATTTTTAACAGTAGA
This sequence comes from Nematolebias whitei, assembly GCF_014905685.2. Taxonomy (NCBI): domain Eukaryota; kingdom Metazoa; phylum Chordata; class Actinopteri; order Cyprinodontiformes; family Rivulidae; genus Nematolebias; species Nematolebias whitei. The sequence continues at coordinate 1,309,808 of NC_056501.1, read as the reverse complement.
GCAGGAGGACAGATTAATGCATCTAAGGAGGGAGAAAGACTGAAACATTCATTCCTAAGGTGCTCAGGTCCAAAAACCAAAACCTCAGTCTTGTCTGTTCAACAGGAGAAAATTAAGGGTCATCCAGGTTTTTATGTCTTTAAGACATGCTTGTAGTCTAAAGATTCAGAGTATCTTTGTAGAAAATGTAGCAGAGTGCTGTATGAATGTGTGTGTGTAGCAGATGTTGTGTACGTGTGTGTGGAGTTAAATGAGGGCACAGGTTGTGCTGTAAAGAGCTTTGAGTTTCTTGATTAGAGAGAAAGGAGCTGTATAGGTACAGTCCATTTACCTTGTAAAATGTCAGTAAGACGGGATGAATTTCTAACGTTGTCAGCAGAAACTTTGAACAAAGAAAATCAAAACAGTAAAATAAACGGAGCAGCCCAAACTAATGTCAGCTTGCCAAAAACACCACTTTGTCCTTCTCTTGGTTGTTTTTCTTATTTTTTAGCAACACTTGGACTAAAACATGTTTTACTGATCCAGTGTCAAAGGTTAACCTATTTTAGACTTAACACAGTGGCTGCAGACAAATCTCTGCCTTGCAACAGTGAAATTATTATTTTTTAAATCCCACAAACTGCTTTTATCGAGGTTCACCTGAGGCTGATGACCAACGTGTTTAAAGTTTGTGATGAGCGGACACTCATGTGAATCTGTAGTTACCAATCAACATGATAATAAATATCCAGATTTTACCCAACAACACAATGAGCTGGTCTTTGGCTGAGCCCTTCATCTCATAAATCACCACGTTGATACAAAATCTTCTTCAAACTGTGATTAGCACTCTGCTTGTTTTGACTCCAGAAATAGAAGTTTGGGTTAAACATTTACAGAGATTAAATGAATACATCTTTAGTCTGGGAACAAAAATGTCTCCCTCCTTTCACGCTTACTAATTCTCAGTAATCAATCTGAAGTTGGCATCTAAATGGTCCCATTCTTCTAGGTATTGTTGGGCTTTGTCCAGAATTAGATCAAAGAAAGGAACAGAACATTCTTCCATTAAGAAAATATTTCCTCAAAGAATCTCTAAAGAGCTCAGCTAAGAGAACCAGTCCTCCGAGGTGCGTTCATGCTGTGGTCCATTAACATCCCTTTGAGGGTCCTGACGATCTGATCAGGCTCTAAGAATAGTTTCATGAACATTTTCCAAAGTACAAAGTACAAGTACAAAGCCTTTACCTGGACAGTGGCCTGATTGTTTTATAATATGAAGAAAAAACCCAGATATCTCACACAGCATGTTGGTTTAATTCCTGCCACATCGGGATGCTGTAAACATGTAAATGTAAAAGTGAAAGTACAGACGAGTCGTCGTACAAGTCTGGCAACAAAAATAAACTAGCACGAGCCCTTGGGATCTATTTTCAATAGGTCATTTAAAAAAAAAAATTAGCTCTTTTATGTCTATTTGCTTTCTGACTTTTTTGTCCTCAGTTGGTTTAATTTTCTCTTTTACTTATTCTTCACGGCACAATGGAAGGAAATATTCTGATAGTGAAAGTTTTGTAAACCTCAACTATTTCTGCTTATCCTGAGCCACTCGCCTTTATTCAAACCCTGGTCTGTTGTAGATCTGGAGGGTGCACCTCACGATGATCCATTGTTTTCAATCGAAGGAGGACTGCGTCTCCCCTCCCTCTCCGCTTTGCTTTTCTGCTCTGTCTGTCTGTGAAACTGCTTTTGAGCCTCTCTCGCATTTCTTCCGAACCATAATTATGGACTTGTTTTGATCAGTTGGTCCCTCAACTCTATTTACAACATTTCTTCAAGAGAAGACAGGCTTTAGGTGAGCCGATTTGCCCTGTTGGCACGCACGCAGTTGGATATCTCATTGACTTGAAGACTTGATGATGTCTATCTCTGCTGCCATCTGTGGATTTTAAGGATGCATATTTAATTGGATTTACGATAATCGGCTGGTTACTGGTTTTATCAATCGATCAAGGAAGTTGTCGGCAGCAAATTTGGACCCGATCACGCTGCTTACCTTTATGATGGCTTGGTTCGTGTCTCGTGTACCCAGACTCAAATGCTTTGGGCTGAATGGATCAGATCTTGGGGATTTTACTCAGTCACGTTCCATTGGTGTGGCCATGTAATTTGGACATTTCGGAACCGAGTCCACCAACACAGATTCAAGGTAGATGTCATTAAGTTCTGCCTGTCCCCAAAACAACTGTGTTTATCTGAATTTGGCTTCCTTGGCTGGCCTTGAAGGCCATCTCATCTGAATTCGCCTGGAGAACATGTGATCTGATGCTCACCACTCCCTCCCTTAGGAATTTCCAACTGATAACCAGATGAAACCAGCTGAATAAACTTGTCATCATTTCAGGACTCTTGGATTCTCATAGACGTTATTCTTGGCCATTCCTCGACATCCCTCGAGAATGTTTATGGATCTCACCGGAGGACATTGACTGATTATCAGGAAACGGTCCTTCCCGGCGCACCCACCAGCGACCCAGCGCTTCTCCAAAGGCCGTCAGCAAGCCCCGCCCTGGACCAACCAGCTGTAGGGCCCACGGAGGAGGCAGCCCAAGAAATGACTCCTTGGGGGGAATGTATGTGTTTTTGATGATGATGTGTGTTTTGAAATAAAAAAAACCATCTCTCAGAGAGTAAAGTTTCATCTGATTCCAGCCTGACTGTCAGATCAACTGATCTCACAGTTGCCTCTCTTCACACATTCCCCACACAGAACGAGACGGTAACTTCTAAACAGCATTTTAAAAGGCACCGCAGTTTGGTAAATCTCACAAAACACTTGTTTGCCACGTCAGCTAAAAATTATGTTTTTCAGCAGACCAAGTCCGGGAAAACCCCTCGCTCTCAGCCAGAGCCCGTTTTATGTTTTATTTTCTGCTGTTTCTGCCCACTTACTATGCAGCAGGAGTAAACGGGTTTCTCCACGGCAATTGCAGCCCCCCCCCCCCCCCCCCCCGAAACGGTGTCTCGTTCAAAAAAGCACCCACGCCTCCTCTCAGTGCACGCCGGCTCACCTCAGCTCTAACGTGAGCTCGCAGCCTGAACACAGCACAGAGGCGTACAGACAGCCCTTTCTGTCTGAGCCCCCCTTGGGCACCCCCCACCCCACCCGGGGAATCTCCAAAGTGGGTGATGGCGGTAGGGGCTCTAGCTTGGTTGATGTCCATGAGAACCATGACACAACGCAAAAGTGCGTGCCCGCTTTCCAAGTGACAGCGAGCGTGTTCCCTGGACAGGTGGATGGAGTCTGATCAGCAGGAGTTACACTCTGCAGTTTGCAGCTTACCCTCCACCGTTCAGAGGGATTATAGAGGCGGTTCTGTCATCTCCAGAACAGGGCTCGTCTCTCCAGTCAGAAGTTCAGGAACTCCTGATAAAAAACATAATTTCCAAAGTTCCCAACGGAGAATAAAGCACGGGGTTACTCCCGCTACTTCCTGGTTCCGAAAAAAATGGGAGGAATGAGACCCATTCTCGACCTGTCCATGTTCAACAAATCGATCATGGAGAGACAATTCCACATGCTGACAATCAAACAGCTGCTGGAGAACGTTCACCAGAACGACTGGTTTACCTCCAAAGCTCTGAAGGACGCATATTTTCACATTCCCATCATTCCGAAACACAGAAAATTCCTGTGTTTCTCCTTCCAGGGGATCCCGTATCAGTACAACAGGCTACCATTCAGTTATTCCCTCACCCCACACACGTTCTCAAAATGCGTGGAGACGGTTCTGCAGTCATTACACATGGCAGGAATGAGAATTCTTTTTTTATCTGTACGATCTGCTTTTATTAGCTCGGTCCATGCAGGAAGCAGCTGTGCAGACCAAAACGCTAACGTTACACCTGCTAAACGTGGGTTTTTCTATAAACTGGGAAAAAAGTTACGTACTCCCATCCCAGATAATTGTTTATCTGGGAGTGGAGCTAAACTCAACCACAATGAGAGCCCGTTTATCACAGCCGAGAGCCGAAGCTCTGTCAGCTCAGCTCCGCCGTGTCAAACCCCGCAGCGTAGTAACAGCTCTCTCGGTCATGTGACTCCTAGGGATGATGTCAGAGGCTCACGTCGTGGTTCCACTGGGCCTGCTTCACATGAGATGCCTTCAGAGATGGTTCAACCACCTGCGCATAGATACTATGCGCCAGAAGAGACGGATGATCTCTGTGCCCCCCTCTGTGGGAACCTATCTGAATCATTGGGGAAACCCCCTCATTCTGTCGAAGGGAGTTCCCATCAGCAGGCTTACATCACATGTCTGAGTTTTCACGGACTCATCCCTGTCAGGTTGGGGAGGAACGTGTCTGTCCCAGGCAGTAGGAGCACAGTGGCCAGACCACATATCTCTTCACATAAATTTGTTAGAGCTTCTCACAGTCAGGAACATGAATCAGCATTTTGCTCCTCTGCTGCGAGATCAGCATGCTCTGATCCACACAGACAACAGAGTGACGGCAGCTTACATAAACCGTCAGGGAGGCATGTGCTCAGCACAACTGTTACACATTGTGAGACAGCTGCTGTGTTGGGCACACAAAAACCTGCTCTCCATCAGAGCAGTGTACATTCCCGGCATCCTGAACAGGGGAGCGGACATCATGTCGAGGGGCAGTCCTCACAACAGGGATTGGAGCCTCCATCCCGAGCTGATCTCTCTGATCTGGAGCAGGTTCGGCTGAGCAGTAGAAATCTGTTCGCCACACGGGAGAACGCCCAGTGTCAATTATGGTTCTCACTGAGCCCACAGGATGATCCACCGTTAGTGGTGAACGCCTTCGCTCACAGCCCGTGGCCAAAAATGCTCTTTTATGCGTTCCCTCCAGTTCCGTTGATCTCACGGACCCTGGACTGAGTTCGGGAGGAAGAACTGTCTGTCATCTTCGTAGCTCCCGAGCGCAAAAGTGCCCCATGGTTCCCGAACCTGCAGCAATTGGTGTTGGGCCGGCCGTGGAAACTGCAGTGGACGGAGGACGTTCTCCTCCAGGCAGGAGGAGCGATCAAGAGCTACCCAGAAATAGGTCAGCACCTCAGGGTCTGGCCGCTGAATGGATCCGTTTAGAAAAGATGGGCCTCCCACAGGATGTGGTGCGTACGATTCAGGGCGCACAAGCTGCTTCCACCACAGCGCTGTACACATCAAAGTGGACAGCGTTTCAGCGCTGGTGCACAGAGAGAGGCGTGGAGGCCATCTCATGTCCACTAGGTGGCGTGCTGTCTTTTCTACAGCAGCTGATGGACAGAAATTTAGCGTTCAGCACAATTAAAACTTATGCTGCAGCTATTTCTTCCTGACATGAGGATTTCTGTGACGGAACTGTTTTTAACCACCCGCTGATGAAGCGTTTTCTGAAAGGTGTACGGAGACACAGACCTATGTCACGTGCTCTAGTCAAAGCTCCTTTTTAGCCTTTAGATCAGGTTTCACTTAAATTTCTGTCATTTAAAGCAGCCCTGCTGTTAGCTCTGACGTCGGCAAAGAGTGAGTGATTTATCTGCTCTCCCTGTTGCTCCCTCATGTCTCAGAATTCAAGCTGACAGCAATTCATCTGTACTGCGATTTAACCCTGCTCTGAAAAGCATCACAAGCTCATTCGGATCGAGAGTGATAACCTTGGATAGGTTTTATTCTCCTTCTCATAATTCTGAGGAGGAAGCAACATCACACCACCTCTGTCCCATGCGCGCGTTCTCGTTTTATGTGGCGCGCACGGCTGTACTGCGCCGCTCTCATCATCTTTTCATGCATTACAGGGACAGCTCTTCAAGACGCCCTCTAGCCACCCAGCGCCTCTCACACTGGTTGTGTGAGGCTATTTCTGAAGCTTACAGTTTATCTAGGCTGGATCCTCCAGAGAATCTCAGAGCACATTCCACCAGAAGGTTTTCATCCTCCATGGCTCTGCATGGAGGGATGACAGTGGAGGATATTTGTATGGCGGCTGCCTGGTCATCGCCATGTTCAATTATTCATTTTTATCTGTGATGTTTCCACTTTCTCCATGACTCATTCTGTTCTCAGGGTTCTGACAGAATGATTATTTGTTTCATGGAGCCTCGCTTTTGAGCTCACACCTGTCTGCATGCAGTCGCAGTGTGAGGCTCTGCCTCACATTCTAGAGACAAGATGGCCACGCTCAGGGCAGTTGCAACTTCACAGGCTCCTTGTGCGATCCCAGTTTTTAGGAGTTTTGAATTTGACTCCGTTCCTGACTCCGCATGATTTATGCGTGTGAATTTTAGCCGAACGGAACTGATGAGAATGAGTGGATTTGCCACAAAATATAGCGTCGAATTCCCCAAACCCTGATGAACAAATTACTCACCCTAGGACTAAGCCCCTCCATTTGCAACTGGGTACTAGACTTCTTAACAAACAGGCCACAGTCAGTGAGGAGCCACATCTTCTCTTCCTCCACCATAACCCTCTGCATTGGCTCCCCTCTGGGATGTGTATTGAGCCCCCTCCTGTTCACTCTGCTCACGTATGATTGTGCAGCTACCCATTCAGGCCGTCATATTGTAAAGTTTGCAGATGATACAGCGGTGGTGGGATGCACCACAAACAACGATGACTCCAGCTACAGGCAGGAGGTGGAACACCTGGAGAGCTGGTGCAAAGAGAATAACCTTCACATCAATGTGAAAAAGACAAAGGAGATGATTGTGGACTTCAGAAGGAACAAGCACACCTACATCCCTCCGAACACAAGAGGATCTGCGGTGGAAGTGGTCTCCAGCTACAAGTACTTGGGTGTGCACCTGAAAAACAACCTCAGCTGGAGCAACAACACCACCAGCCTGATGAAGAAAGCTCATCAGAGACTCTACTTCCTCAGACGGCTGAGACGAGCTTGTTTGGGAAGCTTAGTCCTCACCTCCTTCTACAGGTGTGCAGTAGAGAGCATCCTGTGCTCCAGCATCAATGTGTGGCATGGAGGCTGCACAGGTGCAGAAAGAAAAGCTTTGCAGAGAGTGGTGAAGGCTGCACAGAAGATGTTGGAGTCAGTCTCCCCACCATCACAGACATCTACACCTCCAGATGCAGGAAGAGGGCCACCTGCATCATGAAGGACCACACTCACCCAGCACACACACTTTTTGCCCCGCTCCCCTCAGGAAGGTGGTTGAGGAGCATTAAGTGTAGAACCACTAGACTGAGGAACAGCTTCTACCCTGAGGCTGTTAGACTCATGAATCTCTAACCAGGAGTATCACTGTGAAAAATCACATGTTGCTGCTGATCTGTTTCACATTGCTGCTGATCTGTTTCATGCTGCTGCTGATCTGTTTCATGCAGCTACTGATCTGTTTCATGCTGCTGCTGATCTGTTTCATGCAGCTACTGATCTGTTTCATGCTGCTGTGTTCATTCGTGCTCATCTGCTCACACAGTCTCATGTTCGTGCTGCTGTTCGACATGTTTTTATGGCAGTGATTTTGAACCAGAAAGACTATCATGAGAAAGTTATGACACTCCTTAGTGACTTAAACACTTATGAACCTCTGAAAAGAGATCCAGGAAATGGTTACAAGAAAAAATTGATAGATTGCCTGAAAACTTTGGAGCAGGACAAGGCTATTGACCGTTTTCTGTACCACAGACTGTACCCAGGGGAGGCCACACCTAGTCTGTATGGTTTACCTAAAATCCACAAACAAGGTGTACCTTTAAGACCTATTGTTAGCATGATTAACTCTGTCACTTACAATGTTTCCAAATATCTGGCGTCTGTACTCATCCCTTTAGTTGGCAGCTCAGAACACCACATACAGAACACCATGGACTTTGTGGATAAGGTGAGGGATGTCATCATGGAGACTGATGAAACAATGGTCTCTTTTGATGTCACATCACTCTTTACGTGCATTCCTGTTGATGATGCAGTAGAGGTGGTCAGTTGAAGATTAAAATCAGACACCACTCTGAGCAGCAGGACCGTGCTTTCCACAGAACAACTGTGTCAACTCTTGAAACTGTGCCTGCAGTCAACCTACTTCACATATGGGGAGCAATATTATAGGCAGAAACATGGGTGTGCTATGGGGTCTCCAGTTTCTCCTATTGTTGCCAACCTGTACATGGAGGAGGTAGAAAAGAGAGCCTTGACGTCCTTTTCAGGGACACCACCAAGTCATTGGTTCAGGTATGTTGACGACACCTGGGTTAAAAT
>NC_056501.1:1300532-1301494 GCF_014905685.2 Nematolebias whitei | reverse complement strand
GTTCTGACTGACAGATGTTCATGTTCTGACTGACATGTGTTCATGTTCTGACTGACAGATGTTCATGTTCTGTCTGACAATTGTTCTGTCTGACAGATGTTCATGTTCTGACAGATGTTCCATGATTATGACGTACTCAGGCTGTCATTTATTGCTGATCACGGTGTGTGTAGTGTGACGTGTTTGAAGGAGCAACATTCATGTTCATGTGGCAGAAGAAGCTTTTTAAAACTTTAAATCTGCAGAAAGTTACATATTTTATAGAAAAGTTATAGTTTTACTCAATATGAACCAACACCTGCAACAAATAAATCAACGTATAAAATTGTCACAATGCAGCGAGTTCTGGACCAAAAGAAGTCCTGATGCCTGATCTGGTACCAAGCAGTTCTGCCTGGAGTTCCAACCTGGTCCCACGGATCCTTCACAGAACCGGTACAACACCAGAACCAGGAAGTGTGAAAACATGACGAGATAACCTGCTCATGCAGGTACAACGTGTGGACAGATGTAAACAGATGTTTGTGAACATGAAGTTGGCTTTAAATGATAAAAAATGAACAAGTTGAAGTCATGGCACCTTCTTGTGTAGGTGGAGGCTCCACACCACCCACCAGGGCTCCGCTCTGAGCCCGACAGTCAAACTTTGACACCGTCTCTTTACAGACGACTCAAGACCTCATTCCTCTGGAGCAAACTCTTCGTCTTATTGTTACAAGATCTGATGAAATGATGGGCTTTTAAAACTGACGAGCAGCAGACAGACAGGCAGACAGACAGGCAGAGGCAGACACACTGACAGACACACAAGCAGGCAGGCAGACAGACAGGCAGACAGACAGACAGACAGACACACAAGCAGACAGACACACAAGCAAACAGACACACAAGCAAACAGACAGGCAGGCAGACACGCAGACAGACAGACAAGCAGGCAGAGGCAGACACACTGGCAGACAGAC
>NC_056501.1:1300195-1300522 GCF_014905685.2 Nematolebias whitei | reverse complement strand
AGGCAGAGGCAGACACACTGGCAGACAGACACACAAGCAAGCAGGCAGACAGACACACAAGCAAGCAGGCAGACAGACAGACACACAAGCAGGCAGGCAGACAGACAGGCAGGCAGAGGCAGACACACTGGCAGACAGACACACAAGCAGGCAGGCAGACAGACACACAAGCAGACAGACAGACAGGCAGACAGACACACAAGCAGGCAGGCAGACAGACAGGCAGACACACTGACAGACAGACACACAAGCAAACAGACAGGCAGGCAGGCAGACAGACAGACAGGCAGAGACAGACAGAGAGACAGACACACAAGCAGACAGACA
>NC_056501.1:1297154-1300185 GCF_014905685.2 Nematolebias whitei | reverse complement strand
AGAGACAGACACACAAGCAGACAGACACACTGACAGAGAGACAGACAGACAGACAGACAGACAGACACACAAGCAGGCAGGCAGACAGACAGACAGTGTGTCTGCCTGTCTGTCTGACAGACAGAGACAGACAGAGAGACAGACACACTGACAGAGACAGACAGACACTCTGTCGGCCCATCTGCAGCAGTCGGTGCACAGCATCAGAACATCAGTAGTGTTTCCACAAAAGTCCTAACAGCTGATCTGAAGCAACAACAAGGATTATCAACTCATTTTTTCTATCAAAAATAATAAATAGAATTATTTGCATATAATTATTTTCTACATTCTTTAAATGGTCTTGCAGCCTCAGGGTTCAGAGGAATACTGTTGGCAGCTGAGGTGGGCGTGGCTCCTCATGACCGAGACGTAAACGGAGCTGAAGAAGCTGCTTTGTTGAAACATCAACAAACCATTTTCTAACCCCACCAGGAATCTGAAATGAAGCTGAGCGCAGCGTGGAGGTCAGTGCACTTTGTGGTCGCTCTTCCTGGAAGCTGATCGTCTTCTGGGCCTTCATGAATCCAGCTGTGATGCTTTGACATCACTACATCTTGCGCAGAAGAAACCTTCAGGCTCCGTCCCAACAGGAAGCTGTTCGACGTCTCGACAGCTGAAGCAGCTGTGAGCTTTGAAAATCTCCATCTACAGTTCTGATCCGAACAAAACCAGTCTGGACACGACAGCTGGATCGTGACTCGTGGTTTTGTCTCGTCTTAACGGACGGCGCTCGTTTCAGGCGTTGGCTGGGCCTGGGTCATAGCGGCTTGTCGATCACTGCGACACCTGCAGACGTGAGGAGGCGACAGCCGGACAGAGAAAACGATCAGCCGCTCGCCGCTTCAGTTCCTCTCCAAGACGCGTCAATCATCAGCTTACCTGCGTAGCTGCGCCCGTTGCTCATGTTGGTGGGAACGAGGCTCCACCTGTCGGCGACCGGGTTGTAAAACTCCACAGAGGACAGGTTACAGGAGCCGTCGTCTCCTCCCACCACGTACAGCAGCCCGTTGACGGCACACACACCTGCACAGGTCACACACAGTCCTGGGATTCAAACTCGGGACACAAACTGGTTTTTCTCCCGACAACACATTTCTTTTCGTTCGTCCCCGAGTCTGTCCCTGAAGTACGGAACGATTTCTGCAGGTTTGGTTCAAACGTTGCGACTGTTTCTGAGCGGAGACGCTTCATGAAACACCTCGAGGTCTCTCCAGATCTTTGCTTTTTCAAAGTTCTTGCCTCAAAAAGGCTTTCCTGTCGTTTTTTAAAACTAAAGTATCGTTTTAAAAACGGACACTAAACGTGGTTAGCGGCTGGTCGAACATTTACCTGGAGCCTGACGCAGCTCCCACCTGAAGTTCATCGTCTGTGGTTTGGGTCTTACCTGCGTTTCTTCGACACATGTTCATGTCGCTGACCAGTCTCCACGAGTTGCTGTGTGGGTCGAACACTTCAACGCTCTTCCTCACCAGAGGACCATCGTGTCCTCCGGCTGCGTACAGCAGACCACCCAAAACACCCACACCTGCACAGAAACCTGCTGTTAGGAGCGTAAAAGACCAACATGTTAGTCATGTCTGCATCACACTCCTCATGAATCCTTTTCTTCATTAAATTACAACGTCATAAAACAGACCTCGTCTGAACAAGATGAAGAGCTAAAGGCTTAAAGTACAACAACAAAAAGAAACAGTAAATATGTTTTGTAACAGTGGATAAAAGTTATTTTATTGTAGAAATCCTCGACAGTGCATGATTTGTCCACTAGAGGGCGCTGCATGCTGTTGAAATCAGCCGGAGTCACTCAAACAGCATTTATGGATTCATGGATGATTTATTTAGAACACGCAGTTAGTATTGTTGTGAACTAAGCAGAGTACTTGTACCTGCTCCACTCCTGCGTGTGCTCATGTCGGCCACGTAACCCCACTGATCAGAGAGCGGGTCGTATTCTTCCACCGTGCTGAGACACTGACGAGACGCTCCATCATAACCCCCGACTGCATACAACTTGCCTGCAGAAACACAAACACCAACGAGTGAAGGTGTTCTACGTCCACTCAGGTGGGGCACGCTCAGACCTTACCGTCCACCACCCCGACGCCCACGCTGCTGCGCCTCGTGTTCATTGAGGCGACGTACAGCCACTCGTTGCTTTTATGGCTGTAAACCTCAACAGTCGACAAACCTGGAACAAACGGAGACAGCAGAAGGTGGAAGCAGCGCTCTGAGAAAATGTCTGGTCCATTAATCTCCGTCCTATAAAACAGTTCTGTAAAAATATTACATCAGCAGACTGCTTTGCTCGAGGCTTACAAAATAATTCAGAACGTTTGAACTTTTATGAAAGCTACCGAGGGTACCGGTACTTTACCTGCTCCACTCCTGCATAAAGGAAAACAATGGATGGTTGTCAGATTTTTTTTAAGAAACATAAATCTAAAAGTCTCTAAACTGAAGTCTCAATGGAAAATCCAGAGTTCCACAGAACGTCACCTTACAGTCCACGTGTGGCACTTAATGTCTGCATAAGTACAGCTGAAGGCCTCAGGTTTCTTACAGGAAATCTGTGACCCCCCAGCACCATGAAGACCAAAACACACAGACAGGTCAGGGATAGATTCAAAACAATCAACTAAATCTGAACATCTCAAGCAGCTCAGTAGAAAATAAAAATAATACAACTCAATTGGAACCTACAAAAACATGGCCGACGAACTAAACTCACTTGACAAAAAGTAGAAAATGTCAAATGGTTCGAAAAGTTTTGGTACAAGTAGTTTATAAAGTTATGTCTGAAGCTTCAAAGTTCTTACTCTTTATTCATTTTGAAATCGCCAGGAGGACCAAAAACAGTCTGAGTACCTGTTAACAAGTTATTAAAACAATGTGTGCACCTGTTAACAAGTTATTAAAACAGTGTGAGTAACTGTTAACAAGTTATTAAAACAATGTGTACACATGTTAACAAGTTATTAAAACAATGTGT
>NC_056501.1:1296365-1297054 GCF_014905685.2 Nematolebias whitei | reverse complement strand
TCATGTTCTGTCTGACATATATTCATGTTCTGTCTGACAGATGTTCAGGTTCTGACTGACAGATGTTCATGTTCTGACAGATGTTCATGTTCTGTCCGACAGATGTTCATGTTGTCTGACAGATGTTCATGTTCTGACTGACAGATGTTCATGTTCTGTCTGACAGATGTTCATGTTCTGACTGACAGATGTTCATGTTCTGTCTGACATATATTCATGTTCTGACTGACAGATGTTCAGGTTCTGACTGACAGATGTTCATGTTCTGACAGATGTTCATGTTCTGTCCGACAGATGTTCATGTTGTCTGACAGATGTTCATGTTCTGTCTGACAGATGTTCATGTTCTGACAGTTGTTCATGTTCTGACTGAGATGTTCATGTTGTCTGACAGATGTTCATGTTTTGACTGACAGATGTTCATGTTCTGACTGACAGATGCTCATGTTCTGACAGATGTTCATGTTCTGTCTGACAGATGTTCATGTTCTGACTGACATGTGTTCATGTTCTGACTGACAGATGTTCATGTTCTGTCTGACAGATGTTCAGGTTCTGACTGACATATGTTCAGGTTCTGTCTGACAGATGTTCATGTTCTGACTGACAGATGTTCATGTTCTGACTGACAGATGTTCATGTTCTGACAGATGTTCATGTTCTGTCTGACAGAACATGAACATCTGTCA
>NC_056501.1:1296033-1296265 GCF_014905685.2 Nematolebias whitei | reverse complement strand
CATGTTCTGTCTGACAGATGTTCATGTTCTGACAGATGTTCATGTTCTGACTGACAGATGTTCAGGTTCTGACTGACAGATGTTCATGTTCTGTCTGACATATATTCATGTTCTGTCTGACAGATGTTCAGGTTCTGACTGACAGATGTTCATGTTCTGTCTGACAGATGTTCATGTTCTGTCAGATGTTCATGTTCTGTCTGACAGATGTTCATGTTCTGACAGATGTTCA
>NC_056501.1:1294450-1295933 GCF_014905685.2 Nematolebias whitei | reverse complement strand
TGTTCAACAGGAAGGACGTCCAACGCCTTCGTGTTCAACAGGAAGGAAGTCCAACGCCTTCGTGTTCAACAGGAAGAACGTCCAACGCCTTCGTGTTCAACAGGAAGAACTTCCAACGCCTTCGTGTTCAACAGGAAGGACGTCCAACGCCTTCGTGTTCAACAGGAAGGACGTCCAACGCCTTCGTGTTCAACAGGAAGGACGTCCAACGCCTTCGTGTTCAACAGGAAGGACGTCCAACGCCTTCGTGTTCAACAGGAAGGAAGTCCAACGCCTTCGTGTTCAACAGGAAGGAAGTCCAACGCCTTCGTGTTCAACAGGAAGGAAGTCCAATGCCTTCGTGTTCAACAGGAAGGAAGTTCAACACCTTTGTGTTTGGTCTTAATTCCACTCCCCGTGTTTGGAGGACGAAGAATGATGAGTACCATCCCAAAAACACCAGCCCTACTGTGAAGCATGGGGGTGGAAGCATTATGCTTTGGGTGTGTTTTTCTGCACATGGGACAGGACGACTGCACTGTATTAAGGAGAGGATGACCGAGGCCATGAATTGAGAGATTTTGGGGAACAACCGCCTTCCCTCAGAGCACTGAAGATGGGTCGTGGCTGGGTCTTCCAACATGACAATGACCCGAAGCACACAGCCAGGAGAACCAAGGAGTGGCTCTGTAAGAAGCATATCACAGTTCTGGAATAACCTAGCCAGTCTCCAGACCTAAACCCTATAGGAAATCTTTGGAGGGAGCTTTTTTTTCCTCTCTATCCTCTGGTGAAACCAGACGTGTCTCCCTGGTCTTCCCCCCTCACCCGCTTCCCTGCTGCACTCTTTTGTCCTGTGAACCCTTAAAAAGCCTATTTTTTTTCTGCATACCTCTTAATTCGAAAGTTCAGCTGCTCTCTCAACAAAATTGATCAACTTCTCTTGACAGTAGTCAGGGCATAAGGAGGACCCTCTTACCTCGATGGAAACAAATTGGATTCATGATGACACAACTGTTTTTTTTTTGCTGTTTGGCTGGTGAATTCTGGATTGTATATAAATTTGTGTGGATGTGTCGAAACCCGACAACACTCAGACTGAATTTGTGGAGCTGCAGCAGGGAGCTGGAGCAGCTGTTATCAGGACTATGAAGTTTCAGACAGCACCCATGAATGGTGGGAATAATCTTGGAGAAGCTGTGAGCTCGACTTTTGGCGTAAAGGATCAATTCGGCTATTTTGGAGTTCCATCAGAGGAATATGTACCAGCGAGACTTTAAAAGGCAGAAACAACAATTCATGATTTCTGCCTGACCCAAACTGTGACCTTGACGCCGGACTTATCTCAGCTCCTCCTGGAATGTTTAGGAAAAGCAAAGATGCTTTGACCTTTTCCTCACCCCTCCCTTCCCCAAGGCCGTGGACATGTGACAGAACCTTAACTGAGCTGATAATGAATGTCACCTCTTATCTGGACAATGGCTGAGGGGGGGGGGGGGCTCTG
>NC_056501.1:1271247-1294350 GCF_014905685.2 Nematolebias whitei | reverse complement strand
CCACCAAGTCATTGGTTCAGGTATGTTGACGACACCTGGGTTAAAATCAAATCTCAGGAAGTCCAACATTTTACTGACCACATCAACTCTGTGGATAAATACATCAAGTTCACATGAGAAGATGTAAAAAATGGCAGGTTTGCTTTCTTGGACTGTGAGGTCTCAGTCTCTGATAGAGGACATTTGCAAACTGAGGTGTACCACAAACCCACCCACACAGACCAGTATTTGCAGTTTGACTCCCATCACCCTTTGGAGCACAAGTTAGGAGTCATCAGGACTCTGTACCACAGAGCAGACAGCATCCCCACTAGCTCAGGAGCCAGGCAGAAGGAGAAATCCCACACAAGACAGGCTCTAGAGCAATGTGGATATCCTAACGGGGCCTTCCTGAAAGCAGAGAAGAAACCCAAACAGGACTCCAGTCAGCCAACAGGTGAAAAGGAGGAACCCAGACCCAGACCAGTGGTCATTCCATATGTTGAGGGAATATCAGAGAAACTGAGACATTTATTTTCTAAACATAACGTCCCAGTGGCTTTTAAACCCCAAAATACATTATGGCAAAGACTGGTTCATCCCAAAGATCCAGTCCCCCGGCACAAACAGAGTAATGTTGTGTATGCTGTTCAGTGTCAGGAGGGTGATCAGTCTTACATCGGGGAAACTAAACAGACACTGGCCAAAAGGATGGACCAGCACAGAAGATCAACATCATCAGGCCAGGACTCTGCGGTCTACACTCATCTCCAGGCCAGCGGTCACTCTTTCAGGGATGAAGATGTTCACATCCTGGACAGAGAGGAACGATGGTTTGAGAGAGGAGTAAAGGAGGCCATCTTTGTGAAAAGAAACCGTCCATCATTAAACAGGGGCGGAGCCTCCAGGTTCAACTGTCCCCCTCTTACAATGCTGTGATTGCTAGTATCACTCAGCCCTCTGTGAACAGTAAACAGCCATCAGGTGCTAATGATCCATTGTTAGGCTGATGGTCCTTCTTGAGCATGTGATCAGCTGGTTCTGGTTGTCAGCAGCAAACTGGTTGATCCACTCTGAGACGGTGCTATTTAAGAGACTGAGCTGAATACAACACCTCAGACTGAGGAAGTCTCTCGGATGAGAGACGAAACATTTCTACATTTTTTTGTTGTTTTGCTTTGTTTTCTTTTTTTTGAATGTCCAGAGGACCAGATTTAACTTTTTTTTTTAGATTTTTCTACCTGGATTATTAAGCATGCATCAGGATGTTTTTATGCTATTAGTGCTTAGTGTATATTTAACTTGTGTTTTTCTTAGTTCATATCTTAGATCTTATAGCAGTTTTTTAATTTTTTAATTTTTATTTTTATTGTTAGATGTAACTGGGACCCTGTGTACATAATCTCATTCCACCACATGTACCATATGAGATGCGAATGACAACTAAATCTCTCTGTCTCTGACTCTGGTATTGGAAACTCTAGGAACCACAAGTAAACCTGCAGTCTGAGAGCGAAGTGCTCCGTTAGGAAAATATGGAACAATACAATCTCGAATATAAGATGGAACTAGGTTGTTGAGGGCTTTGTAGGTTAGATGTAAGATTTTGGATTCTATTCTGGATTTGACAGGGAGCCAATGGAGAGAAGCTAAAACTGGAGAGATATGATCTCTCCCAGTAACTCCAGTTAAGACTCTGGCAGCAGCATTTTGGATCAACTGAAGACGTTTTAAAGAAGTATTTGGACACCCAGATAATAAACCATTGCAATAGTCCAGTCTAGACGTGACAAATGCATGGACCAGTTTTTCTGCATCATCTTTAGATCAGATGTTTCTAATGTTAGTGATATTACGCAGGTGGAAGAAGGTGGTTCTAGTAACGTTTTTAATGTGGGGGATAAAAGACGTGTCCTGATCAAAAGTAACACCAAGATGTTTAACATTAGAGCTGGAGGACAGATTAATGCATCTAAGGAGGGAGAAAGACTGAAACATTCATTCCTAAGGTGCTCAGGTCCAAAAACCAAAACCTCAGTCTTGTCTGTGTTCAAATCAGAAATTTAAGGGTCATCCAGGTTTTTATGTCTTTAATACATGCTTGTAACTTAAGTAACTGATTGGATTCATTGGTTATCATGGACAAATAAAACTGTGTATCATCAGCATAACAATGAAAATTTATCCCATGTTCCCCAGCACTTTATCCCATGTTGTTTAAGAACATTACCTAATGGAAGCATATATAATGTCTATAGTATTTGTCCAAGTTCTGAGCCCTGAGGAACTCCATGACTAACTCTGGTGTATGAAGGATTCATTACTTATATTTACAAACTGGAATCTATCAGATAAATATTATTTAAACCAGTTTAGAGCAGTTCCTGTATTTCCAATATCATATTCAAGTCTCTGTAATAGAATATGATCAACTGCATCAAATGCAGCACTGAGGTCTAACAGGACCAGTAGAGACACCTGTTCATTGTCAGAGGCCATGAGAATATCTTTAGTAACTTTCACCAGTGCAGATTCAGTGCTGTGGTGAACTCTAAACCCTGACTGATACTCTTCAAACAGATTATTTATTTGTAGATGTTCACGCAACTGACCAGCAACTATTTTCTCTAGAATTTTTGAGATGAAAGTTAGATTAGATATAGATCTATAATTGGCTAGGATTCCTGAGTCAAGGTTATGTTTCTTAAGTAAAAGTTTAATTACAGCAATCTTAAAATGTTGTGGTACATAACCATTCATTAGAGGCAAATTAAACTGATCCAAGACGTGATTATTAACTGGGGAAAATACGTCTTTAAACAGTCTGGTTGGGATGGGATCTAGCGACATGTGGATGGTTTGGATGAGGTTATTATTTTTGACAATTCAGAGCTGAACAGGACAAACCAGCCGGTCAAAGCAGATGGTCTCTGGTCCTGAGCTGGTTCTGCTGGAGGTTTCTTCCTGTTAAAGGGAGTTTTTCTTTCCACTGTCTCCACTGTGCTTGCTCAGGATGGGAGACTGCAACGAAGCCAAGATTCATCTTGTCTGCTGGATTCCTTAGATAGAGAACTTTACTAATTGTCTTTTATGTGAATGTTCCTGTGAAGAGCCTGAGACAACTTTGTTGTGATTTGGTGCTTTATAAATAAACTGAACTGAATTGAATTGAATTGAATTGAATTGACAAAAACAGTCCTAACATAAATCAGGTTTTAGTGACATTTTTAAGGTTGTCTCATCTGACACGGAACCAGAGCTGATAGTAGGAAAGATGGTTAAATTTTTTCCCTTATTGAAATAATTTTATTTATAAAGAATCTCATGAACTCATCAATGCTTATATAAGAATCTGAATCAATCGGTGGCTAACACATTAAAGGTAACGCTGACAGGTCGGTCGCTGCAGGTGGAATGAGTCTCCTGTGGTGCTTCTCAAAGTAAGCTGTGCTGTCTTACACATGCATGGAAGTAAACGATGTGAGTCTTTGGTCTTTGTAAGACTTTATACAACTAAAAGTGTTGCTACGGACCAGATGGCAGACATGAGCACACAGACGAGCAGCTAGTTCTGTTTCACCTGGAAGAATTAGGTTATTGTTAATCTATACTTCTTGAGGAAGGATTGATTAGTTTGCATTTCCTGTCCTTAACTGTTTGTCTAGTGCTAACCAGGGACTGATAACTGCTGCAGGATAGAAGATAATTCTTATTTACTTTAATGAATGAGTCGCATCATGAACTCAAAGCACTCTTCTGTGGAATATAAGTTATTTCTAAAGACCATAAATATTGTGCTAGCAGACACTAACACATGCACACACAAAAGTAAAAACAGTATCTCCTGCCTTTTGGCCGCAGGCCTCAATATTTGCTTCAGTCAGAAGGTACGTGCATGCTTAGATAAATAAAATGTTGACAATCTGACTGATTAAAATCATGAAAATTCTGTGTTTTTATTTTTACATACGTGTTTTTCATTTCACCGTTGCTTCTTCTCCACAAGTAGAGAATGTTTTCACTCTGATGTTTTGCCTCAACATGAAATCAATTTTCATTTAAATGATTTGTGTTTTCCTGCTGGGAGTAAATGATCCGTTAAAAAACGCTTTGAGCTCCAGCGTTTGGGACTTGGAATGTCCGACCCAGTCGACTTCCATTGTTCTGTGTTCTTGGCCCACACCGGTCCAGAAACCAAGCTGATGATGTCACTTGTTTTCTTCCTGTTCCATCCTGAAACTCTGGACCAGAATCCTAAACCAGGGCCAGCCAGGATCGTGACCTTTTGTCCCGGAGCGTTCTGCGCATCATTTTCACTCACATAGGCCGACATGCCGTGCAGAGACGCACATCAACAACCTTCCACTTTAGATCTAAAACTATCACAACATTTATTTGAGACCCACTTTAAGCTCCTGGAGTCACTGCGCTTCAAACTGTCCAGTTTTATTAAAATGAACATTATCTTCAGCCCCGTGAAAGACCATGAAATCCTCACTCTTCTCCTCTAATGTGGTTACGTCTTCTCTGAGGCTTTTTTAATAACTTACTCGGCACAGCTGCCGTCACATTCCCAGGACAGTTTACGCCAGTTGAACAAACATCTCCGATGCAGCGAGCTGTTACACAATGAGCTTTTTATGTCAACTCCTGCATTTTTGTAGGAACACGTGTTTCCATGTCACTGACCAGCCTTCTCAGCAGGATGCTGCTTCTTATTCATAACTACTGTACGTCAGTTAGATTTACATTGTGGGAGTTCCAATCCACCGTTCAAGGTTCTGAAGTCCTGCTGCTTTTTCAGGCCGTTTTGTTTTCTTTAAACACTTTTCTTTTGAATTTATTTATTTTAACTTTATTGAACTACTGAGCATACAGAACAAAAGAACAACACAAATAGAACAACAAATGACAATCTCAAATTACAATGATACATATAAACATGTACAAATATCTACAATCATACCTCCTAAGGTCAACATCTTCTTAAACGAATTATCATATCAACCATCATAAACTTAAAATTAGGTAATAATACTATTTGAGAGTTTGCAAATAATATAGTCCAGTAAATTAAACAACTAACTATTTATCTAAGAATCTACATAATTACTAAAATAATTTGTCAGAGGGCTTTATTATGTGAGCGAGGTGATCAGAGAGCTTTTTTGCTTGTGGTACTTTTCTTTAGAAATAATCAAGCTCTGGGTGATAATAGTTTAGGTTTTGTTCTCTGTGCCTGTTTTAATATTGAAAAGAGTTGTTTACCTCTGAACTAGACTAAAGTTATTTCCTCAGACTGTGAGAAAAGTCTGTCCACAACAATAATCAATGATTTCTGACTGGATCTTTTGTTTTAGTTATTTTATCATTTGAATTAAAAAGAACTACTTCATTTTGATTATATAATTTCTGAGTTAATCAGGCAATAAATTAATGATCATAATTCCCCAGCTGTCATTACTCTTTTGTGCTCTTCTTCAGTCACATATTTAAGTAAATAATGGCAGATTATTAAACATGTTTTTATTTATTTTGTTTGTGCGTTGACTTGTAACAGCACGTTACAGACATGTAAACATGATAAATCAACTAAATGTTCTGTTTCCATTTAGTCTTTTACAAACTTGGGTTCTAAATTGTCTTATGTTGTTGAAGTTAAGCTGTTTGGAGGGTTTATGTAGTTAAATACAAATATTCATGTACAGTAGAGTAAATGTCTTCACGAAAGCCGTTCAGTTTACTTCAATTTAAAGAAACTTATGAACTGAATCATTTGAAAAATAATGAAATATACTGAAAGTAACAAAAGTAAATTTAACTAGACGCTTATTGTCCCAAAAAATAAACAGCTCGGGTTTGTGTGTTGATCTCTGTGGTATGATGTCACATGTTTATTTTAGTCTTTTAGTTTTCTTAGAATGAAGAAATGGCTGATGTTGAAATACCATCTGCTGCACGTTAATAACATTGTTGCTTCACATTCACTTTCACACAAAGACTTTTATGGTTCATTTTTTACTTGTAAAAAGTGTAGTTTATTTTTTTCATGTTTTCTGTACCCTGAAAGCATTTACTGTATTCTGCTTACGTCCTGCTAATAAAAACACGTTTCATCGTGGTTTAGGCAACGTTAAACCTTTTAAATTGTTTATTCAGTAAATAAACATATGCTGTGGTAGTTCGGTGGTCTGTGCTGGGGTCTTGTAATCCTGAGATTGTGGGTTAGAGCCCAGGTTTCTATTGTACAGCACTTTGGTTAGCCTTGTTGCTGTTTTAAGTGCTCTATAAATAAATTGGTATGGTGTGGTATGGTAGGTTGAGACAGGAAGGGCGTCCGGCATTAAACAAATTGCCAAATCTTTCATGAGAGTTCACTCACTGTGGCAACCCATGAAGAAGGGAGCAGCCAAAAGAACCCTCTTCAGTAAATAAACACTCCTTGTGTGATTGAAACTCTCACTCTTTAGCCTTATTCGCACGGGATTAGTTTTACCTAGGGACCACATGCTATTTGTAATAATTACGGAGATTGTCTGTGTTGTTAATCCCATGTGAATCGGCCATGTCAGTAATTTGTAAAGTAAAAATTCCCCAACAAATGACCTACTATATTTTGCTGAACTCCGAGGTCCTGTGATAATACTAATCCAATGTGAATAGGCATCTCTGTGATTTGGACAGAAATGGGTGGGATCCAATACGTAATTCGGCGGTTTTTGTTTCCTGGGTGCATTTTTATTTACTTTTGGCAATGGAGGCTGCATTGGAGTGCATAAATAACCTTTTGTGTCCTGGATCAGCAAAACCTATCGACCCATGACAGTCACCAAAATAAATGAAAAGGCTGAAGAGAAGGAGCAAAATCATGCAAATGGTGGCTCACATCATGCAATGCTCTGTGCAGTAAGAATAGTTTTCTTCTGTTTGTAGACTACTATACAGCTGGCTAGCGCTGGCAGTAACACAGCCCCAAGCTGTGGCCGTAGCCTGAACGTAACGTGACTGACATGAATGATGTAACATCATTGTTACACAATAACATCATATCCAGAAGATGTCCATAAATTTCAGCTAAATCTCAGGCTTTGGTTATCCTGTGCGAATGCACCACGTAAAAAGCTGATGTTGGGGAGTAATTTATTTATTACATGTGGTCCCTAGGTAAAACTTGGTCCCTAGGTAAAACTAATCCCGTGCGAATAGGGCTTTTGTGAGGCATCCTCTGAGATTTGTACAACGCTGCAAGAATTCCCTAACAGCCAATCAGAGCTTTCTAAATGGGTGTTCCATGGCAACGGCTCGGCGACTGCAGCAGGTGTTGAAGCAGGCATTTCCATGGCAACTGCTCGGCGACCCCAGCAGATGTTGAAACAGAGGTGTTTCCATGGCAACGGCTCTGCAACTGATGCATCCTTACATTTCTATGCTGATGCAGTTGTTTATTGTCGAGCTAAAACAGTTGATAAGGCTTTCCAGCTTTTGCAATCCGCATTTGACACCATCCAGTCAGATTTGTTCCGTCTCAAACTCGTCTTAAACTCTGATGAAACCAAGAGGGACATTGTTTTCAAACAGGAAGTCGGTCCCAGCTGTTCTTCCTCTGATTTTATCCTCAAATGGTGTCCCTATTGAGTTTGTCGATTCCTTTAAATATTTGTGTATCTTGGTCGACTCACATCTCTTTGAAGCTTCACGTGGAAAATCTAGTAAAGAAACTGAAAGTTAAACTGGGTTTCTTTTTCAGAAACAGATCCTGTCTAACTCTGAATGTTAGGAAACACCTTGTATCTGTGACTTTCCTTCCCTCCATTGATCACGGTGACATTATTTACATGAACGCTCCTACAAGAACCCTGCAGATGTTGGATGCTGCAGATGTTGGATGCTGCAGATGTTGGATGCTGCAGATGTTGGATGCTGTCTATCATTGTGCACTAAGATTCATAACTGGTTGTAATTATCGTACCCACCACTGCACCCAGTATTCACTGGTTAACTGGTCACCATTATCTTCTACATGTCTCTGTGTGAGTGCAGCTACAGCGTGCGCTCTTAGGACATTATTTTTTATTTAACCTTTATTTAACCAGTCAAATATTGCAGTAGCAATAGACTGCAGATGTTGAAACTTGTGTTTCCGTGGTGACGGCTCAGCGACTGCAGCAGATGTTGAAACAGAGGTGTTTCCATAGTGACGGCTCGGTACCACAGATGTTGAAATAAAGGTGTTTCCATGACGACGGCTCAGTGACCGCAGCAGATGTTGAAACATGTGTTTCCATGGCGATGGCTCAGCGACCGCAGCAGATGTTGAAACAGGTGTTTCCATGGTGACGGCTCGGTACCACTGATGTTGAAATAGAGGTGTTTCCATGACGACGACTTGGCAACCGCAGCAGTTCTTGAAACAGAGGTGTTTCCATGTCAACAGCTAGGCACCACAGATGTTGAAACAAAGGTGTTTCCATGATGACGACTGTGATCACAGCAGGTGTTGAAATAAAAGTGTCTCCAAGGCATTGGCTCAGAGCGATGCAAAAGAAGGCGAATGGACAAATAGATGGACGTCTTTATACTTAAACCCACATTTTCTTCCTGTCAGGGATGAACTACGTCTCTCTTTAAAATGTTGTAGAAACTTTTGTGATCAACCTAAAGCTCGAGTCATCAGCAATGATTAAAGCCTGACATCTCTAAGGGAAATATAGCAGTTATTAATATTGACGACTAATCGACTGCAGCAGGTGTTGAAACAGGAAAAAATCATACCCATGTAATGAGCAGAAAATTAATCTTTGTGTCTGACTGAAGCCCACCCAAAGGGTTTGTGTTTGTCTTGTGTTCAGAAGCTCTTTGCTGTTGGTGCAGTGCTCTGTTTTCTGTCAACACGTCGTGAGCCTCTTCCTCTAAACCAGTAGTTCCCAATCCTGGTCCCTGAGGAACACCATCCTTCATGTTTGAGTTGTTCCTCTGCTGCAACACGCCTGATTCAGGGGTTTAATTACTTCCTTATTTTTGGCAGAAGCCTGTTAATCACCTTTCATTCAAAGTAGGTGTGTTGGAGCAGATGAACAACTAAAACATGCAGGGTGGTGTTCAATTCAATTCAGTTCAGTTTATTTATAAAGCACCAAATCACACCAAGTTGTCTCAGGCTCTTTACAGGAACATTCACATAAAAGACAATTAGTAAAGTTCTCTATCTAAGGAATCCAGCAGACAAGTTGAATCTTGGCTTCGTTGCAGTCTCCCATCCTGAGCAAGCACAGTGGAGACAGTGGAAAGAAAAACTCCCTTTAACAGGAAGAAACCTCCAGCAGAACCAGGATCAGGACAAGAGACCATCTGCTTTGACCGGCTGGTTGAGAGGACAGGAAGGAGAGACAGACCAACACAGAATGGTAGGTCCAGGTATAGGTCCAGGTCCAGATATAGGTCCAGGTCCAGGTCCAGATATGGGTCCAGGTATAGGTCCAGGTACAGGTCCAGGTCCACATATATAGGCCCAGGTCCAGATATGGGTCCAGGTATAGGTCCAGGTCCAGATATTGGTCCAGGTCCAGATATTGGTCCAGGTCCAGATATAGGTCCAGGTGTACCTGAAAGACCCCCCCCCCCCCCACACACACACACACACACACATGTTAAAGATAGAAAAAATAATTACAAATATAAACCAGGTTGAGCAGAGTAAGTAAAGACAGTAGCAGAGTGAAAAGTGTGGTCAGTTTGTCCTCCAGCAGTCTGAGCCTATAGCAGCAGAACTAAGGGACAGCTCAGGAAACCCAAGCTGACCCTAACTATAGGATTTATCAAGAAGGAAAGTCTTAATCCTAGTTTTAAAACTGGACAATGTGTCAGCCTCACGGACAGAAACTGGAAGTTGGTTCCACAAGAGAGGAGCCTGAGAACTGGAAGATCTGCCTCCCATTCTGTTTTTGTAAATTATAGGAACCACAAGTAAACCTGCAGTCTGAGAGCAAAGTGCTCTGTTAGTAAAATATGGAACATGGTTCCTCGGGGACCAGGATTGGGAACCACTGCTCTAAACTGCACCTCTCCTTTCCCATGTCACTTTCCATCCGTGACCGTCAGAGTAATTATCACTCCCTCCTGTGCCTCAGCACTTTCTGTCTACTTTAGTTCTCTGTCTGCAAATTAAACCTCACCGTGTTGTAAATTTTATGTTAATGTTTGATGATTTTACTTGATTTATATAAATCATTTTCTTTCATCTTCTGTTCCTTTTAAGGGTTTGGAAACTCATAATATGTTCTTTATGTTTTTGTAGTGATTGTGAACAGATTGTAATGGGTTCCAGTCAGAGGGTGTTTGGTGTGAAGAGAATAAACGCAGTGTTTTGTCAAGTCAAACTAGTTTAGTGTGTTCTGGTGGACCCACTCTCCTGCAGCGATGTGTAATATGATTATCCTGCTGGGTACGTCCTTCCACTGCATCAGGATGAAAACGAGCTATCTCTTGACCCTACGTTCAACTCTGCAGACTCCCCCCCCCTCCATTTTCTCTGACCCTCCAGCTGTCCTTCAGAGTACTTTATTTAGTCACCCTGATTCACATGATATCTTGATTACAAGTTGGATGTCTCGCTGAACACTGACCCCGTCTTCCAAAAGAGCTGACGTTAAACAGGTTGATGTTTCCAGTCATTACTCTGATCTCAGAACGCTCTGTCAGCTAAATATTTGCATTTGGACTCAATCGTTTTATTATAATTTGTTTCCATACCGACATCATCGAAGTCAGAGTTTCTTTATTTGTTGTTCCACCACACGTGATGAAACGAAATTATGTGCACAGGGTCCCAGTTACATCCAACAAAAGTATAAATTGTAAAGAAAAACAGTGACGAGATCTAAACTAAGAAATACACTAAACTAAGAATATACTAAGCTAGTAGTACAAAAACAATACGCTGAACAACAGCAGCACGAACATGAGTCAGTGTGAGCAGATGAGTACGAATGAACACAGCAGCATAAAATATATCAGCAGCATGAGATCAGCAGCACATACCAACAATCAAGTGGCATTACAGTGATTTTTTTCACAGTGATTCTTCTGGTTAGAGATTCATGAGTCTAACAGCCTCAGGGTAGAAGCTGTTCCTCAGTCTAGTGGTTCTACACTTAATGCTTTCAGTTATTGTTAGAATTCACCTTATTATGTAAAAGCTTTTATTCAATATTTAAATCATAAGGTTTTCTTTAGTTTATAAGTGTTTGTCCTTCAGATCACAGAGATGCTGGACGATGAGAAATGTGAGGCAGAATGTGAAGAGCTGCCTCAGGACGGGGATGAAGAACCGGCAACCTCCGATTCACCTGAACGCATCGTGGATGACAGCCCTGACACCAGGTGAGCCGTCGTTCATGAATCGGTTCGGCCGTGCTGCAGGGGTCCCAGACCAGACTTGAAGTCTGAACCCTTCAAAAATCAGCCGTCATTTCTTAGAGTCAGTACCTTCTGTTGATTTAATGAGACATCCTGAGATCTCAAAACTAGTCATTTATTTCTGTGGCACGACGACGATGTTCCAACATAATTATTGACTGATTCAGACATTTGATCATCTTTTAGAAACAAAGAGCCAAACAATAAAAGCAAAGAAACTAATTTTACATTTGTGTGGCCCACACTAGAACTAAACGGATGGTAAAAAGAATAGGTTACGCTACTTGAAGCTCTGCTTGTTTTTAAGTTTTTAGGCATTTTATCTGAACTCTGTTCTCGTGAAACCATAATAAATTGAATGGTTTTGTGGTGAACACAGTTGATAGTCTGTCTTTTTACTTGAGGTCATATTTTTAGTTAGGGTGTGTTCAGCAGAGATTGATCAGATTAATATTAATCACATCTCACACCAGGGTTAGGTTTAATAAAAGTATTTCAGAGTTGAAACCATTTGAAATAATTTCTCCTCAGGATAAATGAAGTGTTCATCGGGGCTTAAAGTGTTCTGGCCGGGGGCTGGATTTCTGGCTTGAGAGCGAGACAGCCCGCTGGTCTCCTCATCTTAACTTTGGTTGATAGACGGGATTACATCCGATCACACTGAAGCTCACATCGTCTTGACCGATTACTAACAGGAAGGTGGGTCTTAGAAAAGCATGTGTGTGTATGCGCCTTCGCAGTCAAATCAATGCAGAAGAGGGAGTTCTTCACACCGGAATAAAATATAGTTTTCCTTGAGAAACAAGTGGCGCTCTGCCTCCTCCATAACAGGAGGTGATTGCGCCTCCTACTCAAGTGTCCGGCGCCTCCTACTCTGACGGACGATGTGTCTCCGTTGGAGCCAAACGAAGCACAGGCACCTGGATCAAATGACCGATTTCAGACTAGCAGGAAAGAGACAGCGTTCCAGTGACCCCTATTTAAATTTGTGTCAAAACTACAGATTTTAAATCGTCTTTAAATCACACTGATAGGCCAAGTAAAATCAGAGTTGTGATAAATAATCCACGCCACATCTTTTTTCTGACAACAGTCAAATCTCAAGCGAGGTACAGCGAGAAGCTGCAGCTCCACCACCACCACCACCACCGTACACATAAACCCCCCCCTCCCCCTCTGATGGAGGCTCCAAGTTATTTGTCAAGCACCAAATAATCTAGAGGAAAAATAAGAAAGCAGAAGTTGAATGGAGATCAGTGCACGATAAAGTCAGCGAGAGCGGGGGTGATGAAGAGGAAGATCATTAGAAGAGGAAGAGCGGACCAAGCCCACGTGTGACTGTGCAGAGGGGGGGGGTCCAGAACCAAGCATCAGTTCTGAGCTCTGGAGAACAGAGGAGGGTGTGGATGTTGACCCAGAAGGTGGACTAATGGAGGAACATACACTTTAAAAAAATTACAGTAAAATAAATATTGTGTCCATAAACAAATAATAATGTAGAGATTTTAAACAAAAACCCTACAAGCATTAAAATAAAGATCATTTCAATTAGATATATTTATTTGAGGCTGACAGCTTAAATAAGAAGGTTGATTTTTCCTCTGAGGAACATGAATAAATAAATAAAGATAAAGAGTTAAAACTGTCTTATTCAAGGAAGACTATAATGTCTGTAGTTTTTGAGCTGCATGCATTCAGCTGGGGGCTGCAAGATAAAGAATAAAGATCAATTCATTGTGAAATAATTCTTTATTAGATTATTATATTATAAATGTATGTTATCTGTACAAAATTGATTGACAGCTGCTGCTGATTATGACTTCATAATTATTTTCATGCCTGTGATGCTGGTAAGCAGCATCACACCAATTATGTGATGAGGACATGTCCCCCTCACATGTAAAAAATATTTATTTGGACCCCCCCACACACATTTACCATGAAATATTAGTTCACCCAGAGCTGTTTGCATTTCCATCCATCCATCCATCATCTTTACCCACTTATTCCATTTGGGGTCACGGGGGTCGCTGGTGCCCATGTCCAGCAATCACTGTGCGAGGGGCGGGGGACACCCTGGACGGGTCGCAAGTCCATCACGGGGACACATAGAGACAAACGAGACAAACAACCATTCACTGTCTCACTCACACCTAGGGACAATTTAGAGTTACCAATCAGTCTAACTTGCATGTTTTTGGTCTGTGGGAGGAAACCGGAGTACCCGGAGAAAACCCACGCATGCACGGAGAGAACATGCAAACTCCACCCAGAAAGGCCCCTGGACCGGGGTTTGAACCAGGGACCTGCTCGCTGAGAGGCAGCAGCTCTACCAGTTGTGCCTGTTTGCATTTCTTTGTGAACAGATCCATTTCACTTGATTAATAGAAGAATAGTCAAAGCACTGAAAGTTCACTCTGGGTTTTCAACAACTCTCCACACTGCATGCAGGGTTTCCCCAGGATACTTGTCTTGGCAAGGGACACTCATCTCTTTGAGGTTTTTTGTAGACAGTGTGGGGGGAAGAGGGGAATAGACACCTGTGTGTGGCATGCTATCTTATCGATACTTTAGTGCCAGCAGTTGTCAACCGGGGTGGGGGTGTTAGGTTGCTAGAGGTAAGCAGAGCGTGCTCTATTCACACAAGGAGAGCTGTTGGTCAGGTTGCTTCTTGTTGCTCTCTAAAATAGTTATTGAGTCAAGTTACTTATGTAGGTAAACATAGATGTTTAACCCCTTAAAATACACCAGAATACAGGAAATGGCATCTGCTTTGTTCAAAATCTTCTGGGGGAATTTTTTTCCTCTTTAAGCCCTGGTTCATTCATTCGGCCCTTGTTACATTAGAATGTCAGATGTTTAATTTGTTTTGTGTGTTCATCGTTAATCTGGTTGTTTGCCATGTAGCTGTTTAAAGTCAGATGACTAATGGCTTCTTACCCTCATGATGAGGGTATTAAGTACCTTCATGTACTTGTTTTAGCTGAAGGTTTGAAGATCAATCATCTGGCTGGGACATGGAGAGGTTCTCAGTTTCTCTGGACCCAAACAACTGGAAATAGAAAGCTTGGCACCAAAACAAGCCAGCTTAGAATCAAACCAGCTTTGAAAACACAAAATAATAAACCAAGCTATCATCTGTGAACTTTACATATGTACTGATCATAAAATCACTAAACCCAGACACAACATATTTCTTCCAGAATAAAGTTTAAACTCAGATTATCAAACATTCAGGGCAGAGAAATTTAATTAAAACAACAGAAAATATTAAGAATCAGAATAAAAATCCAAATCAGTCTTTATTGTCATTGCACAGAAGCACAACAAAATTACATTTCAATACAGCCATCCTAAGAAAACAACATGGGTAGACGGGGATGCCTGAGGCTGCAGCCTTGTGTGAAGTGCTGCCCTTTTCATTTAGATAAGGAAGAGGGAAAACGTGAGGAAAGAGGACGTATTAAAAAATCATATATCACACTGTCCTTGACGAGACACAGTGTGAGGTTGCAAAAAACCTTAGCATAAAAAAAAGCCAACATACTGGTGACAAAGACATATGCATGTGGAGTGGGTGAGGGTGGGGGTCCCAGCACAGGCTGCCCAAGTGAGCGACGCAGCCACTGGTGCCTTCGACTCTACCTAAGTTGCTGCACCGGGGGCGGGGGGGGGGGGGGGGGGGTGTGCAAAATGAGGGAGGCCAGTGAAGGTGGTGAATTTGTGGGGAAGTAGTCCGTGAACACTGTACAGATACCCACCGCCCCCCAACCGTAATCCTGATAAGTGATCTGGTGCAGTGTTCATCAGCCGGCTTGGTAGAGCTCTGACACAGATCCATGTCCTTGGGAAAGGGAGCGGGGAGGGATGTTCACATAGCATTTGGGAGAATTTGAGATGGTCAATCTACCAAGGCCGACGCGGGGGGAACCAGATTTGGATAGCAACATTTGTCTTGGGTAAGACCAAACCTTGTTAATTTCCATCTTTCTATTAAAGTCTCGCTGGTACATCTCAATGGTGACTCCAAACAGCCAAATTCAATTCAGTTCAGTTTATTTCTATAGATCCAAAATACAACAAAGTTGTCTCTGGGACTTTACAGGAACATTTACATAGAAAAGCCAGTTAGTAAAGTTCTCTATCTAAGGAGCTAGCAGACGAGTTGAATCTTGGCTTCGTTGCAGTCTCCCATCCTGAGCAAGCACAGTGGAGACAGTGGAAAGAAAAACTCCCTTTAACAGGAAGAAACCTCCAGCAGAACCAGCTCAGGACAAGAGACCATCTGCTTTGACCGGCTGGTTGAGAGGACAGGAAGGAGAGACAGACAAACACAGAATGGTAGGTCCAGGTATAGGTCCAGGTCCAGATGTAGGTCCAGGTCCAGATATAGGTCCAGGTGTACCTGAAAGACAAAAACATGTTAAGGATAGAAAAAATAATTACAAATACAGAACAGGTTGAGCAGCGTAAGTAAAAACGGTAGTATAGTGAAGAAATGTGGTCAATTAGTCCTCCGGCAGTCTAAGCCTATAGCAGCAGAACTAAGGGATAGCTCAGGAAAACCAAGCCAACCCTAGCTATAAGATTTATCAAAAAAGGAAAGTCTTAATCCCAGTCTTAAAACTGGACAATGTGTCAGCCTCACATACAGAAACTGGAAGTTGTTTCCACAAGAGAGGAGCCTGAGAACTGAAGGATCTTCCTCCAATTCTGTTTTTGTAAACTCTAGGAACCACAATTAAATTTGCCGTCTGAGAGCAAAGTGCTCTGTTAGGAAAATATGGAACAATAAGATCTGCAATATAAGATGGAGCTAGGTTGTTGAGAGCTTTGTAGGTTAGAAGTAAGATTTTGAATTAAATTCTGGATTTGACAGGGAGCCAAATTATGGTCACATACGCCAAGTTGAGCTTACAACTTCTCCGAGATCTATTCCTTCCCACCAGCGAGATTCAGGAGCCGCAATTATCCTGTGATTCTCAACAAGAATCGCGTCTAGCTTACGGCTCAGCTTGCACAGCATTTGAGTCTGAGTGTTGACAGCATGGCACATTTCTTTGCACATGCCGGGCAGCCTCACAATGGCCAGAACAGCTGCCAACATTTTCTGAAGTCATCGAGGTAACCACCAACTCCAAAAAGCAGAAATCCTGTTATCATAAATCCAATTATGAACACATCTTCAACATCCTCGATCGGCAATATGGACAGACACATGATCTTCCACTGCCTCCAGGAATCCATCGTGTATCCAGCTGCCTGTGCACCGTCGGGGCAGCTCAAGGGGCTCACCTCATGCTCCCGGGATTAAGCCTTATTTTAATTATTTTAATTTTTATGAGGCTGTTTTAGGCACTAGTTCAGTGGTAAATTCACAGCTCAAGCACAGCTCAACCGAACTGATGGCCATCATTCAACCTTTATTTCTACAGGTTAGTCTCATTGAGCCTCGTGGACTCATTTACTAGAGAGACTTGGTTTCAACAGTGATGACAACAATTGACAAGAAAGACAACAATATACAATCATAAAGGATGCATACAAATTGAGAATAACAAGTGAAAATAAAATGGCATAAAAAAGAAACAAAAACAGCTAGATTATAAAACAATGTAGAAAACTAAAAACAGGAACATCTGCAGGAACTTACCAGATGTTTGAAGCCACTTAGAGAGATCAGTGTTGAGAGCTTCAGCTCTTTTTACAAGATGTTCCAGGAAACAGGAGCGGAGTAGGAGAAGGTCCTTTTGTCTAGTTCAGTCCTCACTGAGGGAACACTGCAGGTAATGATGTCCTGAGAGCGCACGCTGTAGCTGCACTCACACAGAGACATGTAGGAGGAGATGTATGAAGGCAGCAGACCAAGAAGAGATTTAAAGATGAAAATGTACCAGTGGGAGAGTCTGTGTGAAGGTAATGGTGACCAGTTAACCAGTGAATATTGGGTGCAGTGGTGGGTACGATAATCACAGCCAGTTATGAATCTTAGTGCACCATGATAGACAGCATCCAACATCTGCAGCATCCAACATCTGCAGCATCCAACATCTGCAGGGTTCTTGTAGGAGCGTTCATGTAAATAATGTCACCGTAATCAATGGAGGGAAGGAAAGTCACAGATACAGGTCCTTGTCAAAAAATGAGCATATTGTGATAAAGGTCATTATTTTCCATAATGTAATGATAAAAATTAAACTTTCATATATTTCAGATTCATTGCACACCAACTGAAATATTTCAGGTCTTTAATTGTTTTAATACTGATGATTATGGCATACAGCTCATGAAAACACAAAATGCCTGTCCCAAAAAATTAGCATATTTCATCCCACCAATGAAAGACAAGTGTTTTTAATACAAAAAACACCAACCTTCAAATAATCATGTTCAGTTATGCACTCAATACTTGGTCGGGAATCCTTTTGCATGAATGACTGCTTCAATGCGGCGTGGCATGGAGGCAATCAGCCTGTGGCACTGCTGAGGTGTTCTGGAGGCCCAGGATGCTTCGATAGCGGCCTTAAGCTCATCCAGAGTGTTGGGTCTTGCGTCTCTCAACTTTCTCTTCACAATATCCCACAGGTTCTCTATGGGGTTCAGGTCAGGAGAGTTGGCAGGCCAATTGAGCACAGTAATACCATGGTCAGTAAACCATTTACCAGTGGTTTTGGCACTGGGAGCAGGTGCCAGGTCGTGCTGAAAAATGAAATCTTCATCTCCATAAAGCTTTTCAGCAGATGGAAGCATGAAGTGCTCCAAAATCTCCTGATAGCTGCTGCATTGACCCTGCCCTTGATAAAACACAGTGGACCAACACCAGCAGCTGACATGGCACCCCAGTGACTGTGGAAACTTGATACTGGACCTCAAGCAATGTGAATTCTGTGTCTCCTCTCTTCCTCCAGACTCTGGGACCTTGATTTCCAAAGGAAATGCAAAATTTACTGTAATCAGAGAACATAACTTTGGACCACTCAGCAGCAGTCCCAGGCGAGATGCTTCTGACGCAGTCTCTTGTTCAAAAGTGGCTTGACCTGGGGAATGTGGCACCTGTAGCCCATATCCTGCCACGCCTGTGCACGGTGGCTCTGGATGTTTCTACTCCAGACTCAGTCCACTGCTTCCGCAGGTCCCCCAAGGTCTGGAATCGGCCCTTCTCCACAATCCTCCTCAGGGTCCGGTCACCTCTTCTCGTTGTGCAGCGTTTTCTGCCACACTTTTCCCTTCCCACAGACTTCCCACTGAGGTGCCTTGATACAGCACTCTGGGAACAGCCTATTCGTTCAGCAATTTCTTTCTGTGTCTTACCCTCTTGCTTGAGGGTGTCAATGATGGCCTTCTGGACAGCAGTCAGGTCGGCAGTCTTACCCATGATTGTGGTTTTGAGTAATGAACAAGGCTGGGAGTTTTTAAAAGCCTCAGGAATCTTTTGCAGGTGTTTAGAGTTACGTCGTTGATTCAGATGGTTAGGTTAATAGTTGTTTAGAGAACCTTTTCATGATATGCTCATTTTTTGGGACAGGCATTTTGGGTTTTCATGAGCTGTATGCCATAATCATCAGTATTAAAACAATTAAAGACCTGAAATATTTCAGTTGGTGTGCAATGAATCTGAAATATATGAAAGTTTCATTTTTATCATTACATTATGCAAAATAATGACCTTTATCACAATATGCTCATTTTTTGAGAAGGACCTGTACAAGGTGTTTCCTAACATTCAGAGTTAGACAGGATCTGTTTCTGAAAAACAAACTCAGTTTAATTTCCAGTTTCTTTATCAAGTTTTCCACATGGAGCTTAAAAGAGAGATGTGAGTTGATCAAGATACCCAAATATTTATAGCGCATCAAGGACTCCATCAACGTCACTGTGGACCCACATCAGTACTTCTACAGAAGGAACTTCTCCACTGCTGTTGCCATCTCATCAGAGAGTCAGAGTCAGAGATTCTTTATTGTTGTTCCACCTCTTGTGGTACATGTGGTGAAATGAAATTATGTTCACAGGGTCCCAGTTACATCCAACAATAAAAATGTTAATGAAAAACAGTGATAAGATCTAATATATGAACTAAAAAAAACATCAACAAAATATACACGAAGCACTAACAGCATAAAATCATTACGTCGAACAGCAGCGTGAACATGAGTCTGTGTGAGCAGATGAGCACGCATGAACACATCAACATGAAACAGATCAGTGGTCCACACAGCCCTCACACACCTGGAGAGTGGACATTCTTACATCCGTCTGCTCTTTTTGGATTTCTCTTCGGCCTTCAACACCATCATGCCACAGACCCTAGTGCAGAAGCTCTCCTTTCTTGGACTGAGTCCCACACTAGGGAACTGGGTCCTGGACTTCCTAACCAACAGACCTCAGACTGTCAGGATCCACAACACCGTCTCCTCCTCCATCACCAACAGCGTTGGCTCGCCCCAGGGCTGCGTGCTGAGCCCCCTCCAGTTCACTCTGCTGACATATGACTGCTTGGCTGGACACCTCAGCTGCCATATGGTGAAGTTTGTGGACGACACAGCAGTAGTGGGACGCATCACATACAATGATGAGTCCAAATACAGAGAGGAGGTGGAACACCCGGTGCAATGGTGCAGAGACATTAATCTCTGCAGCAATGTGAAGAAGACCAAGGAGATGGTGGTGGATTTCTGAAGGGACAAGGATCCTCTTCATCCCCTACACATCAGAGGAGCAGCTGTGGAGGTGGTCTCCTGCTACAGGTACCTGGGGGTGCATATATTGTTCACTTTCAAGGCCCTCTACAATCTCTCCCCGCCATATCTTTCAAATCTTATTCATATTGCCATTCCCTCTCGCTCCCTCAGATCATCCTCCTCCATCCTTTTGACTGTCCCCTCCGCCCGTCTCACCACCATGGGGAGCAGAGCCTTCAGTCGCTCTGCTCCCCGACTTTGGAACTCGTTACCACCTCACATTAGAAACATAAAGTCAATCTCACAATACAAATCAGAACTCAAAACACACCTTTTTAGATCTGCTTTTTCCACCTGACACAATTGGTTTTGCCTGATTTTATATTGATTTTATATTGATTTTATACATTGTCTTTTTTTCTTCCTTTCTTTTTCTTTTCTTTTCATCTCTTAGTTTCTGTTACTGCTGATTTTATTCTTTGTACGGTGTCCTTGAGTGCCAGAAAGGCGCCTTTGAAATAAAATGTATTATTATTATTATTATATCTAGTGACTTCACCTGGAGAGCCAACACTTCCTGTCTGGTCAAGAAGCCCACCAGCATCTCTACTTACTCAGGAAGCTGCGAATAGCTGGACTTGGGAGCTCTGTCCTGAGGAGCTTCTATCGCTGTGTGGTGGTGAACATTCTCTGCACCTGCGTCACCGTGTGGCACGGCAGCAGTGCAGCTGGTGGAGTGTGATCAGACTTCATTTCAAAAGTTCTTCCTTCTAGACTTCTTGTTGTATACCTTCGTAATTATCTTTTTGGTAAAATCTTCTGTTTGTTAGCATCACAGACATCTTTTTATGAGAAGGGACATGTTGTCCCTTTAGGGTGAACTCACTTTTTTAATCTGTCAAGAATTAGAGTTTTTTTACTCAAACTAGTGTTTTTGACCTGCGCCAGCTGTTCCTTGGGTTTACTGGGTTGGGTGGCATACAGTCAGTGTTTGGGAACCCTCTGAAATGGAGAGCCAGTTCTAATCTTGTGGCTTTACTGGTTGTTGGTTTTGCACTTGATGGACAGGGAAGTCTGCTCTGTGGCTTTACATGTTCTGCTAATAGACTCTGACAGTCAGTAAACACGCAGACGTTACGGTCCGACAGCAGCGCTCTTCACTTCTATATATAATCCACAGTATTTCTCGTCTGATCTCCACCCCTGCTCATAATCTTGCTCTCTGTGGAAAGTGTTGTTCACCAGGCCGTGAAAATACCCAGGTGGTTTGAGGAACGGGGCCCTTAGGAAGCCGTTTTGGCCCCCGTGAGGAAGAGGAGGAAGGCTGGATGAATTGATGAAGGACGTAAAGAATTGTGGTGTGAGAAGGATAGTGATGAAGCAAGATGAGGCTGGAAGGATTGAAATGTGTCCTCTTTGTGAGAGATTCATTGACTTGCAGTCTGGAAGTGAGAAAGCAACACCACAGCGCGGGCGTGAGAAGGTCACCGTAGACGACAGGATCTAAAAACACCT
The DNA here is from genome assembly GCF_014905685.2 of Nematolebias whitei. NCBI lineage: Eukaryota > Metazoa > Chordata > Actinopteri > Cyprinodontiformes > Rivulidae > Nematolebias > Nematolebias whitei. The sequence goes on along the minus strand of NC_056501.1, from coordinate 1,272,760 downwards.
CGTAGAGCGTCTGTGGTAGTTTTATTCTTGAAGAATCAGTTTCTGCTCGTCAGACCTCACTGCTACAGTCCTGTCGGCCTAACTGACGTTTGTAGTGCCTCATAAGGCTCCATCAATCTCTGGACGAGAGATTATCTGCAGCAGGTTGTGAATATTATGAATCATGCTGGGGAAGGCAGCGGTTTATGTCAGTGCCAGATTTAAAAACTCTTTGAAACTTTGGCTGAAAACTAACCAGAGGTGCACTCATGTGTAGATTACTTTGTCTATTTTCTTATGGCATCATCTCTTTATTGTAATTTCATGTTGTGTTATGCGTTATATAGATGATGTTTGTATTATTCTCTGCTCTTTGTTTTATGGGATGTTTCTTGTTCTTACCTGCCTTAGGACAACAAATGAAAATTAGCTGCTGTGCTAACTCCGGCATATTTACATTGATGCTTACTGCTGACGTTGATTAATATGCATTGTCCTAATTTAAATAAATAAAATAAAATGAATAAGTAAATGTGCACGTACAAGAGCACAAATACACAGAGACAAGCACACCACAGCACTTCTAGGTCAGAGGATTCTTACGTCCGTATGATCTTTGTGGACTTCACGTCTGCCTTCAACACCATGATCCCCCAAACCCTGATGGACAATCTACTCACACTAGGACTAAGCCCCTCCATTTGCAACTGGGTCCTGGACTTCTTAACAAACAGACCACAGTCATTGAGGATCCACAACTTCTCCTCCTCCACCATAACCCTCAGCACTGGCTTCCCTCAGGGCTGTGTGCTGAGCCTCCTCCTGTTTACTCTGCTCACGTATGATTGTGCAGCTACCCATCAAGGCTGTCACATTGTAAAGGTTGCAGATGATACAGATGTGGTGGGATGCATCACAAACAATGATGAGTCCAGCTACAGGCAGGAGGTGGAACACCTGGAGAGCTGGTGCAAAGAGAACAACCTTCACATCAATGTGAAGAAGACAAAGGAGATGGTCGTGGACTTCAGATGAAATAAACACACCTCACACATCTGCGATCTCTACAAGTACTTGGGTGTGCACCTGAATGACCACCTCATCTGGAGCAACAACACCACCAGCCTGATGAAGAAAGTTCATTAGAGACCCTACTTCCTCAGGCGGCTGAGACGAGCTGGTCTGGAAGCTCAGTCCTCACCTCCTTCTACAGGTGTGCAGTGGAGAGCATCCTGTGCTCCAGCATCAACGTGTGGCATGGAGGCTGCACAGCTGCAGAAAGAAAAGCTTTGCAGAGAGTGGTGAAGGCTGCACAGAAGATGTTGGAGTCAGTCTCCCCACCATCACAGACATCTACACCTCCAGATGCAGGAAGAGGGCCACCTGCATCATGAAGGACCACACTCACCCAGCACACACACTTTTTGCCCCACTCCCCTCAGGAAGGAGGTTGAGGAGCATTAAGTGTAGAACCACTAGACTGAGGAACAGCTTCTACCCTGAGGCTGTTAGACTCATGAATCTCTAACCAGAA
>NC_056501.1:1260473-1270847 GCF_014905685.2 Nematolebias whitei | reverse complement strand
CTGATCTGTTTCATGTTGCTGCTGATCTGTTTCATGTTGCTGCTGATCTGTTTCATGTTGCTGCTGATCTGTTTCATGTTGCTGCTGATCTGTTTCATGTTGCTGCTGATCTGTTTCATGTTGCTACTGATCTGTTTCATGTTGCTGCTGATCTGTTTCATGTTGCTGCTGATCTGTTTCATGTTGCTGTGTTCATTCGTGCTCATCTGCTCACACAGACTCATGTTCGTGCTGCTGTTCAGCGTATTGTTTTTGTGCTACTAGTGCTTAGTGTATATTTAGTTGATGTTATTCTTAGTTCATATCTTAGATGTTATTACTGTTTTTCTTAGACATTTTATTGTTGGATGTAACTGGGACCCTGTGGACATAATTTCCTTCCACCACATGTACCACATTTGGTGCGAATGACAAATAAGACCCTTGAATCCTTGATGATCGTCCTGCAGTCAGGAGGACAAATGCTTTAGTTTAATGAGATTAACAGTCTCCAGAGAGAGGCGTCCTTTCACGTCCTTGTCCACCTCTGTCCTCAGCAGTCTGAAGGCTGCGGTGCCGGCGTCGGGCTTTAGGTGTTACTCGATACACTATCTGACCCAGATAGCACCGCTCGCTGACGTGCACTCCCAGCTCTCAGCCCAGCTCTGATTCAAAGCTCTGAGCGTTGATGGACACAGACACACAAATCAAAGATGTCCCGACTGCTTTAGAATAGAAACAGCCTTTATTGTCCCACAGATGAGAAATTCAACTTCAGCAACACATAAAAAGATTCACAGAACAAGTTCCTAAAATGTAAAAACAGTATATGAAGAAATAAGATGAACAATAAGAATAATAATGTTCAATATGTGTTGAACATTAAAAATGTTTATGAAGCCTCTCTGTGTTTATCGTGTTGTTTGGAATAAACTGAAAGTTTTGGTGAAAAACAAAAAGCCTCAGTCCCAGGGACGTTGATGATTTATGAATAAAGCTGTAAGTGTATTATTAGTTTTTATCTTTTTATCAGGAAGTCTTGATTCTTTAAACTTAAGAAACAATAAAATTAAAAATCAGATAGTTTGTGTAAAATAATTTGAACATTTACATGTTAAAAATAGTTTCTTTCATTGGGATTTGTTGGAGGTCATTGTGCTTTTATTACCGAGGTATTACTTTATTAACTTTTGTTTTTTAATCACATTTGTAGTTTAAAGAACATAAAAAGTAAAGACGTCATAAAGTGTCTGTGCTTGGTGACTTGTCTGTTTTATCGTCCTCCCTCTCCTTCTGGGTCCAGGCCTCCCTTGTAAAACCGATGGGTGATGTTCCTGATTAAATAAAGGTTCATTCATTAAAGAAAGGATGTAATCTGTCCACAGTCAGTTTTAATGTCGCCCTCGTCCCCTCACTTGTCTGATTCACTGAAACTTTTAAAAGTTGTCTCTGTAACAAACAGGAGACGTAAGAGACGCCTGTTTCTCTGATTGTGTGTTGGTGACGTCGCTCAGCCCACCGCTGCAGCAACTGCTGAGCTTATCGTCCAGGAACGCCCCCTCCCACTTCCTGCCTCCAGACTGGCCCACACCGGACCTTCCCTCCTTCCCATTGGCTCCTGCCTCCAGCTCTTCCCGTCCCATTGGTCGCCCTGGGCTTGTTGCTCACTTCCATCAGAAGCTCTTGTATTTGAGCAGAGCTGTTTACTGCGGCGCTTCAGAGTGCAGAGAGGCGAGCTCATTCTCTCACACTCCCAAACACAGAACGGCCCAGTGGTTCAGAGGACGTTACAGTATGCACACTGACGATGTCCTGGCTCTGCTGCTCGACCTGCTGGTGCTGACGCTGACGCCTCAACGTGCTCGACTGGGATAACCGTCCCGCTTGATGCAAGCTGAGACCGAGCAAGAAGGAACGGAGTCGGCCGGGCTCCAGCAGGAGATGTGTCAAGTGATTAACAGGCACCAAGAGGAGGAAAGAAAAGTCGGGCTCACGTCCCTGCTGGACTTCTCCTAGAATCACAACGAGCTGGACTTCAGTGACCTGCAGGCTAGCTTTCCTGCTGCACAGCGCAGAAGAAGAGGAGGGAAGAACAACAAAGAAGCTTCCAGAAACAACCAGCTGAGACACGAGACAGTCCAACATTGACACACCTGCAGGGTGGAGCCGCCGGCGTAAAGAGCCCAGGATTACAGAGAAAGCACAGCTGGAAACATGAGACTGGCTTTTGACCTTCTGCTGCACAGGTACCGTCAGGGTTAGATAACTCCTGCAGTGTGACTGGAGCGTCAGAGGGCAGCAAACATGTAGCTGTTTGTAAAAGCTGACCCGGTGGATTTGGATCCAGCAGGAGTTTGTTTAAAGAGATGAATCAAAGGAAGGACACGAGGTGGCGTGATGTTGACTTGCACATGAAACAGAATGTTAGAAGAGAAACTATTTACAGCCAAATTGATGTAGAGAAGGCTGGGGTGGCTGACTGTCAGCAGTTTTTTTACTCAACTTCTAAGCAAGTGCCTTTTTTACCTATTAAATGTCTTTGCTGAATAAAAACGCAGTAAACAGTGCTTACAAATCGCTTCAAATGAGGGACCGTGGCTAGAGGAGAGGAAAAGTTTCATTTTTGTGGTTCTCGTGACGAATGTCCAAGTGTCAGGCAGAAAATGACTTTCCATTGAACTCAAGTCGTTGCTTGTATCTGGTGAGTTGTGCTGATTTGCTGTTTGATCGATGGACGTGGTAAAGAACGGATCAGTCAGCTGCTTTAAACACAGTTACATGAAGTAACGGACCAAACCTGGTCAAATGTAAAGATGTTCTGCTGCAACTTTAAAACCTTCTTTGTGTTTTGAACGGAGTTAATCTGGACATGAGCCTGACGTTCTTCCTGTGGCCTTCCATATATTCTGGATTTGATTGTCCAGCTGATTTACTAATGAAGCAGTAGTCAGAATATCGAATATTGATAGTGATGGTTGTCAATGATTCTGAATCTGTGACTGGTTTTCAGAAGCACCTTCACATTCCTTTGTGTATTTGGAAAAATGCTTCGTTTGAACACGAACTGTCCAGCAGGAGTCTGAAGCAGAACGGACCAAACGGAGCAGCTTGGAGGAGGGAACTCATGCACGTTTTGGTCAATAACTCAAAAAGAATCAGTTTTCAGATGACCAGTGATGAGGATGACGCGTGAAGCTATAAAGTTGTGCAAAGTGCAGGAGAAAATCAAAGATTTTATAGATTTGAGTTGTAGCGGTTTAAATGCAGATTGATGTCCAGCTTTAAGGACAAGAAGCATTTCCTGCTCAGAGGCTGTTTGTTGAAACCACAGACAATGCTGCTGCTTTCTGTCTTTGGCTCGTGCACACTGAACAGGGCGAGTGTTGTGTCTGGGCCGGGCGTGCGTGGGTTAGTGCGTGGTTTGCTGCAGCCGGCTCCGCCTCCCAGTCGACGCTGACGGCAGCACTTCTGTGGAAACACAACTAACCTGGAGGTCTCTTCCAAACGCAAACACAACGACTCCTGGACGTCGTGACGATACCACACTCAATTTTGCTCTACATTCAGCAAACGCAGCAACATTTGTCCTTTTGATGGTTCAATCATCTCATTTAATGTGACTCAGACACACAGCTGAGTGAAACTAGCACCGGGCCCTGCCCCACACGGTCATGTATTTTTATACTCTGGTCATACAGTCATGTGACATAAAGCACGAGACCTTCTTCTTAGTGGGGCCAGACTTCAGAACAGAAGTGTTTAAGCCTGACTGGACCATGTTATTAAAAGAAACTGTGTTTTACTGCAGTGTACTGGTAGCAAGCCAAGATGCAGCCGTGTTCCTGAGTTTGATCTAAATACATGTAGGAAGTGTTCCAAAGTCCTCGGTGCTAAAACTAACGTACATTTAACTGGCCCGCTTGGGTTACATCAAAATTAGATCAAATTGTAGGAGAGTGAGATGTAGACCGAAATTCACATTTTTTATTTAATCTGCGCTGCTGGAAAAAATAGATACAATTCTTTTAATTACCTCGAGAGATTAAACAGTTTAAATAAAATAAGAGGAAAGCAGATCTGATGATATGTGGTGTGATTTCATCAAAGCAACATAATTGTTGGGTCATTCAGAGCTTTATTAGTCTTACTGCCAACAAACAGCTTGTGAAGGTGTGCCTCCTATCCAGATCTTATCCAGATCTTATCCAGATCTTACCCAGATCTTATCCAGATCTTATCCAGATCTTATCCAGATCTTATCCAGATCGTATCCAGATCTTATCCAGATCTTACCCAGATCTTACCCAGATCTTACCCAGATCTTATCCAGATCTTATCCAGATCTTATCCAGATCTTATCCAGATCTTATCCAGATCTTACCCAGATCTTACCCAGATCTTATCCAGATCTTATCCAGATCTTATCCAGATCTTATCCAGATCTTACCCATATCTTACCTAGATCTTACCCAGATCTTACCCAGATCTTATCCAGATCTTATCCAGATCTTATCCAGATCTTATCCAGATCGTATCCAGAACGTATCCAGATCTTATCCAGATCTTATCCAGATCGTATCCAGATCTTATCCAGATCGTATCCAGATCTTATCCAGATCTTATCCAGATCGTATCCAGATCGTATCCAGATCGTATCCAGATCGTATCCAGATCGTATCCAGATCTTATCCATATCTTATCCGGATCTTACCCAGATCGTATCCAGATCGTATCCAGATCGTAGATCGTATCCAGATCTTACCCATATCTTACCCATATCTTATCCAGATCTTATCCAGATCTTATCCAGATCTTATCCAGATCGTATCCAGATCTTATCCAGATCTTATCCAGATCTTATCCAGCCTGCAGTCTGCTTGATCTGAGAGCTTGTGAAGGGAGGCGACCAACTTTACACAGTGTGTAGTTGGAGGTCATCCCTGGAGATTAGTGTCACTTTGTAAACATCTTCACTCCTGCAGCTTTACTGAAAAAATACTTTTAATCATCCCGACACCGTTTTTTTTACCTGCGTTTCTTCTCAGGGTCACTGGGAGCTGGACGCCTGGTGCACGTGTGCCGTTTGGCAAGTTTTGCACTTTGCATTTTCTAAATTGACATAACTAATAAGGACATTCACAAAATGAAGTCGTAAATCACAAGCGTGACAGAATCCGTTGGATGTTGCTGAAGTTATTTGGAAAACTTTCCTCAGCCACTTTGTTTCTTTTCTCCATCACAGCGTCACGTTTCTACACCTTTTCCAACATTTACTAATGTATTATTTCAATAACTGCCATTTAATAGAAGTTTAACTGTCATTAGGTGCAAGTTAAGTTTAAAACGAGCATGTGCTTGTGCACATAATGATCATTACATCTATTCATAAGATAACTTTACATAAAAGGATCTGATTTAACTGCTTTAAATCTGCACAAGATGTCAACTTGTAAATCAAAGGTTATGGTGTTGGGCATCATTTTCAAGGGTTTATAACTTGTACTACAGTACCTATAAAAAGTATCCACCCTCTTGGATGTTTTGGGCTCTTATTACTGCCATATATAAATCATGGTCAGTGTAAATTGGCCTTTACAAAAACAAACTTCTCCAGTGTTTGTGAAATCAATTCTACAGAATAATGCCAAATAACGAAAAGTTTGAAGTGTATACAAAGGGACAGTTTAAATATTCACCCCTTTAAAGCCACTGTCCGAACCCAACTCAAGAAAAGTTCAAGTGAGGATGGAGACACAAAGGCCCTACACATCGCAGGAGTTCTGTTAAATCCCGTCAAGAAATTAAAGGAACATGTGTAAATCTACCAAGAGCAGGCGTCCTCACAAACTTGAGAGCTCGTGAAGAAGAAGTGTGGGAAGACACCTGAGACCACTCTGAAGGGCCTACAAGCTTCAGCCGGTACAATGGGAGCGTGAGCAGACAGCAACTGTTGCCAGAGTTCTTCACCAGTCTGTCTTTATGGGAGAGTGGTAAAAAGAAAGCCACGGTGAAGGAAATTCAGTAAGCTATGACTAGTTTGTCTAGATTGTTTAGAGAGTCTAGTTGAGTACCCTGATGCTGCTCAGTAATCCAGGTAGAAAAATCTCAAAGTTAAATCTGGTCCTCTGGACGTTCAGAAAACAAACAAACAAAACGTAGAACCGTTTCGTCTTCCATCCTGAGGACTTCCTCAGTCTGAGGAGCTGTATTCAGCTCAGTCTCTTAAATAGCACCTTCTCAGAGTGGATCAACCAGTTTGCTGCTGACAACCAGAACCAGCTGATCACATGGTCTTTGTGAAAAGAAATCGTCCATCATTAAACAGGGGTGGAGCCTCCAGGTTCAACTGTCCCCCTCTTACAATGCTGTGATTGCTAGTATCACTCAGCCCTCTGTGAACAGTAAACAGCCATCAGGTGCTAATGATCCATTGTTAGGCTGATGGTCCTTCTTGAGCATGTGATCAGCTGGTTCTGGTTGTCAGCAGCAAAACTGGTTGATCCACTCTGAGAAGGTGCTATTTAAGAGACTGAGCTGAATACAGCTCCTCAGACTGAGGAAGTCTCTCGGATGAAAGATGAAACGTTTCTACAATTATTTTTTTGTTTTTTGAACCCGTCCAGAGGACCAGACTGAACTTTTCTAGACTCCAGTTGAGGTTTTCTTCTTTTTAAAACAGACCATTACTGATTTATTATCACTTAAAACATCCATGGGATGTGAATATCTTTATAAGCTCACAGCTTACTGCTCAACCTCACCCCACACAAATAAATGGCCTCCTGTTAAGATGAACCTGTAATGAATGAAGTAATTAATTAATTAATTTGCCCTCTGGATCTTAATTCAGTTTTGATCAAGTTGGAACTTTTAATGGTGCCAGTAAATTTTTTAAATGCTCAAACTGTAATTGATAGTATCTGTATTAGTGGTGAAGAGTGTGTGATGGATACTGGTTTAGACCTTGAGTGCTCGGCAGGACAGACTGTTCTCTCTGGTATTTGTGGAGCAGCTCTTCCTGATTAGAAGGAGGAAACGTATAAAATCATTTTTTCTTAATAAGCTCTTTGAGAGGCCTGGTTGTCTAAAAAGGCGTTATATATAAGTACACCCCGTTAACATTTCAATACTGGGTGATTTCCTGTGTCCTTCAAGGGAAAAAGTTGTCTCCTGTAAAGTCTGTGTGATATCAATCAATCAATCAACCTTTATTTATACAGGTAAATCCCATTGAGCCTCGAGGACTCATTTACAACAGAGACCTGGTTTAACAAAGAAAGATGAAACAATGGACAACAGCAACAACAATAAACAGTTATAAAAAGTCATACTACAGGGTTTTTTTTTTGTTTTGTTTTTTTACAAATAGGATGGCTAAAAGGAAAAGGTAACAAAAATAAATAAAAAACCCAGCTATATTCTAAGGCGAATGTAGAAAACTAAAAACAGGAACATGTCTGATATTCCTCCTGTTGTTACCGTTGCTGCTTCGGGATGTGGTAAAGGGCAGAAACAGCCCACTCCCTCCACAGCAGTTTTCACTCGTGGTCTCAGGGGCTCGATGCTGGAAGATTAGATGGAAATGTTTCCACCAAGGGGCCCATGGCAGTTACATAACATCCTGCGGGGCCCTCTCAGCTCCAGCCCCTGCCGGGTACAGCTCTGCTTCAGAGCCTCGTGTCAGATGTTCTCAGCACATTGAGGGGCAGCTGGATTCCCGTCTAAAGGACGGTGCGCCATGCTCACAGAGCGCAGTGATTTATACGACAGGAGAGCTGAGCTTTTTCACTATTTATTCAAAGAACTAGAAGCAAACAACATTTTCAGCACCTCCGTTTCCTTTCCCTTACTCGTCTTTATTTTTGTGTGTCTGCATGTTGGTGGCCTTTCTGCTCGAGACCTCATCCACATGCATGTCAGAATGAAGCGTACGTGAAGTCGTTCGTACGCTCAACTTCACCATGAATAGATGAAGGATGTGAAATCAAATGAGTTCAACATGGACAACCAGACAAGTAAATGATATTAAAGATGTTTGTGTAGAGACTCAGGTGAAACGAAAATATCATCAAATATATTTTCTAATATTGATTGAAGGAAGCAGAACTGAAACAAGAATGAAATGAAGAGGTGACGGAAGAATAAATATAAGGTCATTGTTTCCCGTCTTCCGTTAATAATTCAGTCTTTATTGATCTACCGGAGTCGTCCTCCCTGCATTAGCCTTACACACACAGCTGTGTACCGTCAGCTTTTCTCTAATGAGCCCATGCCAACCACCTTGGATGCACACAAACACACGTGCGCTGACGCAACCGTGCGTTTGGTTGAACTGTGAATACGTGTTGTGAGGGAGTGTTGCGTAATTGTTTGGTCCTGGAAAGGTTTTCTGTGCATGTGTTGGTGAGGAAACACACGCAGCCTTGGTTTTGAAGGACCATGGAGGAACAAATGCATCATGACACATTTAGTTTGACCTGATCAGGGGATCAGCAGCCAAAATAAAGCTGTTGAAAACTTTGTGAATACTTTTTGTGATTGTCATTTGATGCAAGAGATCTTAGACTGGGTCAGTGGGAGCTGACATTAAGCATAGTGACTTGGATTTGTTATTAAAACCTGCTTTAAAAACTCTTTTTACTTTTACCTTAATGAGTGGCTTTTAGCTCTCTAAGTTACTGGACTTCAGTGTTTGAAGAGCGGCGAGTCATACGTGATGTTCTCACCAGGTTGTTCTTCTCTCCTCTCTGAATCTGCAGTTCCCACATCTCCCCTATTTCCATCCTGCCTGCTGACTCTGCCGAGTAAGTCAACTCTTTACACACACACGTTCAGAGCTTCACAAACTACCACGTTTATTTATAGAGCGCTTATCACAGCGCTGTACAATAAAAATTAACACTAACATTTACAAAGAATAAAAGAAGCAGAATAAAATCATGACGTAAAGCCTGGGAGAATAAAAGTGTTTTCAGTAGATTTTTAAAGACTCAGCAGAACGACGCTGCAGCTCAAACTGTTCCACAGCCTTCGGGCCAGTAGCTGTGTTTACATGGACATAAGTAATCAGATTAAACGGCCATTTGGAATAAAAATGTGTTGTAAACACTCCATTCAGATTATTCTGAGCTGATTCAGCTCAATCTGAATGAATTTGTAATCAGAATGAGACGGGTGGTTTATGCCGATTCATAATCTGAACAGTGTGCATGTAAACACTTAATCTGATCATTTTATTCCAATTGTGGAAAACTGTCCTGACTGTGCATGTGTGACCTGTGTCTACCGCACGTATTTCCACCTGGCTAATGCTAATAATATTAGCATGTCAGGGAAGCAAAGCTGGTCGGTGAGCGACAACATTTCTACTAGAAACTTTGAAAGAGCTCAGAATGATGTGTGTGACCTGTAGCTCAGTCAGGGAGTGCAGCGACGTGTCCACCATCATTCAAACCTGTCGCGGGTCCGTTCTGGGTGCTCACGTTTGTTTACATTCATCCTGGCAGTAAACCGGAAGTAGAACTTCTTCTTCTGTGTCCTGATGCATGCTCAATAATCCAGGTAGAAAAATCTAAAAAAGTTCAATCTGGTCCTCTGGACATTCAAAAAACAAAACGAAGAGAAGGTGCTGTTTATAAGACTGAGCTGAATACAGCACCTCAGACTGAGGAAGTCTTTCGGATGAGACACGAAACGGTTCTACATTTTTTTGTTGGTTTGTTTTGTTTTGTTTTTTGAATGTCCAGAGGACCAGATTGAACTTTTTTAGATTCTTCTTCTGTGGTTTTTATAAGGAGAGTTTACCCCTCTGCGCATGTCAGTACTTCTGTTCAGAATAAAAGCCCGCTGCATGTAAACGATGCATTCGATTTATTTAATCTGAAAACATTTCAATCCAATCAAAAAATGTACTCATGTAAACATAGCTACTGACTGAAAGGCCCTGTCCCCTTTAGTTTTCAGCTGCATACGTGGGACATCCAAGAGACTCTGTGTCTGGGAACGAAGGCCACGAGCAGCAGAGTATTTGGTTAAAAACCAACAAAGATAAACAGAAGCCATTTAGAGCTCTGTACGTCAGCACCAGAACTTTGAAACGGATTCTAAACTCCACTGGGAGCCAGTGCAGTGAACATAGAACCAGAATGATGTGACAGGATTTGCTGGATTTGATGAGAAGTCCAGCAGTTGTGTTCTCTACTGCTTGTAGACGTGAGACAGAAGACTTGTCCAGGCAGGTAAAAAGGACATTACAGTCGTCCAGACGCGATGACACAAAACATGAATAATTTTCTCAAGGTCAACTCTGGAGACCAAAGGACGTATTTTAGAAATGTTTCTTAAATGAAAGAAACAAGAATTGGAAATAGCTCTAATGTGACACTCAAAGCCTAA
>NC_056501.1:1240885-1245473 GCF_014905685.2 Nematolebias whitei | reverse complement strand
TTTTGGCTACTGGGCAAAAGTAGACGATTGTCTGGTTGATTTTTGGATGAAGGTGACTGGGAGCTATAATCAAAGTCTCTGTTTTACTAGTGTTTAAAATCAAAAAGTTACTGGCGGGCCAGTCACTGATACAGAACAAACATTGGACAAGGATGTCCAACTTGTCCAGCTGGTGTGGTCTAAACGAAAAATACAGTTGAATGTCATCAACATAAATGTGATAGGGAATATCAGAAAAGGACGGAACAATGCCAGCAAGTGGGATAATATAAAAGGAAAACAAAAGTGGACCCAGAACTGAGCCTTGTGGCACCCCAAATGAAGGCATTCAGTGTTTCCGTGCAGGAGTGGGACATTACAAATCAAAGAATGCACACGTAAGGATGCAATAACAGGTAGTATGTCCCTGGGCTACGAATGATGGAGAAGAGATGATGGACAGAGTCTCCAGAGTGTCTTGTGACCAGCACATGGGTCATCAGTTGAGGAGGCTGACTCTTGTTGCTTCGATTTTCAACGTGTTCAGAAATCTTGTCACATAATTTCTTTCTAGTCACAGTCGTCATAGACATCTTGAAACCTTCTCAGGTTTGTTGCGGGTCTCTCAAGTGCACACAAGCTGTATTTTGATGCCTGCACAGGAGCTTCCCACCGACAAAAGAACATGTCCAGGTTGAAAAACCACACCACTGAACAATTATCAAAACAGGTGCCAATCTTCCTGTCTTTTTTTCAAAAGTGTACTCCAGTGAAATAAATCATAAGTGTGCATGAACGTTAACTCACAGTTAACTTTTGGAGGAGAGGACGCTGGCGCTGCATGTTCGCCGCTTCTCCGCGCTAAAAAGTCATTATACTGTTGCCATATTCGTGGACATTTATCTGGACTTATTTTTTTTCAGTAATTTCTCAATCAGTACTTATAACAGACAGCTTAATTAGCACTCCCTAACAGGAATTTGGGACTATTGCTGTCAACATACAACTCCAGCATGGCGGCTAAGACTTTGCATGAAGAACTAGCAGCTATTATTGTTGCGCTTACCTTGCTGCTTCTGTCAACCTCCTGTGTCATCTGGATTGTTCCAGTTTGTCATCTTTTGCTGGATTTTTTCCTGTGCTATGCTGTGGATTACATCGCACTGCCTTTTGGATATCCTTTTCGGAGCCGTGGGTCTGCTGTTAGCGGCTAGCTCTGTGCTAGCTTCCCCCGGCTTGGCTGGCTCGTCGATGTTGACCTACTCCGCCTCCCAGCTGATTGGACTTAACAACTGCTCCATTCCACCTTCTGTTTCTACCATTAAACAACTGGGCCTTCTGCGTAGACCTCGTTATGTCCATAGAGGCTCTCGGAAGAGAACTGTTTACTCTCGGCAAGCTGGGTCTGACTCCATCCCTTCCATCTGGTCTACCGGTCCTGCCGCACATCGATTACGTCATCAGAACACTGCCTCTGTAGTCCCTGATATTGCTGAAAGAACACAGCACACAAAGTGGCAAGGAAAACGTGGAGTGGACTTCAGGCTGCTTAAACCTCTTCTAAAGGCTTCTACTCCAACCAGTATTAAAATAGAACTTTTCAATGCTCAATCACTATCCAATAAATCATGTCTTATTCATGATCATATTCTGGAGAAGAATTTGGACCTCATGTGCCTTACTGAAACATGGCATCAACCAGATGTGTACAGCTCTCTGAATGAAGCCTGTCCCTCTGGATACAGTTACCTGCAGAAAGCCCGCTGCACTGGCCGTGGTGGTGGTCCGGCTGTAATTTACCGCAGTCATTTAAAATGATCACATTTAGCTTCTCAGGACTTTTTGTCTTTTGAATGTTTGGCCTTCAACCTTAAAGTCCCCCTCCTGATGAATGTTCTATTGATTTATCGGCCTCCCAAACCACATGTTTCATTTAACTCAGAGATGCATGACCTCCTCACTTTTTTCTGCGCATCTCCTGTGAAAAATATTATTCTTGGAGATTTAAATATCCACATTGATAATTCCTCTTCCCCTCTGGCAGCAGAGTTTAAGTCCCTTTTGGATTCTCTCAATCTCACTCAGTATGTTGACGCCCCTACGCACAACAGGGGGCACACTCTGGATTTGGTGATTACAGACACTGTACCTATCAATAACTTATCTGTCTATGACCTGGGTGTCTCAGACCACAGTGTCATCTCCCTGGAAGTGCCTTCAACTTCATCTGCTCCTAATCCTAAACGACTTATCCAGTTCCGTGACTTTAAAAACATTTCCCCTGAGGTTCTGTCCTCTGATCTCCACTCCCTGACCGCTGTCAATCATTCATCTGCAAATGACTCTGTGGATTACTACAACCAATCTCTCCAGGAGCTTCTGGACCTCCATGCTCCCTTTAAAGCAAGGCTGGTGTCTTTCTCCCGTTCAGCCCCTTGGTCCACTGCTGAGCTGTGCAAGATGAAAGCAGCTGGCCGTGCTATTGAGAGACGTGTAAAATCATCTGGTCTCTCTGTACATCAGCAGGCATCTAAAGAACATCAGAAAGCCTACGCCTTTTCTCTTAAAGAAGCACGGTCCAAATATTATTCCAACATCATCAACAACTGCCCTGGAAACTCTAAACAACTCTTCTCCACAATAAATCATCTCCTTAATCCCATTAAACAATCTCATGAGGACTCTGTTCAAAAATGCAACCTGTTCCTTTCATTTTTTAAAAACAAAGTTAACTCCATTAGATCTCAGCTCCATAGCCTCCCTGATCTTCATCTGCCATCTACCTGTCTGCATTCTGGGTCCCTGAGCTGCTTTGATGAGGTTGTTCAGAGTGAAGTGGAGACCATCATCAAGAAAATGAAGCCTTCATCCTGCGCCCTGGATCCTTTCCCCTCGTCTCTCATTAAATCCAATCACTCTGCAATAAGCCCATTAATCACACAAATATTAAATAAGTCACTGCAATCTGGTCAAGTTCCACTGCCTCTTAAAACTGCCATCATTAGGCCTCTTCTGAAAAAATCTAATTTGGATCCAGACATTCTTTCTAATTACCGCCCAATTTCTCACCTCCCATTTCTGTCAAAAGTTCTGGAAAAAGCAGTTGCTGCTCAGCTGCAGATCCACCTACAACAACACTCCCTGTATGAGAAGTTTCAGTCTGGCTTCCGTGCAGCTCACAGTACTGAGACCGCACTGCTGAGAGTCACCAATGATGTCCTCATGGCTGCTGACACTGGTTCTCCCTCCCTCCTTGTTCTCCTTGACCTCACTGCAGCTTTCGACACTGTGGACCATAGTATCCTCCTCCACCGTCTTCATGTGGAGGTCGGTCTCTGTGACACTGCCCTGGACTGGTTTAAATCTTTCCTCTCCAATAGGCTGGAATGTGTTAGTCTTGGCAATGCCAAGTCCCAGACTGTCTGTGTCTCCTGTGGTGTCCCTCAAGGGTCAGTTTTAGGGCCCCTGCTATTTTCCCTTTACATGCTGCCTTTAGGTCAAATTATTAATCAGTACAACATTTCTTTTCACTGTTATGTCGACGATACACAGCTTTACATCAGGACTGGAGCATCATCTTCACCACTGTCATCTCCATCTTCACTCGCTGCCCTCTCTACCTGCCTGGAGGAGATAAGGGCATGGATGAATCAGAACTTTCTTCAGTTAAACTGCTCCAAAACAGAGGCCATAGTGATTGGCACCCCTCACCAGGTTCAAACTTCAACTATAACGACTATTTCATTTTCTGGACAAGACATCCCCCTCTCCACCACCTCTGTTACAAATCTTGTAATAAAAATGGACTCTCATCTTACATTTGAAAATCACATTAAGCATCTGTTTAAAACCTGTTTCTTCCATCTTCGAAATATCTCCAAACTTCTCCCATCTCTCACTTTTGCTGATGCAGAGAAACTCATCCATGCTTTTGTCTCCTCCAGGCTCGACTACTGCAACTCCCTGTTTACTGGAATACCCGGCAAAAACTTTCAGAAGCTTCAGTCTATTCAAAACAGTGCAGCCAGGATTTTATTGAGAGCTCGTAAATTTGAACATATTACACACATACTCCATAACCTCCATTGGCTTCCTGTCACCTACAGAATTCAGTACAGAATTGCTCTCATTACCATCAGTGTTTATACGGAAATTCACCAGATTATCTGAAGGACCTTCTTGCTCCATATTCATCCACCCGGTCCCTACGATCACAGAACAGTCATCTCCTCCACCTTCCACAAACTAAATTAAGAACCATGGGAGATCGAGCATTCTGTGTGGCTGCCCCCCACCTCTGGAACTCCCTCCCTGAATATCTGAGAGCTCCACAATCAATGACTGACTTTAAAAAAGGCTTAAAGACTTTTCTTTTTAAGCAAGCCTATTCTGCCTCCACATGATTGTATCATTGATTTTAGTTGTTTGTATCATTGATTTTAGTTGATTTTATCACAGATTTTAGTTGATTGTATCATTGATTTTAGTTGATTTTATCATTGATTTTAGTTGATTTTTTCATTGATTTTAGTTGATTTTTTCATTGATTTTAGTTGATTTTTTCATTGATTTTAGTTGATTGTATCATTGATTTTAGTTGATTGTATCA